>NC_090939.1:803235518-803541024 GCF_040938575.1 Ambystoma mexicanum | reverse complement strand
AACACCGCAACCTACAAGGAAGGAAGACACAAGTTAGCAAAGGCAAGACTTCGCAGCGCTGCGCATATCGCTTACTTACCGCATCATAGCGCTCTTAATGCGCCATCATTTACCAGAGGGGCTCAACCAAGCCAGTTCGCCGCGCTGAAGCTCGGCATACCTAAGGGAGAAAAAAGAGGCATTTGAAACAAAGAAAGGCATGCAGGATAGCAACAAAACTAAAGAACAGCAATAAGACCTACCTGAACAATATCAAACGGGCTGGCGTCAGTGAAGTAACTGGACCGCACTAGCCCATGAAGACAACGCACTCCTGCAAAGAAGGCAGGATGGAGAGCACGCCTAATTCTACCACAAGGCAGAACCTTCCCCGCAGACCACATCAGGGCAAAGCTGAGAAGCATACCAGCGACTAACCCGGCTGGGTGGCGTCCCTGTGGATACCGGGTGAGTGTAACAATCCACAGCTGCTTATGCAATCACTACGTTGAGTACGGCCGTGGAAACCAAGAGAATCACGCATAACTCCACGCAGGCTGCAGAGATTATAGCATTGACCCGAGCTTGTGAACTTTCCGAAGGGCTTACTGTGAATATATGTACTGACAGTCAGTATGCCTTTGGGGTGGTTCAAAACTTTGGGAGACTTTCGTCAGAAAGAGGGTTCTTAACTTCACAGGGCACATTCAGCATGGCTCCTTGATAGCACGGTTACCCTCAGCGCTTGCACTCCCTACTCAATTAGCTATTGTAAAATGCGCAGCGCATCAAAAGATTGTAGATGATATAGGAAAAGGGAATGCTTTTGCTGATCAGATAGCTAAACAGACTGCCACCGAACTCTCTTTAGACATATCTCTCTTTAGGATTTCCAAGCCGATGCCACATTGGAAGAGTCTATAAAGTGGGCTGAGGGCTTGGGGAAACTTGATGATGATGGGTGTTGGGTGGACAGAGTTGAAGGAAAATGGCTACTTCCTGATGCATACATTATGATGATGGTTGTTATGGCACATGGTCCTACACATATATGTGCCCGCAAGATTACGAAAATGTTGGAAAATGTATGGGTAAATGACAAAATCTCTAAGGTAGCTGAACGTTTTGTCCAAAACTGCATGATCTGTTTACAGCATAATGTGGGAAAGGGAACATCAACTCCCAGGGGAAGTTTTGGTCCACCTCCTGTCCCCTTCGAGGTTATACACTTTTTTTTTTATTGAAATGGAACGTTGTAATAACTTGAAATGTGTTAGTTGTGATTTGTGCTTTTAGCACATGGGTTGAGGCGTTTCCTGTTAAAGATGCTACAGCCATGACTACTGCAAAGACTACATTAAAAGATTATTTCCCTAGGTTCGGGCTACCAAGAGTCATCTGGTCGGAAAATGGTCCACATTTTATCGCTGCTGTAATTCTGCAGATATGCGCGGGATTAAAGATCGATAAACGGTTGTATTCAACCAGACACGCTCAGAGCGCCGGACTAGTAGAAAGACACAACGGCATCATCAAAAACAAGCTCGGTAAGAGGTGTGCCGGCACCAAATTAAAATGGCCGGACGCCTTACTGATCGTGTTGTTATCCATGCGTAGGACCCCTCAAACTAAGACTGGGCTCTCTCCCTTTGAGGTGGTTATGGGGAGGCCTGCTAATATCTGGAACCTTCCAAAAAATCATTCACTGCGAAATGTGGAAAATGGACTTCTTTCAGATTACTGTAGCCAGTTGACTAAAAACTTGTATTTGATTTATCACCAGGTGCGAGAGGCTTTACCTGCACGATACGAGGGCCCTGGTCACAGCATACAGCCCAATGACTGGGTTCTCACAAAAGCATCTTGAGCGATCCTCTTGCCTTGCACCTCGGTGGTAGGGCCCATTCCAAGTCCTGCTGGTCACGCAGACGGTGGTGCGGGTGCCCGGCCGGAAAAAATGGATCCATGCAACCCACACCAAGAAGATTCCACAACTAGTGCCATACGATACAGAAGAAACAGAACCCCTCATCAGCACTGCAATCAACGAGCCCAAAGCAGTAAACAGCATTGAGAGTGCATCAGAGACTCTCCCTGAGCCCGTGGGGCCTGGGGAAACAGCTATTTTGCCTCCACACTCTCACTCTCCATCAGTTTTTTTTTTGGAAGCTGTTATTCCAGATCTTGCATCCTCTCTAGTTCTTGATACGTCGCTTCCAACAGGAAGTGACGACACGTTGCTCTCAGATCACTCAGTACCAGGAAGCACGAGGTAGGATCTGCGACCTAGGAAATAGACCTACTGCACGGTTCGGCTGTGCGATCAAGGAAAATCATCAAGGGCTTGCCTTTTTGGCCCAATCTATTTTCTACACGGGGATTCTTTTGGCTAGGGTTTGTGGAAGGACTAAGAAGACGCTCGGCCTGGAGGTCCCCAGCTAAAAACATTGGCATGTTTGTTTGAAGATTACAATGCCTGCCACCGCTACTGCTCGTACAGGACTGATAAGTGAATGTGTGACCAGCTGCGAAAAAGGACAGTCTGCAACATGAGCCCCAAAAATGTATTGCTGTTTGTTGATAATGTTAATTGGTTTTATAATAGTCATTGTTTTAGGCTTCTGGTATCTAGAGGAAGTACATCCGCTCGAGAATGTGTTACCGACTGAAAATGTACCTACTGTTTCTACTCCTTTTGTGCATCTGCACACCCTATCTCCTAGGGATTCTCAGCATAGACAGAGATATCACAATAGTGCGCTATTACTTATCATGAATGCTACACATGCCATCTTTAATAAGTCCAACTGTTGGGTTTGCTCGCATTTACTGCAACATGGGGATAAGGGGGTGGGTTGGTATATTCATCCCTTACCTTTGACAACTGCATGTTATGCTTCTCTTAGAGCACTATTCTTTGGTCGCTGAAACGATAGCATCTCAGGGAACTATAATGGGACTAATTTGAATCAGTTTGAAAAACGTGTTTTGACTCCCTTGGGATGTTCGCTTTTTGAAAATAGGAGTAAGCTCAACGTTGCTTCTATTAGGCCTTCTGATAGACTGACTCGTCCTTTCCAATCTTTGATTTCTTTTAAAATGGCTCCTATTGGCAATAAGGATGCCACGCTTCCTTCTTACACTGTTAACCATAGCCCTGATTGAGTTTCTTTCTGAATACAGAGGAATGGTACTCAGTCAATGGTTGATTTTAAAGGTTGCGCCAACGTTGCGAATTTGACTGGGGAAGACAGACCTTTATATGTAGGCGAACCTGTCTACTTTGTTTGCGGTAATGAAGCATTTCCATGGTTACCCAGGGATTGGCAGGGAACTTGTTATTTAGGGATCCTGTTACCCGGGGTATTAATAGCCAGCACTGTAGAGGTTTCAAAGTCTCGTCCACGGCGGGACGAGAATGGTGACACTCCAGCACAAGTTCTGGGGGGCAGAGTGAAATCCTTTGTGCCATTTTGGGGACAAATGATGAACTCAGAGGATATCAGGAGACTAGCGAGAGTACTGGAGAGAACTATCAACCGGATCACTAACATACTCTATAAAATGACTCTAGAACAGAAAGCAATAAGGTTAGTAGCACTTCAGAACCGGATGGCATTAGATGTCATCCTGGCTGAACGTGGAGGGGTATGTAAATTAGTGGGGTCTGCTTGCTGCGTTTTCGTGCCAGATTCCTCCCCAACTATCTTCAAGGCAATACAAAATGTGCATGTCCTAAGTTCAGAAGTGCAACTTCTGTTCCGAGGGAAACTGGGATCTTAGCGCTTGGTTCTGGGACTTCTTGCGATCTTGGGTTTGGAAAACACTTTCGGACTTGCTGATAATTTTGGGAATTCTGTTGTTCCTTTGTTGCCGTATACAGTGTCTACCTGGTGGTATATGTTCAATGCTACGGGGATGTTGCGCACAGGCGATGGTGACGTTAGGACGCAAGGTATATGCCCCAGACAAAAACTCCAATGAATATGTTCTGAAAGAAATTCTGGTAACCAATCTAATGGCGATGTCTACGATGGTGATTCAGAGTGTGTGGACATTGAGACATGGAATTGTTCGTAAAGTGATTAGAAGTAGTTTAGCGCTTGGCATAGGCCAAAATGAGGGTTTGTCAAATGGGAAATCGTATTATACCCTCTAGATCGTATATATATTGGCCTGGGCCAAGTCGCTCTGCGAGGAAATACGCGTTGCAAGGCCCTGACCTTAGATCTGTGTAAGCTGCCATTTTAGGTTCATCTGCCATTTTAGATTCTCTCTCTAAAGTCACCCTGTGTTCTAAGATGGTGAACAGTGTCATTCCGAATGCAACATGGCCGTCTTGACTTCTGTGTACGAGTTAATATGTAAACTGCCTGCAGGCCAAATGTTAGGGTCATGTACTGAGACCTTGTCCTTCGTCCTTCGTTGACCTGTGTATAAAGGATTACCTGTACCAACGAGACTAATCCATGAACATATATCATGTACAATACTGTTCGAGCATTTTATGTGAAGACTTGTTTGACCATATTGTTTAAGATATATGTGAAAGATCAATGCGAAATCCGAAGACACACTGTTGCTATTGTAACTTGTTTGCAAATATGTTAAGGATAACCTCTAAATGTATAGCTGCATAAATTAGGGCACAAACTCGCCATGAACCTCTACCCCATGGAAATGGTTAACCAGCAAGTGGGTTGAACATCAGATAACATACTGAATAAAAGGCACGACTATTCTGATGTACAGCCCCACTCAATTCCCACACCGAACGTGCTGGTATTCGCTCTGGTGAACTGAGGGCCTGATAGCTATCCGATACTCTGTTTCTTTGAAAATTGTTCGGTTACTTTGAATAAAGATCTGTGTATCTTTCTTTGTAACCCTCATTTGGTGTATTTCCTTTGGGGTACTCAGACTCAATATCTTCTTTTTGCTTTCACAGAAGATCACGTGGACCGATACAGACACCTGGCAGGATTAACAAAAGTATGGTGAGTAAGAGGAGATAAAAGAGTGGATAATTTTGTGGTTGACAAGTCGACCAGAGGGGGGACAGAAGAGGGAAAATGGGATGATCCCTTCCCATGATTCCCGTCCAGACCATGGCCTATGACGTCACGACCTAAGCACCCACCGTGGGATGAGTTCAGCTCTCTGACTGCTGCCCCGGATGTCAAGATCCATCGTGGCCACGACTCGCACACCCAGGCCAGCTGCACATCATCCAAAGCTCGTGGTGGGACCTCGGGTGGAGCTGAGACCGACCATATGGACCAACTCAATTAGACGTCACCCACCAGTATCGCCATCGTTAAAGATGACATGCCAACAGACAATAACACACGTGCCACCAAGCACCTGGATCAGACACACACCAACCCACACAAAGAACATATTCAGTGCTATGACATAGAGGACCGCTCACATTCACACTCATGCATCATTATTATTTTTTCACATAGGCTAACTACTGCACCGCAGAAACGCAAGACGCCACAAGAGCTCATGAATATGCTTGCAGATGCTTTTGCTACTAAAAACCCTGAACATGTCACCCTGTAGATGGACTAATATATAAGGACCCAAGTGTCACCTTGTGACCCCCATGTTATGAACTGTATGCCACCCCCTATACACCAGTCCAAGGTAGGCTGCAAACCAGAGTCCCCAGGCCCAGAGCAGCTCAGACGGAGCTGCAAGGTGCTGATCATGCAGAACAAACCCAGACGGGAGCCCCACAGCAAAGGTCACGAAGTTTCAATCTATACGCCGCGCTCTCAGCACCAAGGCTACACCTGCCACTGCTAAACACTCCTCGGAGCCGAAATACAAATCAAATCCTCGTAATTCTGCTTCAGTCACGGTCTCTCAACACATGACCAGGCTGACCTGATACGATGCCAAGCTACATGGACCAGAGAAGCTCTGGGGTCTCACACATAGGACCCAGACTGCAACAATGAAGTTACAAGTTGGAAACTGGTGGCGATGGGAAAGGAGCACCCAACAGCCAGAAGAAAGGCCTGTCCATTGTCTGCCACTGACACATAGTCATACATTGTTGCCAACACCAGTTACATCACGAGCTGGGAACGATGATGGTCCCAGGCTTGGGGGCTCGCAGATGAACCAATCAGAATACTAGGGGCTAACCACTGAAAACACTATAATTAAACCAATCACTAACTTTCTTCATGTAACACTTTCTATGTAGCCATTTTTAGGGACGACCCAAGCGTAATATTTTCTCCTATACTGACCCTACCCCCCGGGGAACCAACCGAAAGTAGCGTTAGGTTTAGGGGCTAGTTTTCCCAGGTGACTCACGTAGTAGCATCATCCGATTAGAAAAAGGGCTTGCAACCCCATCACTGCTGAGATGTTCCTTGGTTACCTATGCTCCGAGAACCTGTCCCTGTCTGTTTTGTGCAATAAACAACACTAACTCTTTGCTCTTCTGTGTGCTCATACTCCTTTGGGGTGCAAGAAGAGTTGGGGCAACACCTACCCCGCAGGTCTGCAGACGGCCCTGCCGACCCCCCGGAAATCACCCCGACAAAGCAAAGCTCCCACTTCTGGTCTTGAGACATAAGGTTTTAGACGGTTGGTGTGAAAGACTCTGGGAGCCTCCTTAGGATTGCCTAAATCCACCAAATAGTTGACCTCTCCAAGCTTACCCACAACCTTGAAGGGTCCTATCCATTTGTCCTGTAAGGCCCTCTGACTTGTAGGTACCATAACTAGAACTAGCAGGTCTTGAGAAACTTCAACCATGTTGGCCTTCTGGTCATGCCAATGCTTCACCAGAGCCTGACCTGCTTTCAAGTTATCTGATGCTTCTGCCACCATGTGTGACATTCTCCTCCAGTGACCTATCACATAGTCAGTGACTCTCACTGGCTTGGGGGAAGGAGCACTCTTGAACCCCTCCTTAATTAGGGCCAAGGGGCCTTTAACTGGATGCCCATAAAGATGTTCAAAGGGACTATGCCTCCTAAGGGACTTCTCCATAAGCAAACAGAAGGCATGGCAGTAGAAGGTCCCACTTTCTTCTAAGGGGTTCCTCTAAAGCACCTATCATGCTCTTCATTGTATGGTTGAACTTCTCTACCAATCCTGAGGATGGTAGGCAGTTGAGAACTTGTAAGTTACTCCACAGTTTTTCCACATGGCCTGCATGTAGTATAACATTGGATGTCCTGTCAGAGATAACTTCCTTAGGAAAACCTACCCTGGTAAAAATATCAAGTAGGTCCTTAGCCACAGCCTGAGCTGTAACAGTTCTCATAGGTATGTCTTCAGGATACCCAGTAGCATGGTCTACAACAACCAGGATAACCCTGTTGCCTGAAGATGATGGAGGGTGTAAGGGACAAACAATGTCAATTCCTACCCTCTCAAAAGGGACTCCTACCACTGGGAGAGGCACCAAGGGTGCCACATTCTTGGCTCCACTCTTTACAGAGGTTCGACAAGTGTGGCAGCTCCTACAGTACTTATCTACATCAGATAACAACTTAGGCCAGTAGAAATATAAAGAGAGCCTTTCCTTGGACTTCTTAAAACTGAAGTGACCAGCCAAAGGTATCTCATGGGCTAACTGTAGGAACTGGAGTCTGCTTTCAAGAGGTACTACAAGTCTTCGTGTAGTCCCCTGGGATAGACTCAGTTGGTTCACTGTAGAAGAGGACATCTTCCCAGTACAACCTATGCTTCCCTGGCTACTGCCCATCCAGCTGGAAAGCTACCTGTTGGCAAAGTCCTTCAAGAGTAGGACACTCTTTTTGACCTCTGCTGAAGTCTGCCCTACAGGGTCCACCTCCTGCCAGTAAAGACTGCAGCTCAGGATGGTCTGCAGGATCCAGATCTTCAACAGGAGCAAGGTCCTCTTCCAGCTCTGATTCCGCAGCAGCTGATTCAACCCACACACTCAGCCTAGCCTGGTGGAGGAGTCACAGGTGTGACTTTGGACAGTCCTCTCGGGGATGCCCTTGTTGGTAGAATAGGAGTGCTGTCTGGTATCTTCCTGGAGGTTATAGGTTTCTCCTTTTCCTCCTTCTTTTTTAGAAATTGCAGTCAGTAAGTCCTGTGGACTGGGACTTACATCTTCTTCTATAATCTCCTCTTGGAGCCTTTTAAGTTACTCTCTCTGGCCTGCCTAGTCTGCTCCTGTTTCCTTTTGCTGGGAGGCCTGGGGTGCTTGATACAACTCCAAGAGTGTTCAAGTAATTCCCCAACAGGACTCTCCCAGGTACTTCACTCCGCACACATACAGGTATCTTGACAGCCATGTCATTGCACTGGATGAGAGCTGGTAACTGTGGAATAATTTGGACAGGGCCTCCAGCAAGTTTAGTTAGGAATGTGGGTGCCTTAGCAACATCCTCTACCTTGAAAAATGATTCATCAACTACAGTTATGCTGGCTCCAGTGTCTCTGATGGCAGGGGTCTCCTGACCATTCACAAGAACACTGTCTTTGTAATACTCTTTTATATTGTCTGAAATGGAATTGTAGACATCCAAGTTCTGCTGTTCCCACAGACCCAGGGATAATAAAGAAACACTGGCTGAGACTTTCATGGGTTCCTCAGCCAGTAAGTGAAAGTTTCCACTTGCAATTGATACTTCATCCTCTGGGGAGAGGGCTCAGGAGACAGTGTGGACCCCCTAAGGTTTACCCTTACATCTGGGATCCCCTTTCACATGGCCAGTTGACCCACAAGCATAACATTTACCAAATGTCTTTATGAATTGGGGTTTGTTCTGACCTCCTGGTTTGGCACTAGGAGGTACACTAGCCTGATTCGGTTTCCCTTGTGGCTTATCCTTGTTATGTTTGGGGCCCTCTTTTAGAGTGGAGGTATTAGAATTCTCTTTGGTATCTTTCTTGTGCTTCTTCCCCTCATCCTTCTTCTGAGTTACCCCAGAATCATCCTTGTAAGTAGCCCTGTTGGAAACCCACAATTCAGCAGCCCGGCTAAGTTCTTTGGATCAATTTCCTTAGAGTCAGCCAAGTGCTGTCTCAGCTCAGGAGAGAAGCATCATAAATAGATTCCAACATAAACAGATTTCTCATACCTTCATAAGTGTTAACTCTATAACCCTTAACCCGTCCACGTTTTTCAAATTTTCAGTCACCCAGGTAGCCCAAGGCTTACCATCATGATTTTTGAGGGTTCTAAACCTCTTAAGATACTGAGAAGGGGTCTTCCCAAATCTAGCTATCAAAGCTAGCTTCACAGTTTCACACTCCTTTCTGTCTATATCCCCAACTCCATTACCACATCAGTTGCAACAGGGGGCAGCCTAGAAAAAAGCCAAGTAATCAGCTGATTCCCTGTAATGTCTTGAATCCCATGGTTATATTCAAAAGCAGCCAGCCAATCCAAAATATCATGCTGAACCTCATACATACGTACTGCATCTTTGGGCATTCAAGGCCTCTTAGGACTGGAAAACCTAGAGGACTCTGGGAGTGAACCAGTTTCAAGAGAAAACTTTTTAATTTCAAGTGCATGATTCAACTTCATTTCGCTGAGCTTAAGTTCTTGGTGTTTACTTTCAGATTGAGCTTGGATTCTTTTAAATTCTAACTCCAGTCTCATTTTTTTAAAGAGACAAATTCAGGACTTATTGTTGGACCTGGTGGGGTCCATGTGGTCAAAGGTTGAGGCCTATGAGCAGGGAGAGGTAAGACAGGGCCTACATTCTGGGGCTCCTCTACCTCATCCATAACATTAGAGCTGGGCTCTGAAATATTATCATCCTCATCAACATTTTCCACATTTGCTGCAGGGGTGGGGGTTTTAGACCCGCTCCTCAGACTTTGGTATTCTAACAACTTTTCTATCAATTCATCCTTTTTGCCTTTTACAGTGAGATTCCTAGCTTTACACATATCTCTCAATTAATCAGCTGTTAAAGTGACTAGGGTCTCCTGTCTGTAGCTTTCCATATCAGTCACGATGCTTCTCTAGTGTTGCTTGGCTTTGTGAGGGTTATTTGAAGAAAGGCAAGAGCAGTACTCTAAATATAACAAGTATACTTTATCCTCACCAATGTACACCAGTGTTAGGCAGAATCGCATGCAGTACCCTTTGGGAACACTACATGCAATTAAGACTACAAGTGTCAGTACAATTTCACCTTTGGTACAAGCCTGCACTACACAGTTATGTGGTAGCAGTGGCTGAGCAGCCAGACATATCTCAAGAGTTGAGTGAGCAGTAGAACAATTTACACAAAGGACCAACAAATACAGTGGTTCAAACAAACACTTACTCAAGGTTTCTTGGTAAAATAATATACATTTATTTACAAAGTCAGTTTGAAAACATTACACTAGCAAGAGCAGCTCAATATCATATACTAATACACTACAAATACAAAAACAATAAGTTACTGAACAAGTTTAGCTCCCCTGAAGTGGGAGGAAAATGGCACTTCAGATACTTTAAAAAGGGGTAAAAAGACAAGGTTATAAGAATCAACAGCACAAATACTTTCATAGGCAGGTCAAAGGGCAAAGGCCAGCAATTCAGTTCATAGGCCTGGCTCAAAGTCAATGGTTCAGAGTCTTTATATAGGATAGCACAGTTCTGGTAGTAAACCACTGCCACTGAGTTTAGAAGAATTTGGCTAGGTGAAAAGTTAGACGAATGTTTAGGGAAGGACAAGCCTTCAAAGTTGGGAAAGTTCCACAAACTTTCACAATGGCCAAAAAGATTTCCGGACCATGTTGGCACAGTACTTTTGAAGAAGAACTGTAGCTGAGGCAGTTGTTCCAGGCAGTTTGAGCAGATTTCACTGTTCCTGAGCTTCAGTCGTGGGGACAAGAAGGAGGATGTTGGGAGGCTGCTGCACTGCACAGGGATGAGGCCACAAGCTTAGCAAAACGTTGGTTTAAGGTGTGAGTGCCTTAAAGACCCCAAACTGGTATCCTTCCCACTGGCTATCCGGTTTTCCACAGCACTCTGCAGAAAATTCGACCACAAGGGGACGGTGTCCAGGTAGCTTACGAGTTGGTTGTTCCCACCAAACTCAAGGGAAGAAATTAACCTCGCAGCGCTTCACTGTCTATGGAGTTTCAGGCGATTCGGACCTGCAGCAGGGCTTCTCTGGTTGTCCAGGAGTTGCAGCAGTCCTCTTCCTTCAGCTCGTCTTCGGTTCTTTCGTTCCAGTGGTCGACTTTGCTTTCCAAGTCCCAGAGACCTGGTTTTAAACAGTTTTCCCCCCTTCATTCCAAACTGGATGTCACTCACCCAGCAGGGTGGCTGTCCTTGCCGGACAGCCAGCTGGCCAGTCACACCAGAGTGCATTCAGGTCTCCTAGGTGACTTAGCACCGGGAATATTGAGCACCTCCCTCACATCCTGTCCACCCCAGACACTGTGGTACCAGAGGAGGGCTTCAGCACTGAAGCCCACCAAAGGCCAACGAACAAAGGGACCATACCTGGATTGGCGCGCAGAGACAAACACAAGAAGGACCTTTCCTAAAAGAAATGTTGAAAAAAGTCGACCAGAGTCTGTTTTTACAGATAGGTCTTGCGCGCCATATTGAAAAAATGGGTGACCCGATTTTTAGCTACCGTTGTTCGCGGTCGGGAATAATCATGGTAGTTTGATCTAAACCACTGCCACCAGCCATTTAAAGTAGGAAAGAGTAACATTTGACTGTTACATGAGTGTTTTAACTCAGGGGATGCTAGGCAACCACTCCAGCACTCTATAGGAATATGGTGTGTGCTGGGTCTGTAAATTTAAAGAGACTAGTAAAGTCAATTTAACTTTACATGCTCTGGCTCACAGTAGTCAGTCCCAGACAAGGTATTTAAACCTTGGGAAGTCTGAAAGACATCCCTGTACCACTGCACTGAAGGTGCTGTGTGACACACAGAAAAAGATGATGCCTATGAGTTGTTATACAGCTCCATAACCAAAGAACAGAAAAGTAAAACACATCTCAAAATACATGGAAGAGTGGGAAAAAAGCCTCACACTCTTCCCAGGTAAAAAAATCAAATCCTAGAAATCCAGCAAAGTTGCTGGGGGTCTCAAAAGATAAGGGAAATTAGCACATTTTGAGAATTCTCCCTAAAAGTGCCACCTGTAACTGCACCAACAAGGGTAGGGCCACAGCAGGACCCTGATTGTCTACAGAGAGAGAGAATGAGTGTGTGTGTGTATATGCACGAGCATGCCACGTCGACTTGCATGGGCCGCACCAACATGCAAATATGGAAAGGTCCCATTATGAATGAGCACCAAATAATGTAGCTGGAGTCTATTCAGTATTGTAGAAAGGGGCTGGCATTCCCTTCTTTGATAAGACCTGTAGTGGAAACAGCAAAATGGCCATTTGTGCAGTGGGCACACTTTAATTAATCTAGCATTTATTGATACAATGATCCTCAGTAAAGAGCAGGTTTCTCAGAATGTGCTGCAAAATAAAGCAGCACTTTCTTTACAATATCTTCTGTGTGACTTGTTTGCATTCGAAACAGTGTAAACCTAGTGAAATATTTATTATGCAATCGTCGGGGCTATTCATGTGCAATGGGTCAAAGGGCGAGAATGTGTGATTCCGGGTTGTCAAAACACGTTGGACCTCATTACAATTTTTTCGATCATTGTGTAGAATTTTAACTGAATTACTGCCAAACTCGATTACTGTTAACTTTTATCGGCCCTGTGAACCTACTTTGGAATTACAAGTGTGGTAACTGCACTGTAATTCCTTATTTTTGGAGTCCACATTACTCATGGGGATTTTTGCAGAATTACCACGGGAGGTAAATTGGCTGCATTTAATCCACTGATATTTGGAGGTAAACGTGGAAGACTTGCCTCCAGCTATACTCTGGAGGCAAATCCTCCACTTTATTTTGAAACACCGATTTCAGTGCTTTAGGAAAGTGGCAGTAATTCTCTTACTGACATTCTACGACCGATATTTACCATACTACTGAATTTGTAATGAGACCCAATTGACTTGAAATATTAGGAAGCAACTTCGAAATATTACCAACATATGCAATAGACTTGAACTACATGCATCAGCTGCTGAGAATCGTGACTTGTCATGTGTGGAGGGACCCATAGCCATATAGTTGGCTGATAAGGTGGCTGGAGATCGAGGCCTCTCCTGGGAACTTTGCTTAAGTTTGTTTTTGACCTTAGAGAAAGGCTGACAAACACAAATAATGTCATGCCTTTCACAGGTGATATTTTTAACCCCATATAATATTTAGACATCTCTGTTTGCCTCACAGCATGAGAATAAAATAAATAAAATGTCAGCACTATATTGTGTAATATAAAATATCCACAGACACAAGCCTAACTGTAATACTTTTTAGTATTATGAAAAATAAACTGAGAAATGGAAAGTGTAAAGAAAAAATATACCATGCTGTTTTACAGTGAAATGTACCTGTAGTTGTGTTCTAACTATAATCCAGGTTAGGAGAATTCTCCAGAACGGCTAATTTCCCTTACCTACTGAGTGCCTCAGCAGCTTTGCTGGATTTCTAGGATTTATTTTTGTCACCTAGTAAGAGTGTGAGCCTTTTTTTCCCACTATTACATGTATTTTGCTGTGTGTGTTTAAGATGTTTGTGTTCATAGACTGTGGAGCCTCACCTACTCCACAGGCATCATCTTTTTACTGTGTGTTACACAGCACCTTCAGTGCAGTGGCACAGGGTTGTCTTTTAGACTTCCCAACTCACACTCCTTTTTCTGGGACTGACTACTGTCTCCCAGAACATGTAAAGTTGCCATTGACTTTACTAGTCTCTTTTAAATCCACAGACCCAGTACAAACCATCTTACATGGAGTACTGGAAAGGGTTAATACTTATCTCTTGTTTGTCTGTTCTTAGAGCATTGTTTTGCTCCCTTTTCATCAAGACTTGGCTGGTGGCAGTGGTAACTACCCTATTTTTCCTACCGTGGTTATCTTAAATAACCTTGGTATTGTTTTAGGCTATCTTGGTAGCCTCAAACTTAAACCCGCTAGACCATATATCTTTTATTTCGGTTCCGGCTAGGTTTATTCGCCATTTCTTTTTGTAAAAGTATTTCTCGTGTTTTACTCTGCGTGCCAAACCCAGGTTGATTCCTTTGCTCACCGTCTTTTCACGGGCTTCTATGCAGAAGCCCTCCTTAGGCGCCTGTATGTCTGTGGGGGACAGGATGTGAGGGAGGGGTTTAGAACTCCGTGCTCAGGGTCTACTTGGAGACCCATGTCGCACTCTGAAATGATTGGCTGTGGTGACTGTCCCGGCGGGACAGCCACCCTGCTGAGTGATTGATAGCCAGGCAGTGTGAATGGGGGAAAACTGCATAAAAAGCTGGTCTCTGGGTCTGGAAAGGCAGAGTCGCCACTAGAACGAAAGAACCGATGAGGAGCTCACAGAAGAGGACCCCTACAACGACTGCACCGCCCGGTGAAGCCATGCTGCCGGTCTGAATATTCAAACTCCAACGACAGTAAAGATCCTCCAGGAATCTTCTTCCCCTGAGCTGGTGGGACCAACCAGTTCACCCAAACTGCAAGCCAGGACTCCCTCCTCTGGTCGAATTCGCTGTAAAGAGCTACAGTGGGCCGGATAGCCAGGAAGGTTGGACCCGGCTTGGGTTTTAAGGAGCGAACCTTTTATTTGTTGCTTTGCTCTGATGCTGGTTTCTTCCCTGGGCAGTGCAGGACCCTCCAGTCTTCCTACTTCATGTCAGCCCGACAGTCGCTTCAGGAACCATGAACTTGCAGGAACTGCCAGGATCGTCCGCCTCAGCTCCAGCTTCTTCTCCATTTAAAGGTACTGTGCAAATCCGGTTGTTCGTTTGGTTCAGCCATGGTGAAGGTGTGTGAAACCTTTCGCCAATCTGAGGGCTTGTCCTTCTCTTCTCTTTAAACTTACTTTTCTGCCAACCAACTTCGTCCGGAACTCTTGGCAAAGACTTAACCACAAACTACCCTGAACTGTGTGATCTTAAGCAAAAGACCTTTGTCCTATTGACTTTGGCCCTAAACTTTTTTGATTTGATTCCATCAGTGTAGTTCCTTTTTCTAGATTGCCTAGCTTACTTACCTGTTGGTGCTGCTCAATTTCTGCCTAACTTTGTCTTTCTCTCCCTTTTAAATTGCTGAAGTGCCATGTTGCTCCCACTTCATTTGTGAGCTTAACTTGTCTGGAATCTATTGGGAGTGGTGTGGTGTATTAAGAGTGTGATTTTTTAACTGTTTTACTTTAGTGAAATGGTATACAACTGATGTATATTCTTTTACTCAGAAACCTTGAGTCAGTGTTTGTTTGAATCATAGTAATTTCTGTCCTTTGTGTTACTATTGATACTGCTCACTTGCTCTTGAGATAAGTCTGGCTGCTCAGCCATCGCTACCACTTTTACTGTGTAGTACAGGCTTGTACCAAAGGTGAATTTGTACTGTCACTTGTAGTCTTAATTGTGTGTGGTTTCAGAAAGGGTACTGCATATAATTCTGCCTAACAATCCATCACTCATGTTACCATTTGTTAACAAAGCAACCTGTGTAAAGAAAGCACAGACACCATTTTAAACCTTGCTTTACTTACCTGATTAGTCACTTCACCAAATGGCTGCCTCCCAGTAGCGGGACATTGGTCCTTACTTGAAGTAGACTAGAGAAATGGTTTGTAACCACTCTGGAGAAAGGTGGAAGGATGTAGAGAGAGAGAGGGATCAGCTTGCCAAAACCAGAGGATCTGAGGTACCCCTGCTCTAAGAGGATGCTACCACAGTGGATCCTGCCAGAGCCCTTCAGACTTGGCCTAGGCATTTTTCAATCTGCTTAGAAGAGGTCATCTCCCTGTGAAGGGCCATTGTAGGGTACAGTTCTCTACAAACAGTGTGTGAGGGGAAGATGAGGTACTGAAGGCTCCTGAGAAGCCCGGGGCTACTGCCCTCCTTATGGCCTGAGTGAAGTCTGAATATGAGAACTGCTCCCAATTGCTCTTACCCCTTTGACTTCGTTTTAAACAAAAGCCAAGCTTTTTAATGGCCACTGGTGCTCCAGTGCTCTGAAGGATAAGGAATTACCACCTGTTTCTCGACTTCCAGATCTGGGTGTGAAAACAATAAAAGCAAAGACCTCTTCCATGGAGGTCTTCTGTCACCCACACGGGCCCATGTATGTACCACTATCTAGTCCTCAAATGGACTGCAGACATCCAGCGCCATTACTAAAGCGTGCCCCCTCTGTCTTCTGCCTTCTAATTTGCAGACCTACCTAAATTGAAAAATCAAAACCCTGAGATGTCTGATGTTCACAACCAAACACTCATGTCAACATGTGTATTGTGTAGGAAAAAATGCAGCAGTTGCAACTTAGCATCAGCATATTAATTTCATGTCATTTGGGCAGATCTAGATAAAAATAAATCACAACATAGTCATTCTGTTTAAATATCATATCATCGTCTATTTGGCAAAAGGACAGGGCTTATGTAGTTCACCTTAGAAGTGCCACACATAAGGCACAGAATGATTAACTAATTTGCCCAGGTTTACACACTTTAATTATATGGCGAAGCGTGGAATTGAGGCCAGTCTTCCATTTAGGGCATTGACCTCAGCTTTTCTCGGGTCTAGTTGGTAGAAATGTGATCAATGCGTGGATTTCCAGACTGGTCTGTTTTAAAGAGAATGCTTGAGGAGTAGACGACAAATCTCCATCAACATAAACTGGTTTTGATTAGTAAATAACCATGAAAGTACAATACACACTAACATATATTCCATGCAGTTATGTGTTGATTAGGTAATAATTAAAATAATCTCCTATTCCCTTTCCATCAGAGTCATGCGGATATGCATGCCGATATGCATGCCGATATACATGGGGAGGACAGTGTCAGTGCATTTACTTTGCACATTGTCAATATTTCATAAACGGTGGTAAGTAGCCATGCTAGACATCTACCTTGATGGGTAGCAGTATAATATACAATGGCCCTCATTATAAGTTTGCTGGTCTGGAAACAACGGTGCCGGTAAGCTTACCAGCACCGTTGTTTCCAGACCGGCAAACTACGAGTCTGCTGGCGAGTGCCGTTCCGCTCACCAGGTCTGACCCTGGCGGGGGGAACGGCACCCGATAGCAGACTTTCACGGAAGCACCAGCACCGTATTAACAACAGTGCCGGTGCTTTCGTGGTTGCCACTCCTGTGGAGTTCCATATGCCTCCACGGGAAAGGGGATCAACATTTTATCAGCACCTGACTTACCGACGGCCTAGAGCCCCGGTTATAACAGCAAGTAAAGCGCTGGTAAATCATTACGGGTCCGGCGGCTACCTGCCGGTTTTTCCAGCACGTTTTTCGCAGTACTAGTAATGACGGCCACTGTTTTAGAATTTGGTGGTACGATCAGATGTAGAGACCATTATCTCTTAATTACTTGGAATGGGCTGGTTTAAGGTATAGCGGGAGGGCTAATTCTAAACCACCATACCCGTGTCAAATAAGTAGAGACAGCAAAGATAACATCTGTGTCTTCAGACCTTTTGCATAACAATTCCGCAGCATTTAGGGATTGCATACCTCTATTATGTAGATATAAGTTCAAATTCCTCTCTCACGCCCTATTATATCAGGAGAATAAAAAAGAGGAAATGCTGGATGCTTTATTTCATAGTCTGGCAAAATGGACAACAATCCAGCCTGTCCTTGGCCCAGCCCAACCTGAAAGAGGCTATTGGTAAAGCACCCAGCTGAAATCTTGCATATATTGACCTTTGAATAGGGGCATTAATAACGGGTAGGTACGTTTCCATAGAACTGTCCGATTTGATATTAAGGTACATATAGCCAGTAGAAAGCACCAGGCAGTTACTGATGTTCTTCCCCATGGACCATTCAACGTGGGCATCGAATACAGTTTGTCTACAATTTGAGGTCATCGAGGCAGGATTCAGCCTATATTCTTCCAGGTGCAGCTGATATAGATGGTTCTTTATTTGCTTGAACCATGGAGGGATTTAGCTTGTGAGTAACCCAGTGGATATATCATAGCTTCCTTATATTTGGACAAAAGTGGATTCCCAGCCCATATACGTGTCCAGTAAAGTAGCATTTACAAATGGATGTCATATATGATGAAAGGGAGACCCAATTCAAAGTGCAATGGTAAATTCAGTATGCAAAGGGGTGCTGCAGTTAACTTTTCAGGAATGTGTGTTCAGTTGTTTCCAATGAAGAGATGTTGCGATTTCCCCAAAGTTCTGCATTGTAAAACACTGCCCAAAGGACGAGGTCTTGATACATTTTAACATTCGGGGGAATCATATTGTTACCAAAGTTTTTGTGAAAGACAGTATAGTGTTCCCCCTCTTTTCAAGAATTGGATTTGCTTTGTTAGTGTGTTTTTCCCATTGCATATTCCACCCTATTCTAACACCAAGGTAGTAAAAGAAATGGATGCCCTCAATTTGGGTGTTCCCTATATGAAGGGCCATTTGTGAATGTGATCTTAGGTTTTTCCCATGCCTCATTAGTTTAGTCTTTTCAGTGTTTATTGTTAGTCCTGTATGTTCACCATAGTTAACACAATGCTCTTTCAGCTTAGTTAGACCGTAAGGGTGCAGGAGATAAGGACGACATTGTCTGTGAACATTAACAGTGGGATTTTATTCTCATCCCCAAATGTTGGGACATCTGATGCATGTGCTGGCAGGTGGTCTAGAAGCCCATTAAAAAAAAAAATTGAACAAGAACGGGACGAGAGTGCACCTTTGCCTCACACCGTTTCACACAGTGATGGGTTGCGTGCACCTCTGTACCCCATCTAACACGCGTCATACAGCTCTTTGATGGCTTTCAGTGGGGATAGTGGAACATTCATCCTTATCAGTTCTCTCCAGAGGGCTGCTCTCAGTATCCCATCAAAGGCGGCTTTCAGGTTGTTGAATTATAGAAATAAAGAGCCACCCTTGATGTAGATATATTTGTTCATGACTATAATAACTTTAAAAACTTGATCCAGGGTGCTCATCCCTTTGTTAAATCCCTCTTGAAAATGGCTAATAGCTGATTTGTTGGTTAGCCAATCCTCCAGCCTAAGAAGAAGAGGTTTGCCATATAGTTTACTGTTGGCGTACAGCAGTGAGATTGATCTATAATTCCCAGGTATGTCTTTTCCCCCCTACTTTTAGATTGGAATGATCTCAGCCAATATCCATGAAATACAGACTTTGTCCATGTTAATATTGACATTAAAAAGCTGAGAAAATAGGTCCCCAAACAATTTGGTCAGTCTTTATAAAGATTGACCGGGATACGGTCAGGGCCATGGGATTTGCCTTTTATCTGGGATTTTATGGCAACCATGACCTCAGAAAGACATAGTTCTAAAGGCAGGCAGTTATGCATTTTCAGGAAAACATTCACATCCTTGTGAATGGAGTCCTTCAAAGGGCTCTCGGTCCTCTTTGCAGAGCATAGTATAATGATTAAACCAATTATCCTCAGATATATGTAAGGATAATGAGTGATCCTTCCGTGATGTACCTTTATGTATTTTTTTCCCCAAAAGCCTTCGAATCATAGGAAATTAAAATCAAATACAACTCTTCCCAGTTATCCTTTGATTTCTTAAGCTTTCATCTTTTAACATGCTCTTCTATTCTGCCCTCTATATACTGTTATCTTTACAATTTCAGGTTTTGAGTGCATCAACCAATTTATTTTTCTTGGCCTTACAATCTTTATCAAACCAAGTCTGCCTCTTCAATTGTAGGATAGATGTTGCCCTTGGTGACTTGGTGAAAAAGAGGGCAATTGTGGTAGTGACTTTTTTATGTAAGTGCTAAATTATATTAGGATCAATCTGTGACATACTGGAAATATTTTCAAAGGGCTGATCAAATTTCCATATATTATTGGTACAGATTTTTTTCAGACCACAATCATTCCATCACAGAGGCCAAGTGTTATCCGAGAAGCGTAGGACCTGTCTCCATTCCATTTGTTAATGAGTTATCATATTTATGAATAGTGTCATGATTAGAGTGTAGTGATTACTTTCGCCTCTTTCACAAACTTCAAACGTCTTCACCATTTTCCAATTTCATTAATCGATTGCAGCATCGTCAATCTGACTCAATGTCCAAGCATTGTAATAGGTAAGTTTCAGGGGTGAGTCACCCACTAGTCTTCTGTTGCACTCGCTAGACCTATGCAGGACATATTTATTGGATTTTTTGATTTCCCGAGTAGTCAATGATGGAATATTCCATAGCATAAATAAGGTCTAATTTCACTCAAGGTTCATATTTTAAATTTAAATCGCCAATTATTAACAATATATATATTTTTTTCCCATTACATTAGGTGTCAAATTGGTTATTAGATATTTCAAATTCTGAAGAGTTTTCAAACCGTTTGGACAATAAGGTCTGTTATAGATATTAAATATGAGGAGTGTTGTGTCCGGAGGATAGTTCAGGGACAAAGTGCTTGCCTTAGAAGCAAGACGACACAGAGCACCACAGGTTCGATTCCTGGGTCCACGCTTAGAAACATCTGGGTATTAAGTGCGTTATAAATAACATATCATATCATATCTGTAACGCTCACCTGATTCCCGCAGAGGCGCCGGTCTTGACTGGGTGAATGCCGTATCATCAAAGGTGATGTGTAACACACGGTTGGCTCTTTGGGCTGGACCTCTGTGCACTGTATGTCTGACTCGAAGAGTAAGATGTCTGCAGATAGAAAATATGGGATTAATGAACTGGGGTTATTAGGTGCCTCTCTCCTCTTCCATTTCTCTTCTCCTGTAGAACCCCAAAGGTTAACGCCCTCACCTTAGGTAAGTGAACGCCGAGCTCTCCATCTGCCTCGGGGCAGGGTGCCGTAACCAGTTTCTTCACTGGATAAGGGTGCAGGCCTCTTGACCTCAGAGGACTGCTGTCCGTCGTTAACTGCACGAACGGTAAGTTCTGGGCACTTCAAATGTCTTAAAAGTCTTTTGTAATGATATCTCTTGTTTTGCAGGGTTCCGGCGATGGCGGATGGCGGGCTGATGAGAGTTGAGGATCGAACCCGCGTGAGGAATAGAAGCGCCTGGAAGCACGTAAGTAAGCGCTTGTAGCCTGCTTCACGATGCGCACTAACTGTCCCTTTTATCTTGCAGGTACAAGTTCGGAGCTTTAGAGAAGCTGAAGGGTGCTGGAATACCCACTGGATTCGGCGTGGGAAGGAGTAATGGCACGTGAGTAATAAAGTTGCCCAATGTCTTTAAACGCACCTTCTTTTGTCTTTCAGATGCGGGATGCAGCGCCGAAGGCCTCCGGAGCGTGCGAAGAGCTGGTAAGCTTTTGTCTTTCAGATTCTGGAATGCAGTGCAAAGACCTCCGGAGCATGCGAACAGTAGGTAAGCCTTTGTCTTTCAGATGCCAGAATGCAGCGCGAGGCGTTGGTGACAGCCGATGGACCAGGTAAGAGATGCGCTGCCACTGAAGACCGTAGTGCTAACCTGTTATTTCTTTGTCTTTACAGGTGCTGCTGAAGACTGGATTCCAGGATGGTAAGCCTTTGTTCCCTTAGGCCCAGGATCAGAAGCAGAAGACACGATGAGCGTTTTGCTGCAGAGAATGCAGAATAACACAAAGCAAGATTGATCCATCGGGTGTGGTTTAAATAGCCTCCTGTAGTGCTTAGGTGTCTCCTTCCACAGCCACGCCTAGGTAAGAAAAGAGTTCCTGCTTTCCAGAAGAGTTCCAGTGTTCTGAACCTAGGGAGTGGCTCCTGCCCCACCCAACAGGAAAAGTAGTCCCAAACAGAAGAGGATCAGGGGTTCAACTGGCAGGTAAGTAAGCAGCATGGTCTGCTGCAGGTAAGTCCACCCAAGCATTATGAGCCCGGCGCTTCCAGCGCTGGGACTGGGCATCTTTATGAGCCTGGTGCCACTGGCGCCAGGACAGGGTCCAAAAGGTCCCAATTGGGACTGGCTGGCACTCGGAACCGGGGTTATGGGTCTGCTTCCAAGGGAGTCGGGCAAGTCCTGATCTTTTGGAAGCAGAGATCATGACAGCACCCCCCCTCAAGGCCCCTCCCAAACCGGGCTTCTCCGGGGGTTTGGGCTTGTTAGGAAATGTTCGATGAAATCTTTTGATTAGACGAGGCGCGTGGACATATTCTGCAGGTTCCCAGGATCTTTCTTGGGGACCATAGCCTTTCCAGTCAATCAGGTAAAATAGTTTAGATTTGGAGATCTTGGAATCCAGGATGCTTTTGACTTCAAACTCGAGTTCTCCATCAACTAGAATAGGTTTTGGAGATGTAGTTAGTCGGGTTTGAGGTTGCACGGGTTTTAATAGAGAGACGTGGAAGACCGGATGTATCTTCATGTGAGGGGGCAAGTCCAACTTGACCGCTACTGGATTTACTATGGTAGTGATGGAATAGGGACCAAGGTATCTTGGGTTGAATGTGCGCGGTCCTTTTAGAGGTAGATATTTGGTGGATAACCAGACTTGATCTCCTACTTGATATTGGGGGGCTTCCTTCCGATGTTGGTCTGCTCCTTTCTTGTATTGTTCTTTAGCCCTTTGAAGGTGAGAAACGGCTTCCTTAAAGGCTTGGGTGATTGTAGAATGCAGGTGGTCTACTGCTGGTGTTCCAAGATCTTGGAGTGGATCCAACTCCGAGGTTCGAGGGTGACTACCGTATAAAAGAAAAAACGGGGTTTTCCCAGTTCCCGAGTGGACAGAGTTATTGTAGGCATATTCGGCTATCCAAAGGATATCTTTCCAAGTTTTTTCAGTTTGTTGTAGCATGCAGCGCAAATACTGTTCCAGAGTTTGATTGGTCTTCTCGGTTTGTCCGTCGGTTTGAGGGTGGTGGCTGGTCGAAAGTCTCACATCAATTTGAGCCGACCGACAGCAACTTCGCCAAAAATGAGAAATAAATTGACTACCTCGATCCGAAATTAGAACTGAAGGAAAACCGTGCAGTCGGACGATGTTTTCGAGAAATTCTCGGGCCAGAGTTGCTGCTGTTGGTAAGCCTTTGAGTGGAATGAAATGCGCCATCTTGGAGAATAGGTCCACGATTACTAGGATCGTATTGTATCCGGAGCATGGAGGTAGATCGGTGATGAAGTCCATAGAAAGCGTATGCCAAGGGCGAGGCGGGATGTCAATAGGGCGTAAGAGGCCGGCTGGTTTTTCCTTTTGACTCTTGTTTTGGGCGCATACTCCACAGGACATTATAAAGTCTCTGATATCTTTTTTCCAAGACGGCCACCAGAAGTAGCGCTTGATCTTTTCCGAGGTCTTGGTCATACCGGGATGTCCTTCCATTAAAGAATCGTGATAACAAGAGATTACCTTTTTCTGTAAATCTGTGCTGGGCAGGTATAACCGTTCTTGGAAATATAATAGGTTGTCCTTCACCGTAAAGTCCTTTCCCTGCAGATGCCAATTCTGTATGTCTGCTGGAGTTACCAGTAGCCTGGCTTTATCCTTAACTTCCTCTATGGATTGTGTAGCGATTACACCTCGAATTATTTGTTCGGGAATGATAGGTACAGGTTTAGGATTGGACAAATGTTCTTCCACTCCCATCCGAGAAAGGGCATCAGCTTTACCGTTTTTTGTACCAGGTCGATAGGTAATTATGAAGTCAAACTCGGCAAAGAATAGTGCCCAACGGAGTTGCCTAGAGGATTGAGCTTTTGCGGTTTTCAAATATTGCAGGTTTCGGTGATCTGTAATCACAGTAACGGTGTGTCGGGCCCCCAGAAGATAATGCCGCCAAGCCTTAAAGGCGGACTTGATAGCTAGAAGTTCCTTATCAGTAATAGTGTAATTGATTTCAGGAGGCGAGAATTTGCGGGACCAAAATGCCACGGGATGCAACTGATTGGTTACTGGGTCCTTTTGTGATAGAACTGCCCCCATGGCAAGGCTCGAAGCATCAGTTTCAACGATGTAGGGGAGTTCTGGGCGAGGATGTTTTAAGATCGGTGCAGAGATAAATCTAGTCTTCAAATTCTGGAAAGCTTGTTCCGCCTCGGTAGACCATTCAAAACGTTTGTTTTTCTTTAACAAGGCGGTGATGGGCTGGACTATTCGAGAGAATTCGGGGATAGACCTGCGGTAAAAGTTAGCGAAGCCTAACATGCTTTGAACACCTTTTACGGAGGATGGCGATGGCCATTTGAGAATTGCATCGACCTTCTTTGAATCCATACGCACTCCGCTAGGTGATAATATGAATCCCAAGAATTCAACTTCAGTCACGTTCAAAACACATTTTTCCAACTTAGCGAAAAGTTTGTGTTGACGCAATCTCTCGAGGACCATTTTCACGTGTTTCCGATGTTCAGTTTCCGATGAAGTCATCAATGTAAACAACAACACACACATCTACGAGCTCTCGGAGGACATCGTTCATAAAATATTGAAAGGCGGCCGGGGCATTGCAAAGTCCGAAGGGCATGACCTGATATTCAAATAGCCCATACTTGGTGCGGAAGGCCGTCTTCCATTCATCGCCCTCTTTCACTCGTACCAAGTGGTAGGCTCCTCTAAGATCCAGCTTTGTATATATGCATGCTTTTCTGACTTGGTCCAGGAGTTCAGGGATCAAAAGTAACGGATATCTATTCTTAACGGTGATCTGGTTCAGGGCGCGATAATCTATACAAGTTCTAAGGTCCCCTTCTTTTTTTGGAACGAAGAACAAAGCTGAGGAAGCAGGGGACTTGGAAGGACGAATAAACCCATTTGCTAGGTATTGATCCAGGTATTGTCAGAGGTGAAGATTCTCAGGCTCGGTGAGGGCATAAATTCTACTACAAGGAGGAGTAGATCCAGGTATCAGGTCTATCTGGCAGTCATAAGACCTATGAGACCTATGAGGAGGTAGAGAGTTAGCCTGATCCTTCCGGAAAACATCTTGGAATTCTAGGTATTCAGGAGGTAACTGGGGAGCCTCCGAGGAAATTGCTGCGAGTGCAACACCAGGTCGAGGGTGACAAGTAGAGACACATTCTGGAAACTGAACCGTTCTTGCTAGCCAATCGATCTGAGGATTGTGCTTCTCTAACCAAGGAATTCCTAGAATAATCTGGAACTGAGGGGCCTTGATCACATCGAACACGATCTTCTCATGGTGTCCATCATGACTTACTAGCGTCACTTCTTGGGTGGTATGCGTTACTGGTCCGGAGGCTATCTCCGTACCATCCACCGTAGTAATGACGTCCTTCACAGCCTTTGGACAAAGAGTCAGATTCATCCTCAAAACCATTTCATGATCCACATAATTGCCGATGGCACCGCTGTCGACGTAAGCTTCAATCGCATGTAATCGATCCGGATGTTCAGGGCTAATGAGGACCAAAGGTATCACGAAATGCGAGGTCACGGAACTGGTTTTAACGCTCGGCAAGAGGACCTCTATTCTTGTCGGGTGAGGTTGTTTCCCTGCTCAGAGTTTGTGACCCTGGTAACTGCAGCTCCTACTGCCTTCTTGGCTGGTTTCACCGGACAGGCTCGAAGAAAGTGCCCCGAGTTTCCGCAATAGAGGCATAATTGCAGCTGTTTTCTCCTTTCCCGCTCCTTTTGTGTTAGTGGTCCTTTCAGGCCCCCTATTTGCATGGGTTCCCCGGAGTCTACTCCTTTGGTAGGAGTTGGTGGTTTGGAAAATACTCGAGCATCAAACTTGGAACGATCGGCCTTCCTGTTCTGCAGTCAGTGGTCAATTTGAACGACTAAGTCAATATAGTCCGAACAGTCTTGCGGGGGATTCACTACTTGGGCTAACACATCTTTGAGCTCTCCACGTAGACCTCTATAAAACAGCGTAATCCTTTTGTTCTCAGGCCATCGAGTTTCCACTATCAGTCTGTTGAAAGACGCAATATAAGCCAAAAGGTCTTGATTACCTTGTCGCAATGAAAGGAGCTCATTGTCCAAGGCCTGCCCCTGTGAATGCCTTGCAAACAGTTTTTCCATACTGAGCTGAAAAGCTTGAAAATCATGGAGAACCGGATCATCTTGATTAACTAGAGGGATCGTCCAGTCTGCCGCATTGCCACTAAGGTACGAAAGCTACCTTAGCTTGATCAGTTGGAAAGGCTGCTGGCCAGCATAAGAAGTGCAACCGGCACTGATTAATAAATACTGCAAACCTCTTTGGGTCACCAGAAAATCATTCGGGCGGAGCCAGAGGTACATTCCCAGGTAGGTTGATCTACACTGGGTTCGTAGAGGATGTTGAAGGAAGATTTGCCCCTGATGCGGGTAACGGAGTTTGTCCGGCTTGTGACTGTAGCAATTGTCTAGCGAGATCGACTGTTCGCTCCTTGGAAATAATCAGTTCCCTTCTTAGAGCATTCGTTTCCTGAAGGGCTGCATGCACTTCTGCTCTTAGTTCCCCAAGTAACTGGGCCAGCTGGTCGGTATCCGAGGTTTCCATAGCGCCTGGGTGGGAGTTTTGCGGTAGGCTTTTTGTTCTGTAACGCTCACCTGATTCCCGCAGAGGCGCCGGTCTTGACTGGGTGAATGCCGTATCTTCAAAGGTGATGTGTAACACACGGTTGGCTCTTTGGGCTGGACCTCTGTGCACTGTATGTCTGACTCGAAGAGTAAGATGTCTGCAGATAGAAAATATGGGATTAATGAACTGGGGTTATTGGGTGCCTCTCTCCTCTTCCATTTCTCTTCTCCTGTAGAACCCCAAAGGTTAACGCCCTCACCTTAGGTGAGTGAACGCCGAGCTCTCCATCTGCCTCGGGGCAGGGTGCCGCAACCAGTTTCTTCACTGGATAAGGGTGCAGGCCTCTTGACCTCAGAGGACTGCTGTCCGTCGTTAACTGCACGAACGGTAAGTTCTGGGCACTTCAAATTTCTTAAAAAAAGTCTTTTGTAATGATATCTCTTGTTTTGCAGGGTTCCGGCGATGGCGGATGGCGGGCTGATGAGAGTTGAGGATCGAACCCGCGTGAGGAATAGAAGCGCCTGGAAGCACGTAAGTAAGCGCTTGTAGCCTGCTTCACGATGCGCACTAACTGTCCCTTTTATCTTGCAGGTACAAGTTCGGAGCTTTAGAGAAGCTGAAGGGTGCTGGAATACCCACTGGATTCGGCGTGGGAAGGAGTAATGGCACGTGAGTAATAAAGTTGCCCAATGTCTTTAAACGCACCTTCTTTTGTCTTTCAGATGCGGGATGCAGCGCCGAAGGCCTCCGGAGCGTGCGAAGAGCTGGTAAGCTTTTGTCTTTCAGATTCCGGAATGCAGTGCAAAGACCTCCGGAGCATGCGAACAGTAGGTAAGCCTTTGTCTTTCAGATGCCAGAATGCAGCGCGAGGCGTTGGTGACAGCCGATGGACCAGGTAAGAGATGCGCTGCCACTGAAGACCGTAGTGCTAACCTGTTCTTTCTTTGTCTTTACAGGTGCTGCTGAAGACTGGATTCCAGGATGGTAAGCTTTTGTTCCCTTAGGCCCAGGATCAGAAGCAGAAGACACGATGAGCGTTCTGCTGCAGAGAATGCAGAATAACACAAAGCAAGATTCATCCATCGGGTGTGGTTTAAATAGCCTCCTGCAGTGCTTAGGTGTCTCCTTCCACAGCCACGCCTAGGTAAGAAAAGAGTTCCTGCTTTCCAGAAGAGTTCCAGTGTTCTGAACCTAGGGAGTGGCTCCTGCCCCACCCAACAGGAAAAGTAGTCCCAAACAGAAGAGGATCAGGGGTTCAACTGGCAGGTAAGTAAGCAGCATGGTCTGCTGCAGGTAAGTCCACCCAAGCATTATGAGCCCGGCGCTTCCAGCGCTGGGACTGGGCATCTTTATGAGCCTGGTGCCACTGGCGCCAGGACAGGGTCCAAAAGGTCCCAATTGGGACTGGCTGGCACTCGGAACCGGGGTTATGGGTCTGCTTCCAAGGGAGTCGGGCAAGTCCTGATCTTTTGGAAGCAGAGATCATGACAATATCTTCCTAGGATCTCCACATCTAACCTTTGAATGTCTGGTGAGCCTGTGTCAATACATTTTATACAAGAATTGAATTTAACAGTCACCCATATACATAACCCCCTACTTGGTCGACTAATCACCCGAGATGTGCAAACTGATGATAGTGAAAAACATGTGTATCTCTCCAGATGTATGGGGTCACAAGCTCATTTGTCTTGAAATCATTTTAGAAAAAAAGATCTAATAAAGTCAACCTAGTATCAACCAAATGCTTTTGTAAATCTGTGATATTCCATGATATCAAACTCAAATTCAAGGGATGTTCTCTAACTTGCATGAGATTACTAATGTTAGGAGAAGGTGATTGGCATGGGGGGGATGTCAGTTATTAGGGTTATATGGGCTTGCCTTATTAGTGACTGGTGAGTGATTATCAGAATTGGAATGGTGATTATTGGAATCATCTGGTAATCTGCAACGTATTGTCATTTTTAGATTGAGGGGTGGAAACTTATATTGATATAAGGCCAATTGCAAGGTCTGTGTTTTGAATAGTGATCTCAATATGCTCATGAACTTCTGCCCCTCTAGCGTGGTGGCAACAAACACTGGTAATATCTTCTCTCATATTTGTGTGGCAGTGCGTCTGTTGATGTATCCAGTAAATGCGTTTATTTATTAAGCTTTAATTTCTCTCCCATTTATCTTTTTCTACCCTTGTGACATTGACCATGTATACTGTTCTACCTTTCAAGTCAGAAATGTATAGCGGGGTAGGAATCCTATAATTTGTTGGCAATTGGTCTACAGCGTGCAGGGATCCCTCTCTCTGTATGATATGTGGCATGTTAGGTGTAATTCCCTGTCCTTTAGACATCTTACCCATATGCGTGTCAAGAAGCCTATTTGTATAGGGGTGGTTTTGGACATGATTGTCAATCACCCTTAGAACTGGATCATGTCGGATCACATTTTTTCTTTTTGACATTTTGGTGAAAGATTTGGTTTTAGTGGAGGGTTTTATCGACCTTTGAAGATTGTGAGCTGTGATTAGATAATTACAATAAGGAAGTTAGGAGGTTTTCTTTGACGATAGTAAGATAATTCTTTAGGTCTGTCACAACCTTATTTAACCTTTTAATCCCACCCAACAACAAAGAACAGTTAGAGCAGTTCCTGTTGTTATGACCAGATTTTACATCATGAATACCATCCCCCCCCAGTTCTCTGTCTGGTATAAGTTTATATCTATATTATTAGTGGCTCGGTCCACTGGCCCAGGGCACAAAGCCTTCAATGAGTACATAGGATCTTGGTTTGCCATGGTGAGTAAAGGAACATAATGGTTGGAGATCTCAACACCTTCAGCTAATGGAACAGATAATGTTCTTTTTCAGTTGCTTGCTAGGTTTTTGCACGTTAGGTGATAAGGTAGTTGAGACGGGCTGCTCCCTATCTTCTGCGCCTTCTTTAGTAGAGGCCGTAGTAATATGCATCTCAGCAGGGAAGACATCATTGCATTCCCCTATTTGATTAGGTGACCTTCGGGAAGCTGTTTGATTTTAATCAAACAATCTTTCCTTTCAATCTGCGATTTTAGACAATTTGGAGTTAGTTATAGATTTGATAAATAGCAATTTAATTTAAAGTGTTTTTGAAAAGGCCAGGCATTGTGTCCCCTTAGATGCATTTGGCTGCATGTCAGAAGCAGGTGGGTTCAAATCAAGCAAACACCAAATTTAATGTATTCAAATGTTGACCTCTGTTATTGGTGCAGTTAACCGTGCCACTTTTTTTCTAACACTCGTCAGGTGGAATTTGTGTTACTGATTTGACTTTAGATGTCCTCTTTTAAAATGTGAGTATCAATTAAAAGAAGGAAGGAACAGTGGGGCATGACTGACTGGCTTGAAGGGCTGTCTCAGTACATAACCCCCGCCACCACTGTGTACAAAACATTTGTAATTCAAGATTTTAACCATGAAGTAGGACTGTAGCTGTTTCCTCTTTCTGTCTATAAACCATACAAATATACATGCAAATAGCCCCACTGGCCAGCACGCGAAAAAATCAGCCGAGATCCCAGACTTAGGAGGGCCAGCAAGGACACAGCTTCTTTGAGGCTACAGGGGGATGGAGAAATTGTTGAGAAGACATAAAATAGCAGGTGAGACATATTAATTTATTCTCCAAAGCCACAAACTCATGCAACCCTTCACAGACTACCATGGACTGCCTCGGCTTTTGGCTTAGGCTTCACACAGGGCGCAGGTCCCAGTTTTCTTATGCTTAGCAGGGGGGACAGAGCCAATTCTGGAGTCGGTGGAAGCCAGAAGGAGAGGTCCTACTCTACTCTCGGTATAGACAAATAACAACAAGCCAACTTTACATATCTATAAACCTCTATAGAAATATGTTAAGAAAAGAGTATAATTGTAGCTTTCTTCCCCATCATGTATGAAATCTTTTTACTGACTTTTTTCCAAGCCGCAACACATAACATTGTCCAACAGTTGCCCACAACTGTAACATACTTTTAATTCCAGCAATGTATAAACATGAATTCATGCCTGTGTGAAAAATGTGTTCCCTTGTCCCTCCTAACCTTATTTCTCCTGCCTCAACATAACATATCACATTGTAGGCTAGTGTTTTTCTGATTGTTTTGGGATTTCTTGTATATTCTCTGGATATTTCATGATCTCATACAAGAAGGTGCTCACATCAGTATATACGTTTGCTTGTTTGCGTTTACTTGTTTCCTCGACAATTAACCCATACTTCGGTCACCCCAAGCTCAGATGACAAGAAACCCAAGAGCTCTCAATCTAGTTGGACATGTGGCATTCCAGTTCTGGATTCTAACATGGTTTAAAAATGGAGACCAGATCGCAGAGTTTTTCATTCCAGAGAATCTCAAGAGAGGTTGGCGTGCCAGTCTAAGATATGTGGGTATTCAATGGATTGCCATTTCTGTACAATGGCCAGCCGTATCGCTAATTAGACCATGACAGAATTTCAACAGGTATTTGCTGCAATTTTCCAATATCCAACGGGGTCCCCAGGGAGCTTAGTATTGGGTTCAAGTATATTTCTACCTGCAACGTGTTTCCCACATCTATTAATACCACATGGCTATATGGTGTTAGCTGGATTGTCCCTTGGATTGTCTCCTCAAGGGACAATCCATCCAAAATCAGAGCATGGTCAAACATGGACTATGAATCATAAACATGAGAGTAACACATAAAAGCTTGTACTCTAGGGTGAACCATTCTCCAGACATCTCACAGCCTTATTTTGCTAAATGCATCCCTTACATCCTTAGCCATTTGAGCCTTCCCTCACCTATCAGATCTCAAGTTATCCTCCCGGTTATTAAACACACTTTTCAAATCTCTCATCACCTGCATGGGGCTTCTGCCACAGAATAAAGGGTAGGCAGGAAAGACCTCAGGTACTCATTTTGGACCGTATTAGGACAGTAAACTTTTGCTACGGTAAGTGCCCTCTCTCATGAGGTGCAGGTTAGGATGAAATATCTTTGAACCATATCTGTCAGTTCCTTTTTCAAAGTCAAAGACAAGCCTGGTCCCAGGAGAGGGTAGACCCTGGGAGGAACACACAGAGATTCTGGCTTCTTCTTAGAAAAACCCCTGAGAAATGCTTTCTTTTCCTACCCAAGAGGTCCCCTACTCTTCAAGGGCAGAATTCCCAGGAGACCAATGAGCACAACACACAAGCATGTTAGAGTGAAGTTTGAATCATTTCTCAACCTGCCGAACATCATTTTAGGGAGGACAAAATAGGTGACTGCAGCCTTCAAATTTCAAGTAACCCTTTCACTGAACCAAAGGTTCTTGTCTCCCATAATCCTTAGCACCTACTTATGGTAGTTGAGTAGAGATCTCAGACTGCCCCTTCCCTTAATCTGTCAACCTGCAGATTCTTGTTTTGTTGCACATGTGATGCAATGTATCTTTTTGAGAGTGGGAGAGGGAGAGATCAACAGTGTCAATGTGAGGTAGTGAAATGATACCTGTCTGCAAAAAGCCAGTGGTGGGGCTGCAGGTTTGCAGGTTGTGTTGCCATGTAAGCCCTACTCTCCCCTTTCTCTGACTAACAAACTCCCATCTAAGTTCTCCTACCAACTTATGCTACATACACATACCGCTCCAAAGATGGCAATCACAGGCCTAGTATTTCTTTTTTAATTTATTTATTTATTTAATGAAAATTACAGAGAAAACAATTTACTTAGGAACAACAATGCTTTCAAAATGTCTTAACATTGATTTATAGAATGGAGGACTAGTGTCCCTAACATTGGGTGAGATAATGTGGATATAATACCAGATGATGCAGGGAAGGTAGAAACATGAACCAGGCACAAGGACTGTTGAGCATGATATAAGAACGGGATAGTGAAGGAAGTGCTACGTTTTAGGTTGAAGGGTTGAGATATAAGTGGTGTGGGTTTGTTGTAGAGAGGTGGGGGGTGGGAGGGGTAGAACAGGGATATGTGGTGGTGTAGAATGCTATGCAAGTGTTTTGTTACAAAGGAAAAGAGCTAGGAGGTTGGATTTAAATAAAGATAGAGAGGGAGTAGTGGGATACACTCCAGAGTTAGGGAGTGAGAAGAGGAAGAGAGTGGAAATTAAAGGGATCACAAGGGGCACTAGAGATGGCAAAGTCTTCAGTGGAGGATGATTGAACGGATCAATGTGGAGAGCAGGGAGTTAGATGGGCCAGTAGGTAGGGTGGGGCAAGTCCGTGTATAGATATGAAGATGAAAATTACTTTTTACTTTGTCCTCTATTTCATTGGTAACCACCTAACTGACAATGAGCTAGGAAGGTGGGAGTGAAGTGGGAATGGTTGAAGAGTGTATGGACAGCAATTTTGAGGACTTGGTCGAGAGGTGAAAATGCATAGTTGAGAAGGCCATAGAGTAGTGAACTGGATATCAGAGCCCCTTTGATGAGTAGCCTTGAGATGGATGAAGATGCAGATTTTATTCATACGTCAATAATCAAAATGACTCAGGTAGTTTGGCAAAAGTAAATCTGTTTTAATATTAACTATCTAAAACGGGGAGTACGACGAACATCAGCACTCGCTCGATCCTCTCACTCAATGAATCTTACAAAAACTGAGGTTATATTAGGGAAAATCATCATCAGTGACGTGTTGACCTGCATCATTACCATCGTCATACTACGTGGAAAACTACAAAAAACTATTGAGGGAAGTGATAGGCTCTAAGTCAGTATCTAAGTATAAGTTCCATAGCAGTATAGAACAGTGAAGGAAAGTGATAGGGTACTTAACATTAGGTGGGGAAACTAAATCATCCCCTTCAAATGGCCACTATGAACGTCACTAAATACATGATGTCCCATTGGCTACACAAACTATAGGACCCTTGATTACATGGCCCTCTAAAATTGGTTGGCTTCTAACCCCCGTCAGTACTTTCCCACCTATGTCTAGCAGCAAGCAGGCTGAACATCCAGGTGTAGATGAGCTCATCTTAACACTAGCTTCCCACCAACTAGCAAATCAATTCATCATCACCTCAATGGTCCAGTGTCAATTAGGGCTTTGAAGCCTGGCCTTGAGTTTGTACTGCGCTCTAAGAAATTTGAAGGCGTGTGGGCACACGCTGCCCTCATGCGTAGGTGTGACCACCTCATTCTTCCAACTTCATCGTTCCATGTGACTGGAGACCATGGAATTGTGCCTTTTCATGTATTTAATATTATTTTCTAATAGTCCTCTGACTGTTTTGTTTTGATCAAGCCTTCTGGACAGGAGTTCCTGTTCCTTCACAGGAATTGTATCCAATGTCAGCTCATTCCAGTTTGATAACAACTTGGCTTCTTTGGCTCATCAAACTCCTTCTGCTGAGATTCATTCTGTGATTCAATTTGCTTTTTAACTGCGACACACTGAAATGAGGCCTTCTTGCTACTGTCCAGCACTCCATATTGGAAACATCCATCCTTTACTAATCCATATGCATATCCATATTACTAATCCATATGCGTATATATCTATATATATCTATATATCTATCTATATATATATATATAGATAGATATATAGATAGATATATAGGCACTTGCTGCAATCTATTCACTATAAAGCCAGCCTCAAGATTACTTCATCTGCTTGTGTTTCTTTTGCATCCGTACCCATGTAAACTAGCTTAATATCTTCATCTGTTTCTGTGGCATAAGCTTCTTCATCTTGATACCAAGATGTCACTTATCCTTTATACTTTCTTGATGCCCTATAGAATATCTGCATTCTCTAGTCTCTGCATCTCTTCTATGGACGTCAGCTCAATTCTGTGTGACGTCACCATTCATCTATGCCCTTCATTTGCTCTACTTCTTCAGGAATGTCATTCAAATAGCCATCATAGTTTCTTGTATATAGGTATGGTTTGCTCAATGGGTACCTTGCCTCCCAGATAATCTTAGGTATTGGTACTTTCACTGTTACTGTGCATAGTCCATACTCTGCTCTTTGTCTGTTCGATTGCTCTCTGTATGTCTCATACTCTGGTTTCCAACTGACATGTAAAATGGGCAGGGTGGTTGGAGTAGAGGTGCTTGGCTCCTCCTCTACACCGCCCCCTCTGGGCAATTCATCAACCACTTTCTCATCATCCTATACATCTAGGCACCCTCTTCTGAAAAATAGCTTTTTAGGGACCCATACCTTTATGACTCCTTTCAGGCATCCTGCTGATTTTACATGCTCATCCTTACTCCATGTTGTGAGCATGCATTGTCCACTTGGATTGCAATAGATCCATCTTCACAAATAATGTTTGTGGTTTGTTGGATAGGGGAACTTGGTTCCCTCAGGTACATGAATACTGGCCTTCACAAAGTCTCTGATTTCTTCATCTGTCAGGTCTGTGGCTTTCCATCCTTGCTCAACATCGATCATGATCTTCATCCCTATGGCTTTCTTTGCTGTCTTCTTGCACTGTGAGATTATTATCTTGATCACACAGAATCCAAGCAACACCAACACTATCGGGGCACCATGAAACTTGAACATGTTTGCTATCCAATGTGGAACCCAAGAAAATAGCGATCCGAACCAGCTATCATCAGCAATGTCTTCCACTTTGTCTATCATTTGGCCATGAAGTTTCGTCAGCATATCTATGGCCTCTTTCAAGTTTCCATTTTCATCATCATGAGAAGGTATGAATGTGCAACATGATTCTCCAATTTTTGCGCAAACACCTCCATCCATAGCTGTGATCATGTCCAAGACGTATCTATTCTGGAGAGTCATCAGTCTTATGGCGTTCATCTCTTCTCTGATTGCATTGAACCCCTTTATTGTAGTGTTGATTGTCTGCAGCAATTCCCACCTGTTATCTGTAACCATTTTGTGTTTGCTCCAACCTGGATTCTTGGCATAAAGATCAACGTGAACACTGAAGAAGTCTGGCTAAACAGTCTGCGCTCATACGGGAGAAAGTCAAAAGCTTCTATTGATATGGCTGAGACATAGTTCTCTCTCTTCATTCTCTTTATCAGCTCCACAGATCTCTTCTTCCTCTAGTGAACATCTGCTTTTGGAAAACTGTCAATATTCAGATCACTCTTTAGAATCACTAATGCTGGAACATGGACATTCACCAATGAGAATATCCCTCCCAGTCTTTAGGTAACTTGAATATAGTCATCTTCATCTGGATCTGTCCATTCAGTTGCCCATTTGAGAGAGGCTTTTCAGCCCATTAATTGTCCTCTTGTGCTACAGAATGCTAAATGCACTATGCATAGTTAAGACATCTATTTCAACAGCTATTAAGATTTTCAACTTCCCCATACTGTATGGCAGTATGTGCACATATAAAGCATTCCTCCTTCGAAGTCTTCTCCCAACTTCCTTCATATGTTGATACAATATTTATTTCCCAAGTGTGCCGTGTTGTCCAGGAAATCATTTAATTCATAATTATCTTCCCGTGTGCTTCTTTTAGGCCTCATTCTTTTCATGTGAGCTTCTATAAGCAAATCATGAAGTTTAACAGCATAGCCTCTTCCAGCTGTCCTTATTACAGGAACATTCATCAGTGCTCCCTGTATAGGAGAAGTTTCAGCAAGTATGATCCTCTCAACATACCCTTTAGGCATAAAAATGTCTCACATAATCTCCATGTGTTATTTTCTTTTGGGGATTCTATTTGAGTCATTTAATACAGGACCAGGTGTATTTGCATGCATTACTGGTGTAAGTCGACCCTCAAACAACCCTTTGTCTTGCCTGTATTACCAAGCTTGTCTCTGATGTCCAAAAATAATTTCTATGACAACTTTTGTATTTGGATTATTAGTAATGGCACTTAGCTCAGGTTTAAGCAATTTGTCATCTTTCTTTGGGACAGGAATGACTACATAGGGTCTGGGCTTCCTAGTAGTTGCCATGTTTACATTTTCCTTCTGCCTAGGAGCAGGTACAGGAGTCTTAGCTCCATTTGCACCAACATAGAATGCTGTGCGTACAGTCAGTAAAAGCAGTACGATTATGAACACAATGCAAGTGTCAATCATACAAAGGTAAGTTACTTTACAGTATCTGCTTCGTCGACACCGTGGATGTCTCTGTGTGTTAGGCATGATTATACTACTATGTATGCTGCCCATCTTTGTTGCCTAAGGAAGGACAAACTCAAACTTTAATGCATCATCATTGTGAACTGCCCTGGAAGCTGCTGTCTTGACTCAGCAATTCGTCCTCAATCAGCTATCAGCTTACTGGATGATAAAAACAAATCCGTTTACTGTATTTCTGGAACCAATTTTTCACCAGCCGCAATGTAAATGCCTCTCCAGTCTGAAAAAACGACCTTAGTAAGTATAAATGAGCTCACCAACAAGGATCAGCTCCCAGTCAATGCCTCGAGTCTGCTTCAGCCCAGACGACATGTTGAATTTATTTCAGCATGAACAAGATTTTTTATCAGCAACCTCTCGATCAGTCCCTCAAAGGAAAGACTCACACCAATCTGTGATTTTGCTCAGAATATATGCTCTCTTGGATTATAATGCCTTCCAAAATCACATTCAAACATGCAGTGTTTCTAGGATCCCTTAGAAAAGTTAGCACATCAGTGTACCTTCCAACAAGTTGTGCATGTTCCTCAATCAGACGAAAGAACACCACACTGACTAGTATGTGAGCTGCATCAGTTGGTACGGGCATTTGTGGTCTCCACGCTGTACTAAAGCAATTGCAAAATTTGTTCAGTGATAACTATAAGCAATCTTCTTATAACTTGGCCGTTCTTAGGATTTTGCAAGAAAGCAGGAATGCAATTAGTTCTGCCCACCAGTGAAGGGAAAGAGAGGAACATCAACTTGAAATGAGTAAGAACACTCTGAGAAAGGTCATCACTGGGTAACACCATAGGTAGATCCAAAGAGGAACTTAGTGTTAAATGAATCTGGGTACTGCACCTGTTTCCAATTGTTGTAACCACAATCAGAATCTGGCGTAATCCTCTTCTTATCAAGGCTTAAGCATGCCTCAGTGCAATATTTGACAAGCTCCTGTGGCTTTAAGAACAAACAATTTTTCTTTCACCCTGAAATGACGGCGCAGAGTGTTCACATCAGCTCCCCTTAACACTTTCAGAGATGCTAAAAGAGTGTCCCGAACGAAGCCACAGTCCAATAAAATGTTCTTTCCTTTACTGAACAGCATCTGCATCCTTCTGTCATGATGCCTACCCCCGGGGACCCAGACCAAGTCCAGCAACCCCGGAAGCAGGCATTAAGTTATCCTAAGCAAGCCCAACAACCCCTGCTAGGGTCTATTTGGGTCCAGTCCTGGCGCCTATGGCACCAGGCTCATACAGAGAGTCAGCCCTGGTGCCATAGGCGCCAGGCTCATAGATTAAAACTTACCTGATGCAGACCATGCTGCACACTTACCTGATGCAGACCATGCTGCAAGAGCTCCAAGCCAAAAGAGGCTTGGAAGGGACTACTTTACTTAGGGACTATTTTTTTACTCGGGCGGGGCTGGGGAGGAATACTTACCTGGGATTACTTTGGAGGCTATTTAAACCATGCCCGAAGAGCAGCACAGGCTTCGTGTTATTCGGCATCCAGCAGCGTAAATCTCACCGTGCCTGCAAGTCTGCATCCAGCCTTCTGCCACCCCCACCTCGAGTTTGGAGCTCCTAGAAAAAGGGAGAAAGAAGGAGAAAAGGTTAGAACAAGAGCAATACCTTTGATCCTTACATGAATTCCCGATCCATCGCGCCTTCGAGTTGGAAGAAAGAAGTTATTTTATGCGCGTCGCCTCGCCTGCTGCAGCGCCGTGCTGAACTCACCGGCCTTTGCAGCATCTTCACATTCCACCGCATTCTCCTGCATGTTCTCGCCGCACTGCGGAACCTAAGGAGAAGACAAGAGCAGCAAGGTGAGCCAAGGGAATACACAGAGGAATATTAGTTACCCCCCCCATAGACTTACCTGATTTTACTACCGGGGGTACTATTACTCTTCATGGGTCGGCGCACCTTCCACTGCATCTTCGCCGAACCCCGGCCCCTACAGGGAAACAAAAGGACAGCAAGGTGAAACAAAGGGACTAACAAATGGAACCCTCCTCACCACAATAGACTTACCTGATTTTACCGCCGGAGGTATTATTCCCCGACAATTCATAATTTCTCTCAGCGCCTGAATAAGGGAGAAAGCAACAGGTTACATATTGACATTATTTTATCGAACTGTGTTAGAAAATACAAATCCTTACCAGAATACTACCGGTTGCCACGAGGAACTCTTCATTAGGGTCAAGCTGCAACCTGCAAGGAATCGGACAAGAGTGAAAGTCAGGCATTTGAACTCTTACGAACTTTGTACTTACAGCGTCTTGCCGGGAATCTCGGAGTCAATATTGTTCTGAAACTCACCAATTCCTTCGAGCCAGTGAAGCAACTGGTTATCAACGCGCCCCTGCGCTCAATGCAGGATGGAGAGCTCATCTTTTCAAACCATCAGGGAGACTATAAGAGGGGACATCAAAGGTGATCTGTGGGGAGAACAGCGGGGGTGGGGGATTTACGCTCAACTCCACGGGTGGTTAATTCCCTTTCTCCATTTGCAGAAGAATATTCCTACAGGCCAAGCAAACGAAGCTAGGTGGGCCAGTCCAGTCCGTCATCTCGGCCCTACGTGTCACATTGGTGAAGACCGCAGCTGTCCAGTTCCGATCGACGCCTCTGTGGGAGCCAGGTGAGCGTAACACCTTCTTCCTTGTCAAAGACCTTGTCTGCACATGCTGCAGTTCTTCCCCCGATGCATGTACTTGCTTCCTGTAGGGGAGTGGGCAGAAGGGTTTCTCCAGCAAAAATCTTAACATTGCATAGGAATGTCCAAGGGTGCCTGCCCTGCACTTTGACAGCAGACAGTATGACGTCCTCCACGATGAACGGACCGTTGAAACGGGGTTCGTCCTACTTCTTCCTTGTATGATTGAGGACTAGGACTGCATCTCCGGGGAATAGTTGGGGAACATGTAATTCTTGAGATTCACTTGTTGAAGCATCTCCTTTTTTGTTCTGTGCTGTCCTACACCCTTGTCGCTGCAGCTGCCCTGAAATGACAGAGATATTTGAAGTCATACAGTTCAAATAGTCACGCAATTCCATTCCTAATAAATCTGCAGTTGGCTGAGCATCACTTCTAACTCTGGATGGAGGCATTACGGGTGTCCTCATTCATCTCCCCATCACTATCTCGTGGAGCGTGAGATGGTGGTCAGAACCCGGTTGCTTCCTTAAAGCATATAATGACAGTGGCAGGCAATGCAACCAGCATTTCTTCAAGGTAAGCTTCAATTTGGCTATTCATTTATTAAGCAGGGCATTGAGCCTCTCACAGATCCAATTTCATTGTGGATGATAAACTGAAGAAAACGTGTGCTTTATACCAAGCAACAAGCTGATCTGTTCAAATGTTTGATTCACAAAATGTGGGCCATTGTCTGACCTCATTACTTCACATCCTCCCCATCTAGGAAATCCTTCCTGCACTAAGAATTTTGCTGCACATTTGGTATCTGGGTGTGTACAGGGACCTGCTTCAATCCACCTTGAAAAGGGACACACTACTACGATCAGGTATCTATATCCATTACATACTTCTATCATGTCAATATAGTCGATATACAAATGCTGAAAAGGGCCATTAGGTCTCAGAATAACACCCCTAACTGTGTGCAGTGTATGCCCAGTGTGTGGGTGCACCTACCTGGGTGCAAAGGGAAAAGCCTAAAACACGGGTAACCCCAAGCCATTCGGCACAGATGATTTGCAAGAATTTTGCTCATGCGGACAACCTACAGATTTGGGCCTAGGGTGTCGAAGCCACCAAGGAAAACAGGGAACCCTATGCATTTCCGAAAAGAGGACACCCATGGAAATCCAAATAGGTCTAACTTGCGTGAATCAGCCAAGAATATATTATCCAGAACCCCATGCAAAGTCTGAAATGTGGCGAAAAACAAAGTTTTTGCATATTGCCCTCTGCTCACCCACCGAAACACTTCATCAACACCACATGGCCGACCTTCCCGCATTGCCACAGGTGACCTGATGAAAACAGTACCTCGCCTGTGTGGGTGCACCAACCTGGGTGCAAAGGGAAAATCCTAAATCCGGGTAACCCCAAGCCTTTCGGCACAGCAGATTTTCAGAAATGTTTGCTCATTCGGACAACCTACAGATTTTGAAAACATGAAACCCCATGCCTTTCCGAAAATAGGACACCTGTGGGAATCCACAGAGGTCTTACCTGCGTGAATCGGCCCCCAATTTATTACCCAGAACCACAGGCAAATTCCGAAACCTGGCAAAAAATATGCAATTTTTGTACATTGCACTCTACTCACCCTCCGAAACACACCGCATGGCCTACCTTACCACTTTACCACAAGTGTCCCGACAAAAATGGTACTTCACATGTGTGGGTGCACCTACATGGGCGCTAAGGGAAAAGTCTAAAACACAGGTAACTCCAAGCATTTCGGCACAGCAGATTTTCAGGAATTTTGCTCATGCAGACAAACTACAGATTTCGTCCTCGGGTGTCAAAGCCACCAAGGAAAACAGGGAACCCTATGAACTTCCAAAAATAGGATACCTGTGGGAATCCAGAGGTCTGACTTGCGCGAATCAGCCTAGAATTTATTACCCAGAACCCCCGTAAAAGTCCGAAATGTGGAAAAAACAAAACCTCAATTTTCGCACACTGGACACTGCTCACCCACCGAAACACACAGCCAACACCACATGGCCTACCTTCCTGCATTCCCAGAGGTGTCCTGATGAAAAGGGTATCTCACATGTATGGGTGCACCTACCTGGGCACAAAGGGAAAAGCCAAAAATACAGGTAACCCTAAGCCTTTCGGCACAGCAGATTTTCTGGAATTTCGCTCATGCGGACAACTTACAGATTTGGAAAACAGGAAACCCCATGCATTTCCGAAAAGAGAACACGTGTGGGAATCCACAGAGGTCTGACTTGCACGAATCAGCCCAGAATGTATTACCCAGAACCCCTGGCAAAGTCCAAAATGTGGCATAAAATATGCAATTTTCGTACATTCCACTCTGCTCACCCTCCGAAACACACCACCAACACCACATGGCCTACCTTCCCGCATTCCCACAGGTGTCCCTATGTAAACAGTACCCCACATGTGTGGGTGCACCTACCTGGGCGCAAAGGGAAAAGCCTAAAACATGGGTAACACCAAGTCTTTCGGGACAGCAGATTTGCAGGAATTCTTCTCATGCAGACAACTTACAGATTTGGGCCTAGGTTGTCAACGCCACCAAGGAAAATAGGGAACCCCATGCATTTCTGAAATAAGGACACCCGTGGGAATCCATAGAGGTCTGACTTGCACGAATTGGCCCAGAATGTATTATCCAGAACCTCCGTCAAAGAACTAAATGTGGCAAAAAAAACACAATTTCTGCACATTGCACTCTGCTCACCCACTGAAACACGCTGCCAACACCACATGACCTGCCTTCCCTCATCCTCATAGGTGTCCCAACATAGACGGTACCTCACATGTGTGGGTGCACCTACCTGGACGCAAAGGGAAAAGCCTAAAACACGGGTAACCCAAAGCTTTTCGGCTAAGCAGATTTGCAGGAAATTTGCTCATGCGTACAACCTACAGTTTTAGGTCTAGGGTGACAAAGCCACCAAGGAAAACAGGGAACTCCATGCATTTCTGAAAAGAGGACACCCGTGGGAATCCACAGAGGTCTGAATTACACAAAGCGGCCCAGAATTGCATTTGGGTAACATGCCTTGTGCACGTTTGCTGCGTCAACTCAAGAAGTTGCTCAAAGCATTGAAGAAGATTTTCCCCACTGCCACAGTCATTTTTACATGTATACCTCCAAGAAGAATATCGGATTATCTGAATGTAATTTGTCTTCAGCCAGAGGTCAGAAGGTATCTAATTAACAGAAGAATGTTTGAATTTTTGTGTGCAGCTGGGATGTTCTACTGTGACAATGACATCCTTAATCCTAGAAATGTGTACTTTTTCCATGCTAATGGCATTTCTATGACCACCATTGTAAATTGAATTTTGTTTTACAATCTATACCTAGGCGAAGAAGAGGATAATCATATTATTATTCTCTGCTGACAAAGCACTCCAAATGTAACATTAAGCAATAATATAAAATGGAGAGAGAGACAAGCATGGCTTTACATCTATTTCCTCCTCCTCCCCTCTTTCCAGAAAGAAGATCATTACACGGTTGCAAATAAAGCATTACATCGGTTCAAGTAAGGAGACAGCACCACATGTCAACTAGAGAATAATTATATGATAGTTATCAAGTACAAAAGGAAATAAAAACATTTTTTTAAAGATAAGATGATTTGAAAATTCAACAAATAAACTTCTCAAGGTAAGAATGGGTCACACCCCAGAAGATATGATCAAGTATCAAAATTAAAGAATGTGAAATATGTTCCAAATTATAAAAGTTAAATATACAGATCTCTAAAAGTATAGCCATCCTTAAAATTCCAAAAGGTATTAATACACACATTTCCATGTAATTATAGGTTGAAGTCGGAATACATTTGAGTTAAAGCCCTCCTGAAGAACCACCTGATAATATAAGACGGGGAAACAAGTGTGGAGGCACATTTGAGAATATAAAGATATAATGAAGGATACATTGCAGTGAATGGACAACTCGTGTATGAAAGTGAAATAAAAATTCAGACTGACAAGCTATATGACAAAATAGGTGCACAAAAGCCGTCATGTAGTGAATGCATAACTCATGAAGAGAATGTAAAAGTGTACCCATTTTGTGTCCTTGAAGTGACTCTATATACATATATGAAATTGCCTTAAACACGGATAAAAGAATCTGCATCAAATTCGGACCTGTCTCTCTTCCCCTTTGAAAGCTCATTCTGTAAAGGCTGAACAGCAGAAGGTGAAAGCAGCAAGGGAGGTTTTCTTCAGTGACTGGCATGCACCAGGAAATATCAGGAGCCAGGAAGGCTCCTGCAACAAGTGGCATGGGTTGAAGGCGGCGCAAGAGAGAGTGTTCGCCGGGTTGCTGGGAGCAGGAGCAGCGGAATACCTGCAACCGCTGAGAGGATCAGAGGTGAGTTTGCACTATGAAAGTGTCTCAGGGATGCTCTGATACCACTCACATGGTGCAGGCAAACTGTTTCATTTGTGTATGAGTGAGAGAAGTGTTAACAATAATTTTGAATATTGAATTATTAAAAAGCAACAAAAGTGGCCTATTAAAAAAATAAGTGACTGTAAACTTGGCATGTGAGTTTATGGAATGTCCAATAATCCGGGGAGGCCACAGTGTTTAAAGTTATTGTCCACGACTACTTTCCAAGCCAAGAGAATCTAATACTTAAGCAATATAAGTCCAAAAGGTATTGCCAAAGACAAAAGTGGAGTAATAGAAGACCCCAGGGATGTGAAGTCTGTTATTCATGTTTGATTAACTATATAACAACAGCTATTATAAACTCACATTGCCAAAGCCAAGAAAGAATCCAAACAAATCTGTATTCTTGTCAGTATTTGGTTTCTGGTGCAGTAGGGAAACAATAGTAGCAAAGAAGCTGTCTTTCTGAAGAAGGTTATTCAGAGGCAGAGAAGCATCATTTGAAGAGGAATTGTGAAGTTGTTGCAAAGTTCAAGTTAAAGGTTACAATTGAATCAAGTTCTATTTTTTAAGAGCTGTTTGGGCACAGGAGTATATCTGGTTGGCAAACCTTTGAAACAGTAGGCCTGGAATGGGAACAGGCCAGGTAGTAGTTGACAAAGTATTGAACTGCTGTCCTGATACACAATGGTATATCATGTATGGTGCTAAAGGAATAATAGTATAATCCTGCTGTAGAGGAGTTATATTTCTTGACAGCCTTCAGTTGGGGCCAAAATCATCCTGACAAAGACAATGGGCCTCATTACGAGTCCGGCGGTAACCTGCTGGTTTTTCCGGCTCGGTTACCACCGGACTTCTATTACCATTCCGCTTCCATGATTTCCGGAATTACCAGGGCATTACAACCCCAGTGACCCGGGAATTCCGGAGGCGGAATTCGGTAAATCCCCATTCCCATTGAGTCGCATAGGACTCAATGGGAATGGGGACCATGGAAACATCGGCACCATCTCGGGATGGTGCCGGTGTTTCTATGTCAGCCTGCAGGTGGGCAGTGTTAAACCCGCTAGGTCATCCTGGCACTAATGACACCTCCGCCTGCAGGACTCGAGATCACCCAGTATGGAAACAACGGTGGTGGCGGGTTTACCGCCACCGTTATTTCCATACCGGGTGACTCGTAATGAGTCCCAATGTGAGTAACATTGTGAAGAAGATTATTTTGAGGTTCATTTTATGCGAAGAAGAGAACAAACACTCTAATTCAAAGTATTTGAACTTGCTATTGTCTAGTGGAAGTTACAAATAACTGAGTTCAAACTTTGTTACCAATCCATAAGCCAGGACTGTGGTTACTTTACAGGTTCAACTGTGATTTTATTTTGTTTTGTTGAACTGCCATGTATTTCCTTATTGCTTTGTTGAATGCATAAGTGTGAGGGACAGATATCCTTTGTTAGGATGTTGCCATTAGTTACTTTAGGCAGGAAATCCTTGTTAGGGTACGGACAGTGAGGCATTTATACAACTCTTTTGATTATTTAAAATGGTGAATTTGGAAAACTCTTCACATAGTTGTACGCCTCACTTTTCTGAACCCTCACATGTCCTAGTGGATCAGACCCAACTGGGACTGCAGCTTCTCTTTAATGCAACCATGGACTATCCCATATCAAATGACTTGGTTATTAGCCCAAAGAAATTGAAAATTATTCGCTTTATCAGAAATTTGACTTAACTCTATGTATTCCCATGGAGATTAGGGGAATCTGGTGTGGCACCATCTAGAGTGGTCACGTATCCGGGGGTTGAAATGTATTACTTCCCAAATAAGAGGATGATGCTTTCCAGGTCAAAAAATAAGTCGGACCAATTCTCCTTTCAAATGCTGAAAATACATCAAAAATACTGTAGGTCTTCTATTAAGCCTGTAATTGAACTTGTCAAGGGTACAGTGGTGCCCTCTTTATTATATGGTTTGGAAATAGAAAACCAGGTTTATTATATGAACTGGGTGTATTTAGAAGGCTGTATTTTGAAAAGGTTATTTAATTTCCATTAGTAATACTTGTGTCCTCTATTAGATACGAGTTGGGGTTGGTCTCGCTCAGGTGTTGTTTTTATTGAATGGAAAATTGCTTTGCCCTCCAGGCCACTCAATGTTCATTGAGCTAAGTGTGATAATGGCCATGGGAGCATGGAGCATCAACTGCCCTATTAAATCTTTAAAACTTTCTGGATTTTACTTTTCTGCTATATATTGAAATGTAGGTTTTTACCCCCTTTCCAGCAAATTCACAGCTAGGTGTTTTTACTTTTCTGCTATATGTTGAAAGTCATAATTTCCCTTCATCTTGGACACTTGATTGTAGGTGGTTGCTCTTCGGTCGTGTTGAAGTTGCTTTGTGCTTCTCCCGCACCTGCTCTTAGGCCTCCCATGGCCTCCCCCTGCCCTTCCCTCCTTCTCTCCCACTTCACCTGGTGAGGTATCTGAGTGGCCCTTCTCTGTGAGAATCTCATCCAACAGGTGTTCCCATGCTGCTCCTGAACATCAAGGACAACATGCCTCTGTCGCTCCAGCCTTGGTGGACTCTGCAATCACTCCATGCAATTGTGCTCCTTGCCACTTCTCCTCAAGCACTCCCTTGTGCACCCTTTCCTCAAAGTGCAAATTAACCTGTTCACTGCACTTTATGCTTCCTTTCCTCCCTCACCCTCAGCATTACCCTTCCTCCCCATCCTACACTTCTCCTTCTCCCCTAATTTCATTACTACTGTTGCACACTACGAATTGTCTCACAGCCTAGTATGAACATTTTTATATGTCTTCTTCCCTGTTCATCCCATTCTACTCTTCCCAGCCCCCCTCTTTGCTGTTAGAGTGCTTAAATGCTCTGAATTGTCTCACGACCTAGTAGGAATGTTTCTGTTGTCTTCTTCTCTGCCCCCCTCACCCTCCTCTTCCTTCCTCCCCTCCCTTTCACTGCATTCTTGTTACGGCACTTGCACATTCTGAATGTTTCAAGACCTAGTAGGAACATTATTGTCTGTTGTCTTTCTCCCTGTATCTCCCCCTCCCTTGTCCTGAAGTGCATTGAAACACCATTTGGCTGTATAGGTGCATTATAAATACCCAATATATAAATAAATAAATACATAAACACAAACTTCTACGCCACTTCTACGCTGACGACACTCATCTTTTTCTTAGCTTCTCATCCCTCACCCCTGACATCCATCTCAAACTCTCATCCTGCCTTACTGCCATTAAATCCTGGATGACCACCCACTTTCTTACCCTGAACACTGGGAAAACAGAAGTTCTATTTCTTCCCACTAATTTCCTCCCACCTCCATCTCCACTTCCTTCTAGTTTCTTTCCTCCCTCCCATCTCCCCTTCTGCCCGCAATCTTGGTCTCTACTTTGACACTAATCTTTCCTTTGCTCACCACATCTCTCTTACTTCCCATGCCTGTCGATTCATGCTTTACAATATACGGAAAAATCACCCTTTTCTTACTTCCACACCACAAAACTTCTAGTTTCTTCTTTAATCTTCTCTTGACTTTTCTATTGCTCTGTTCTCTTCTTTGGTCTTCCTTCCTCACGTCTAGCTCCTCTTAAATCAATCTATCATTCTTCCACCTGTTCTCTCTGTCTTCTTTCCCATCGGGACTCAAAATGTTTGTCCCTTATCTCACTGGGATGGCTCTCTTTTCACTCTCAACTCAAGTACAACTTCCTTTGTCTAGTCTTCAAATCTCTCTATGGTCTTGCCCCTACCTATCTTGCATCTCTCCTCTCCTTATATTCTCCCTCTTGCTCTCTTCACTCTGCTAATCACTTTCGACTTACTGTCCCACACGCCCCTTGTGCACAATCCTGTTTTCGATACTTCCAACTTCTTGCTCCTCTTCACTGGGACCTTCTCCCTCTCTATCTTCGTTCCATTACTTCCTATTCCTCCTTCCGCTCTTTTTTAAAAATCCACCTACTTCAGTCGTCTGTTTGATCGTTAACGGCTGATTCAGAGCATTGATCTACACAGCTTATTTTATGAATTACTAACTGTCCTTTGTACATTTTTCACGGAAACTTGTTCTTTGTTACTGACTGATTATGAACATCGTTTTACATTGCTTTTTTATGTATTGCATATTGTTCTCTGTAATGTGCTTTGGTTAAAAGCGCTATATAAAACTCAATAAATATAAATACAAATATTTGAAGTGGATTAGATTTGCACTATTGAGAAAATGCGGAGTTATACAATGCACTGTTGTCTTACTAGAGTGTATACGCATGAGGGACTGCTACCAAGATACTTTAGTAGATTTCATAATGCCTTCTGGTGCAATGATTTTCCAATATTCAGGTTAAACCTGTTGCAAACAAATGAGGTCTTGGCAGTAGGCTTTAGCAACAAGGACATGAACAGGGATTGTGATTTCTGTGTAGGTATAGACAGGGTACAATAATTAAAGCATATTACGAGGAAGGGTTCAGCTTTACAGGATAAAACAGTGCAATCATTTTGTAGATTTGTTGACAAGAAAGAATGGTTGAATACCGAACAATTTTGGAATAGATTAAATGCTGACATGAAAGTCCTTTAACATTCGAAGTTTTAACATGTTTAACTACGATCAAATTGGTAAAGCTTAGATCCTAATGAAGGTTTTTAGTTAGCCCTATTCATACTGTTTATCGTTGTTAAGTCTCATTTGATTAGTTATCAAGGTTTTCTATTTGTGGCTTCATTCATTTCTAACAATCATTGATTGTATTCGTTTTTTTGGTAAAAATTGGTATGAATTGTAGGTTCTTTGAACACACTGTGTGTAGTTATATTGGCACTTTAGTAATGATCTGTTATATTTAGTGTGCTATTGAGTTGTAATTCTTTTATAAGTTTTGTTTTATATTAATTGTGTTTTATGTGAAAGTGTGAAAGATTGACTTGATTAACCATATGACATAAAAAAAGCATTTTAAGCAACTACTTAATTGAAAACACTGTTACCTTGTCACTTGTGTGGGTTTACACTTACTTGAACCAAACCTCCTCTTCTATGTCAAGCCTTCAGTCACCAAATGATTACAAATGTGCCTTTGGATACCATCAGACATCTCCCATGCTAATGCAGGAACAACAACTGTCAGTCTATCATACTCGAACAAAGTTTATTTCTAGATCCTTTACAACTACAGCCACTCATTGTTGTATATCCATTACCAAAATTCATGTTTTATGTTAAAATATAGCACTATTAATTAACTCATTTTGCAGTACAATTCTAGAGAATTTAGTGTTGAAGAACCTTTGGGGTTATAGCTAGAATTAGCACCAGTAGAAAAACATTACCATCCTGACAGCCAATACAGAGTGCAGGCACTCACCGCAACAACTGGTGGCGCAGCTGTGCATCATGTACCATGTCATCGTTCAGTATGTTACAATCCACTATGGGTGTCTCCTGCAGTTTCTGCATTGCCGCTCCCTTTCTCCAGGGCCTCATAACCCTTAAAAGAAGCTCTCCTCATCTGCCGCCCTCTGCTGAAACTTAACCACTTAACCGCGTGATCCAACATCTTCCAAATTAATGCTGTGCCCTTCTGTAAAACAGACAATGGCCTTCCCATATACAGCCACCTGCCATGGCTATTAGGCCCACACCAAATGTTTTTTTTTCTTTCCTTGACCCGCTTATTGGCTAAAATGGGGGAAAACCTCAAACATATCACGACCGACGGGTGCTAATAGCTTTTGAAAGAATGTTGCCTCAATATGCAGTCTTCCAGCACATAACTCCTAGTGTTGCCTGTAGCCATGGCCTTTTATGTTTAAGTATATGGTAGGCATGGTATGGTATTGTTTATTTGTACAGTGCCTATACACAATGCAAGTGTTTCAAAGCGCTGAAGGAGGGTGGGAACAAAGGGAAAAAAAACAACAGTCATTCAGAGCCCTTGAATTTCTGAATAATACAATTCTGTGCAGGTAGATTGGGTGCACGGGACAGGTGCATATAATACAATTAACAGTGTAGATGACAGCTAATAGGTCTGATGACGATTCTGCAGTATTTCCAAGTGCATTGAGGTGCCACCATGCAAGGAAGGGAGACAAGGGAAAAACAGATAGACGATCTTCAAGACATGGTGCATTCAGATTGAACAAGTGCACAGAGAGGTGCAGGAGTGGTGGAGGGGGTGGGAGGGACACGTGTTGGGGGGAGTGGGTGGTTGGTAGGGAGCAAGTGCTCCTAGTCAATAAGAAGCTGGGAGATGCCACGCTCAAGGGTCATTGACCAAGTACGGTAACAATGAGGAAAGTGCAGCCATGAAGGCAAGTGCGAGATGTTAGGGGGAAGTCTCAAAATGTGCTAATTTCCCTTAGCTTTTGAGAACCCCAGCAAATTTGCTGGATTTCTAGGATTTTATTTTTTTACCTGTAAAGATTGTGAGCCTTTTTTTCCCACTCTTCTATGTATTTTGATATATGTTTTACTTTTGTGTTCTTTGGTTATGGCGTTGTAAAACAACTCCATGGGCATCATCTTTTTCTCTGTGTCACACAGCACCTTCAGTGCAGTGGCACAGGGTTGTCTTTCAGACTTCCCAAGCTTTAAATACCTTCTCTGGGACTGAATACTGTCTCCCAGAGCATGTAAAGTTAAATTGACTTTACTAGTTTCTTTACATTTACTGACCCAGCACACACTATCTTCCTATAGAGTGCTGGAGGGGTAGCCTAGCTTTCACCGAGTCAAACACTCATGTAACAGTAAAATGTTACCCTTTCCTACTTTAAATGGTTGGTGACAGTGGTTCAGATCAAACTAACATTTTTCCCGACCGCGAGCAACAGTAGCTAAAAATCGGGTCAGCCATGTTTTTCAATATGGCGCCCAAGACATATCTGTAAAAACAGACTCTGGTCAAATTTTTCACCATTACTTTTAGGAAAGGTCCTTCTTGTGTTTGTCTCTGCGTGCCAAACCAGGTTTGGTCCCTTTGTTTGTTGGCCTTTGGCAGGCTTCAGTGCTGAAGCCCTCCTCAGGCGCGAGGGTGTCTGGGGTGGACAGGATGTGAGGGAGGTGCCCAAAACTCCCTGTGCTTAGTCTCCTAGGAGACCTGAATACACTCTGGTGTGATTGGCCGGATGGCTGTCTGGCAAGGACAGCCACCCTGCTGTGTGAGTGACAGCCAGGCTAGAAAGAATGGTGGAAAACTGTTTAAAAGCAGGTCTCTGGGACTTGGAAAGCAGAGTTGACCACTGGAACGAAAGAACCGAAGACGAACTGAAGGAAGAGGACTGCTGCAACTCCTGGATGACCGGTGAAGCCCTGCTGCAGGTGTGAATTGCCTGAAACTCCATCGACAGAGAAGCCCTTCAAGGTTAAATTCTTCCCTTGAGTTTGGTGTGAACAACCAACTCGCAAGTCAACTGGACACCATCCCCATCTGGTCGAATTTTCATCAGAGTGCTGTTGAAAACCGCATAGCCAGAGGGAAGGAAACCAGCTTGTGGACTTTAAGGCACTCACACCTTACACGGACGTTTTGCTAAGCTTTTGGCCTCATCCCTGGGCAGTGCAGGAACCTCCCAACGTCCTCCTTCTTGCCTCCATGACTGAAGCTCAGGAACAGTGAGATTTGCTCGAACTGCCAGGAACAACTGCCCAAGCTACAGCTCTTCTTCAATACAAAGGTACTGTGCAAACGCAATCCGGAAATCTTTTCGCCCATTGCGAAAGTTCGTGGAAACTTTCTCAACTTCGAAGGCTTGTCCTTCCCTAAACATTCGTCAACATTTTCGCCTAGCCAAATTCTTCTAAATTCTGTGGCAAAGACTTAACCATTTACTACCAGAACTGTGCTATCCTATGCAAAGTCTCTGAGCCATTGACTTTGGTCCAGGCCTATGAACTGAATTGCTGGTTGTAGTTCACTGAAACCCTTTGCCCTGCCTATGAAATTATTTGTGCAGTCTTTTCTTATAAACTTGTCTTTTTACCCCTTTTGAAAGTATCTGAAGTGCCATTTTACTCCCACTTCAGTGGAGCTGAACTTGTTCATTTACTTACCGGTTGTGTATTTGTGGTTTATTAGTGTGTGATATTGAGCTGCTTTTGCTAGTGTAATGTTTTCAAACTGACTGTGTAAATAAATGTATATTTGTTGACCAAGAAACCTTGATTAAATGTTTGTTTGAATCACTGTAATTGTTGGTCCTTTGTGTAACTTGTTCTACTGCTCACTTTACTCTTGAGAAAAGTCTGGCTACTCAGCCATCGCTACCACTTTACTGTGTAGTACAGACTTGTACCAAAGGTGAAATTGTACTTACACATGTAGTCTTAATTGTGTGTAGTGTTCCCAAAGGGTCCTGCACATGATTCTGCCTAACACTGGTGTATGGCGGTGAGGATAAAGTATACTTGTTACATTTAGAGTGCTACTCTTACCTTTGCTCAAATAACCCTCACAAGCCTAAGCAACACTAGAGAAGCAATTGTTTTATCATGACTGATATGGAAAGCTACAGACGGGAGACTCTAGTCACTTTGACAGTTGATCAATTGAGAGATATGTGTAAAGTTAGGAATCTCACTGTAAAAGGCAAAAAGGTTGAATTAATAGAAAAGTTGTTAGAATACCAAAGTCTGAAACCCCCACCCCTGCAGGAAATGTGGATAATGTTGATGAGGGTGATAATATTTCAGAGCCCAGCTCTAATATTGTGGATGAGTTAGATGAGGCAGAAGAGTCTCACAATGAAGTCCATGTCTAACCTTTATCTGCTCATAGGCCTCAACCTTTGCCCACAGGGACCCCATCAGGTACAACCTTAAGTCCTGAATTTTTCACTTTAAAAAAATGAGACTGGAGTTAGAGTTTAAAAGAATCCAAGCTCAATCTGAAAGCAAATACCAAGAACTTAAACTCAGAGAAATGGAGTTGAATCATGCACTTGAAATGAAAATGTTGTCTCTTGAAACTGGTTCTCTCCCAGAGTCCACTAGGGATTCCAGTCCTAAGAGGCCTTGTGCCCAAAAATGCAGTATGTATGAGGTTAAGCTTGAAATTTTTGATTGGTTGGCTGCTTTTGAATATAACCATAGAATTCAAGACATTACATGGAATCAGTTGACTCCTTGGCTTTTATCTAGGCTACCCCTTGTTGCAACTGATGTGGTAATATTAAGAGGTTTAGAACCCTCAAAAAGCATGATGGTACCCTTGGGCTACCGGGGTGACTGAATGTTTGAAAAACTTAGATTGATGGGTTAAGGGTTACAGAGTTAACACTTATGAAGGTATGATGAATCTGTTTATGTTAGAATCTAGTTATGATCCCTGCTCTCCTGACCTGATAGGGCACTTCGCTGACTCTAAGGAAATTGATCCAAAGAAGTTAGCAAGGTCTGCTGACTTGTGGGTTCCCAATAGGGCTACTCACAAGGATTCTGGGGTAACTCTGAAGAAAGATGAGGGGAAGCAGCACAAGAAAGATACCAAAGAGCATTCTAATACTTCCACTCCAAAAGAGGGCCCCAAACATAACAGGGTAAGCCTCAAGGGAAACCGAATCAGGCTAGTGTACCTCCTGGTGCCAAACCAGAAGGAGGTCAGAACAAACCCCCATTCATAAAGACATTTGGAAAATGCTATGCTTGTGGGTCAACTGACCATGTGAAAGAGGATCCCAGATGTAAGGGTAAACCTTCAGGGCTCCACACTGTCTCCTTAGCCTTCTCCCCAGAGGCTGAAGTACCAATGGCAAGTGGAAACTTTCACTTACTGGCTGAGGAACCCATGAAAGTCTCAGACAGTGTTTCTTTAGTATCCCTGGGTGTGTGGGAACAACAGAACTTAGAGCTGTATAACGTTATTCCAGACAATACTAACAAGTATTACAAAGACAGTGTTCTTGTGAATGGTCAGTCGACCCCTGCCATCAGAGACACTGGAACCAGCATAATTGTAGTTGATGAATCATTTTGCAAGGAAGAGGATGTTGCTAAGGCACCCAAATTCCTAACCAAGCTTGCTGGAGGCTGTGTCTAAATGCTTCCACAGTTACCAGCTCTCATCCAGTGCAATGACATGACTGTCAAGATGCCTGTAAGTGAGCAGAGTGAAGTACCTGGGAGTGTCCTGTTGGGGAATGTCTTAAAAACTCTTGCAGTTGCATCATGCACCCCCAGACCTCCCAGCAAAAGAAAACAGTTGCAGATTAGGAATGCCAGAGAGAGTATCTTGGGGGGCTCTCAAGAAGAGATTATAGAGGAAACTATAACTCCCAGTCCACAGGACTTACTGACTGCATTTTCCAAGAAGAAAGATTAGAAGGGGAAACCTTAAACCTCCAGGAAGAAACCAGCCAGCACTCCTGTGCTACCAAAAAGGACATCCCTGAGAGGACTGTCCCAGGTCACACCTGTGACTCCTCCACCAGCTGAGGCTGAGTGTGTTGAACAACCTTGCAGGGTTGAATCAGCTGCTGAGGAATCAGGGGTGGAAGAGGACCTTGCTCCTGTTGGAGATCTGGATCCTGCAGACCATCCTGAGCTGGAGTCTTTACTGGCAGAAGGTGGACCCTGTAGGGCAGACTTCAGCAGAGGTCAAAGAGAGTGTCCCACTCTTGAAGGTCTTCGCCAACAGGCAGCTTCTCAGCTGGATGGGCAAGAGCCAGGGAAGCATAGGTGGTACTCGGAAGATGGCCTCTTATACAGTGAAACAACTGAGTCTATCCCAGGGGACTACAGAAGACTTGTAGTGCCTCTTGAAAGCAGACACCAGTTCCTACAGTTAGCCCATGAGATACCTTTGGCTGGTCACTTAAGTTTTAAGAAGACCAAGGAAAGGCTCTCTTTATATTTTTACTGGCCTAAATTGGGGTCTGGTGTAGATTGGTTCTGTAGGAGCTGTCACACTTGCCAAACCTCTGCCAAGAGTTGAGTCAAGTATGTGGCACCCTTGATGCCTCTCCCAGTGGTGGGAGTCCCTTTTGAGAGGGTAGGAATCAACATTGTTGGTCCCTTAGACCCTCCAACATCTTCAGTAAACAGGTTTATCCTGGTTGCAGTATACCATGCTACTAGGTTTCCTGAAGCCATGCCTATGAGAACTGTTACAGCTCAGGCTGTGGCTAAGGCCCTACTTGGAATTTCTACCAGAGTAGGTTTTCCTAAGGAAGTTATCTCTGACAGGGGATCCAATTCTATGTCCCACTGCATGCAGGCCATGTGGAAAAACTGTGGAGTACCTTACAAGTTCTCAACTGCCTACCAACCTCAAACAAATGGGTCAGTAGAGAGGTTCAACCGTACAATGAAGAGCATTATAGGTGCTTTAGAGGAACCCCTTAGAAGAAAGTGGGACCTTCTACTGCCATGCCTTCTATTTGCTTATAGAAAAGTCCCTCAGAAGGGAGTTGGATTTAGTCCCTTTGAACTTCTTTATGGGCATCCAGTTAGAGGCCCCTTGGCCCTAATTAAGGAGGGGTTGGAGAGTGCTCCTTCCTCCAAGCCAGTGAGAGTCACTGACTATGTGATAGGTCTCCGGAGGAGAATGTCACACGTGATGACAGAAGCATCAGAAAACTTGAAAGCAGGTCAGGCTCTGGTGAAGCATTGGCATGACCAGAAGGCCAACATGGTTGCGTTTTCTCAAGACGAGCTAGTTCTAGTTATGGTACCTACAAGGCAGAGGGCCTTACAGATGGATAGGACCCTTCAAGGTTGTGGGTAAACTTGGAGAGGTCAACAATATGGTGGACTTAGGCAATCCTAAGGAGGCTCCCAGAGTCTTTCACACCAACTGTCTCAAAGCTTATGTCTCAAGACCAGAAGTGGTAGTTTTGCTTCTAGCTTCAGCTCATGAGGAGGAGGAGAGTGAACCTTTACCCGTCCTACTCAAAGGCCAGCCATTAGATGAGAAAATGGAAGGAGTTAATCTCTCTTCTAACTTGACACCTGAACAACAGGAGGAGTGCAAGCTTCTATTAAATCAGTTTGCCTCCCTGTTTTCACTAGCACCAGGCTTGACCCCTTGGGGCCAGCATGATATTCAAACGTGTGATTGTCTACCTTTTAAAAGCACACAGTTACAGTTGTCAGATCATGTAAGGTCCCACATAAAGGAGGAGGTCAACAAGATGCTTGATCTCGGTGTAATAGAGCCCTCTACCAGTCCATGTTCTAGTCCAGTTGTTCTAGGACCAAAGGCAGGATCCAAGGAGTTGAGATTCTGTGTGGACTATAGAGCCCTTAACGCAGTCACCAAGACTGATGCCCACCCTTTACTAAGAACAGATGAACTGGTGGTAAAACTTGGTTCAGCCAAGTACCTCAGTTCATTTGATCTCACTTCAGGCTATTGGCAAATAGAAATGACAGACCATGCCAAGGAGAAAACTCAATTCTCAACCCCAGAAGGCCTCTACCAGTTTAAGGTAATGCCTTTTGGAATAAAGAATGCACCTGCTACATTCCATAGGATTGTTAACCAGGTTCTGAATTGGATAAGGACTTCTGCATTGCATACTTGGATGAAATTGCAGTGTTCAGCCCTACTTGGAAAGAACATGTTGACCACTTAGGATATATTTTGCAGGATCTTGATCAGGCCCATCTGACCATAGAGGCTAGTAAATGTCAAGTTGGTCAGAGTAAAGCGGTCTACCTTGGACATGAGGTAGGAGGAGGTGAAATCAGGCCATTGCGTAGCAAAGTACACGCTGTACAAAACTGGGCCACCCCTACTACTCAAACCCAAGTGAGATCCTTCCTAGGCCGCACTGGTTACTATAGGAACTTCATAGAGAACTATGGGACCATAGCTTCTCACTTGAATGTGGTCTCCTCTCCCAGTGGAATGAGGAGTGTACTCAAGCATTTGAAGACCTAGAGAAAGCCATTTGTCAAGCTCCAGTCCTAAGAGCTCCTGACAACAACCAAACCTTCATTGTGCAGACAGATGCTTCAAATACAGGTATAGGTGCAGTTCTGAGTCAGCTGGATGAGAAAGGTAGGAAGCACCCCATTTGCTTCATCAGCAGGAAGCTGAAGAAACCTGAGACAAGGTGGGTAACCATTGAAAGAGAATGTTTTGCGATTGTGTGGTCACTGAAGAAGTTTAGACCATACTTGTATGGATCTACTTTTGTGATTCAGACTGACCACCAACCCTTGAGATGGTTGATGCAAATGAAAGGGGAAAACCCTAAATTACTGAGATGGTCAATCAGCCTGCAAAGGTTTGATTTTACCATTGAACACAGGGACTGATTACTGTCTCCCAGAGCATGTAAAGTTAAATTGACTTTACTAGACTCTTTAAAGTTACTGACCCAGCACACACTATCTTCCTATAGAGTGCTGGAGGGGTAGCCTAGCTTGCCCTGAGTCATAAACTCATGTAACAGTAAAATGTTACCCTTTCCTACTTTAAATGGCTGGTGGCTGTGGTTTAGATCAAACTACCATGATTTTTCCCAGCCGTGAACAACAGTAAATAACAACCGGGTCAGCCATATTTTTCAATATGGCGCCCAAGGCCTATCTGTAAAAACAGACTCTGGTTGACTTTTTTTGCCATTTCTTTTAGGAAAGGTCCTTCTTGTGTTTGTCTCTGTGTGCCAAACCAGGTTTGGTCCCTTTGTTGGCCTTTGGCGGGCGTCAAGGCTGAAGCCCTCCTCTTGTGCCAGGGTGTCTGGGGTGGACAGGATGTGAGGGAGGTGCCCGAAACTCCCTGTGCTTAGTCTCCTAGGAGACCTGAATGAACTCTGGCATGATTGGCCAGCTTGCTGTCCAGCAAGGACAGCCACCCTGCTGTGTGAGTGACAGCCAGGCTGGAATGAATGGGGAAAAACTGTTTAAAAGGAGGTCTCTGGGTCTTGGAAAGCAAAGTCAACCACTGGAACGAAAGAACCGAAGACGAGCTGAAGGAAGAGGACTGTTGCAACTCCTGGACAACCGGTGAAGCCCTGCTGCAGGTCCGAATTGCCTGAAACTCCATCGACAGAGAAGCCCTTCAAGGTTAACTTCTTCCCTTGAGTTTGGTGGGAACAACCAACTCGCAAGCCACCTGGACTCCGTCCCCACCTGGTCGTATTTTCATCAGAGTGCTGTTGAAAACCGGATAGCCAGAGGGAAGGAAACCAGCTCATGGACCTTAAGGCACTCACACCTTAAACCAACATTTTGCTAAGCTTTTGGCCTCATCCCTGGGCAGTGCAGGAACCTCCTGACGTCCTCCTTCTTGTCCCCATGACTGAAGCTCAGGAACAATGAGATCTGCTCGAACTGCCAGGAACAACTGCCTCAGCTACAGCTCTTCTTCAATTCAAAGGTACTGTGCAAACGCGGTCCGGAAATCTTTTCAGCCATTGCGAAAGTTTGTGGAAACCTTCTCAACTTGGAAGGCTTGTCCTTCCCTAAACATTCATCAAACTTTTCTCCTAGCCAAATTCTTCTAACCTCTGTGGCAAAGACTTAACCGTTTACTACCAGAACTGTCCTGTCTTATACAAAGATTCTGAACCATTGACTTTGGCCCAGGCCTATGAACTGAATTGCTGGTTGTAGTTCACTGAAACCCCTTGCCCTGCCTATGCAAGTATTTGTTCTGTCTTTTCTTATAACCTCTTCTTGTTACCCCTTTTGAAAGTATCTGAAGTGCCATTTTGCTCCCACTTCAGGGGAGCTGAACTTGTTCATTTACTTACCGGTTGTGTATTTGTGGTTTATTAGTGTGTGATATTGAGCTGCTTTTGCTAGTGTAATGTTTTCAAACTGACTGTGTAAATAAATGTATATTTGTTGACCAAGAAACCTTGATTAAATGTTTGTTTGAATCACTGTAATTGTTGGTCCTTTGTGTAACTTGTTCTACTGCTCACTTTACTCTTGAGAAAAGTCTGGCTGCTCAGCCATCGCTACCACTTTACTGTGTAGTACAGACTTGTACCAAAGGTGAAATTGTACTTACACATGTAGTCTTAATTGTGTGTAGTGTTCCCAAAGGGTCCTGCACATGATTCTGCCTAACACTGGTGTATGGCGGTGAGGATAAAGTATACTTGTTACATTTAGAGTGCTACTCTTACCTTTGCTCAAATAACCCTCACAAGCCTAAGCAACACTAGAGAAGCAATTGTTTTATCATGACTGATATGGAAAGCTACAGACGGGAGACTCTAGTCACTTTGACAGTTGATCAATTGAGAGATATGTGTAAAGTTAGGAATCTCACTGTAAAAGGCAAAAAGGTTGAATTAATAGAAAAGTTGTTAGAATACCAAAGTCTGAAACCCCCACCCCTGCAGGAAATGTGGATAATGTTGATGAGGGTGATAATATTTCAGAGCCCAGCTCTAATATTGTGGATGAGTTAGATGAGGCAGAAGAGTCTCATAATGAAGTCCATGTCTAACCTTTATCTGCTCATAGGCCTCAACCTTTGCCCACAGGGACCCCATCCGGTGCAACCTTAAGTCCTGAATTTTTCACTTTAAAAAAATGAGACTGGAGTTAGAGTTTAAAAGAATCCAAGCTCAATCTGAAAGCAAATACCAAGAACTTAAACTCAGAGAAATGGAGTTGAATCATGCACTTGAAATGAAAATGTTGTCTCTTGAAACTGGTTCTCTCCCAGAGTCCACTAGGGATTCCAGTCCTAAGAGGCCTTGTGCCCAAAAATGCAGTATGTATGAGGTTAAGCTTGAAATTTTTGATTGGTTGGCTGCTTTTGAATATAACCATAGAATTCAAGACATTACATGGAATCAGTTGACTCCTTGGCTTTTATCTAGGCTACCCCTTGTTGCAACTGATGTGGTAATATTAAGAGGTTTAGAACCCTCAAAAAGCATGATGGTACCCTTGGGCTACCGGGGTGACTGAATGTTTGAAAAACTTAGATTGATGGGTTAAGGGTTACAGAGTTAACACTTATGAAGGTATGATGAATCTGTTTATGTTAGAATCTAGTTATGATCCCTGCTCTCCTGACCTGATAGGGCACTTCGCTGACTCTAAGGAAATTGATCCAAAGAAGTTAGCAAGGTCTGCTGACTTGTGGGTTCCCAATAGGGCTACTCACAAGGATTCTGGGGTAACTCTGAAGAAAGATGAGGGGAAGCAGCACAAGAAAGATACCAAAGAGCATTCTAATACTTCCACTCCAAAAGAGGGCCCCAAACATAACAGGGTAAGCCTCAAGGGAAACCGAATCAGGCTAGTGTACCTCCTGGTGCCAAACCAGAAGGAGGTCAGAACAAACCCCCATTCATAAAGACATTTGGAAAATGCTATGCTTGTGGGTCAACTGACCATGTGAAAGAGGATCCCAGATGTAAGGGTAAACCTTCAGGGCTCCACACTGTCTCCTTAGCCTTCTCCCCAGAGGCTGAAGTACCAATGGCAAGTGGAAACTTTCACTTACTGGCTGAGGAACCCATGAAAGTCTCAGACAGTGTTTCTTTAGTATCCCTGGGTGTGTGGGAACAACAGAACTTAGAGCTGTATAACGTTATTCCAGACAATACTAACAAGTATTACAAAGACAGTGTTCTTGTGAATGGTCAGTCGACCCCTGCCATCAGAGACACTGGAACCAGCATAATTGTAGTTGATGAATCATTTTGCAAGGAAGAGGATGTTGCTAAGGCACCCAAATTCCTAACCAAGCTTGCTGGAGGCTGTGTCTAAATGCTTCCACAGTTACCAGCTCTCATCCAGTGCAATGGCATGACTGTCAAGATGCCTGTAAGTGAGCAGAGTGAAGTACCTGGGAGTGTCCTGTTGGGGAATGTCTTAAAAACTCTTGCAGTTGCATCATGCACCCCCAGACCTCCCAGCAAAAGAAAACAGTTGCAGATTAGGAATGCCAGAGAGAGTATCTTGGGGGGCTCTCAAGAAGAGATTATAGAGGAAACTATAACTCCCAGTCCACAGGACTTACTGACTGCATTTTCCAAGAAGAAAGATTAGAAGGGGAAACCTTAAACCTCCAGGAAGAAACCAGCCAGCACTCCTGTGCTACCAAAAAGGACATCCCTGAGAGGACTGTCCCAGGTCACACCTGTGACTCCTCCACCAGCTGAGGCTGAGTGTGTTGAACAACAGGGTTGCAGGGTTGCAGGGTTGAATCAGCTGCTGAGGAATCAGGGGTGGAAGAGGACCTTGCTCCTGTTGGAGATCTGGATCCTGCAGACCATCCTGAGCTGGAGTCTTTACTGGCAGAAGGTGGACCCTGTAGGGCAGACTTCAGCAGAGGTCAAAGAGAGTGTCCCACTCTTGAAGGTCTTCGCCAACAGGCAGCTTCTCAGCTGGATGGGCAAGAGCCAGGGAAGCATAGGTGGTACTCGGAAGATGGCCTCTTATACAGTGAAACAACTGAGTCTATCCCAGGGGACTACAGAAGACTTGTAGTGCCTCTTGAAAGCAGACACCAGTTCCTACAGTTAGCCCATGAGATACCTTTGGCTGGTCACTTAAGTTTTAAGAAGACCAAGGAAAGGCTCTCTTTATATTTTTACTGGCCTAAATTGGGGTCTGGTGTAGATTGGTTCTCTAGGAGCTGTCACACTTGCCAAACCTCTGCCAAGAGTTGAGTCAAGTATGTGGCACCCTTGATGCCTCTCCCAGTGGTGGGAGTCCCTTTTGAGAGGGTAGGAATCAACATTGTTGGTCCCTTAGACCCTCCAACATCTTCAGTAAACAGGTTTATCCTGGTTGCAGTATACCATGCTACTAGGTTTCCTGAAGCCATGCCTATGAGAACTGTTACAGCTCAGGCTGTGGCTAAGGCCCTACTTGGAATTTCTACCAGAGTAGGTTTTCCTAAGGAAGTTATCTCTGACAGGGGATCCAATTCTATGTCCCACTGCATGCAGGCCATGTGGAAAAACTGTGGAGTACCTTACAAGTTCTCAACTGCCTACCAACCTCAAACAAATGGGTCAGTAGAGAGGTTCAACCGTACAATGAAGAGCATTATAGGTGCTTTAGAGGAACCCCTTAGAAGAAAGTGGGACCTTCTACTGCCATGCCTTCTATTTGCTTATAGAAAAGTCCCTCAGAAGGGAGTTGGATTTAGTCCCTTTGAACTTCTTTATGGGCATCCAGTTAGAGGCCCCTTGGCCCTAATTAAGGAGGGGTTGGAGAGTGCTCCTTCCTCCAAGCCAGTGAGAGTCACTGACTATGTGATAGGTCTCCGGAGGAGAATGTCACACGTGATGACAGAAGCATCAGAAAACTTGAAAGCAGGTCAGGCTCTGGTGAAGCATTGGCATGACCAGAAGGCCAACATGGTTGCGTTTTCTCAAGACGAGCTAGTTCTAGTTATGGTACCTACAAGGCAGAGGGCCTTACAGATGGATAGGACCCTTCAAGGTTGTGGGTAAACTTGGAGAGGTCGACAATATGGTGGACTTAGGCAATCCTAAGGAGGCTCCCAGAGTCTTTCACACCAACTGTCTCAAAGCTTATGTCTCAAGACCAGAAGTGGTAGTTTTGCTTCTAGCTTCAGCTCATGAGGAGGAGGAGAGTGAACCTTTACCCGTCCTACTCAAAGGCCAGCCATTAGATGAGAAAATGGAAGGAGTTAATCTCTCTTCTAACTTGACACCTGAACAACAGGAGGAGTGCAAGCTTCTATTAAATCAGTTTGCCTCCCTGTTTTCACTAGCACCAGGCTTGACCCCTTGGGGCCAGCATGATATTCAAACGTGTGATTGTCTACCTTTTAAAAGCACACAGTTACAGTTGTCAGATCATGTAAGGTCCCACATAAAGGAGGAGGTCAACAAGATGCTTGATCTCGGTGTAATAGAGCCCTCTACCAGTCCATGTTCTAGTCCAGTTGTTCTAGGACCAAAGGCAGGATCCAAGGAGTTGAGATTCTGTGTGGACTATAGAGCCCTTAACGCAGTCACCAAGACTGATGCCCACCCTTTACTAAGAACAGATGAACTGGTGGTAAAACTTGGTTCAGCCAAGTACCTCAGTTCATTTGATCTCACTTCAGGCTATTGGCAAATAGAAATGACAGACCATGCCAAGGAGAAAACTCAATTCTCAACCCCAGAAGGCCTCTACCAGTTTAAGGTAATGCCTTTTGGAATAAAGAATGCACCTGCTACATTCCATAGGATTGTTAACCAGGTTCTGAATTGGATGAGGACTTCTGCATTGCATACTTGGATGAAATTGCAGTGTTCAGCCCTACTTGGAAAGAACATGTTGACCACTTAGGATATATTTTGCAGGATCTTGATCAGGCCCATCTGACCATAGAGGCTAGTAAATGTCAAGTTGGTCAGAGTAAAGCGGTCTACCTTGGACATGAGGTAGGAGGAGGTGAAATCAGGCCATTGCGTAGCAAAGTACACGCTGTACAAAACTGGGCCACCCCTACTACTCAAACCCAAGTGAGATCCTTCCTAGGCCGCACTGGTTACTATAGGAACTTCATAGAGAACTATGGGACCATAGCTTCTCACTTGAATGTGGTCTCCTCTCCCAGTGGAATGAGGAGTGTACTCAAGCATTTGAAGACCTAGAGAAAGCCATTTGTCAAGCTCCAGTCCTAAGAGCTCCTGACAACAACCAAACCTTCATTGTGCAGACAGATGCTTCAAATACAGGTATAGGTGCAGTTCTGAGTCAGCTGGATGGGAAAGGTAGGAAGCACCCCATTTGCTTCATCAGCAGGAAGCTGAAGAAACCTGAGACAAGGTGGGTAACCATTGAAAGAGAATGTTTTGCGATTGTGTGGTCACTGAAGAAGTTTAGACCATACTTGTATGGATCTACTTTTGTGATTCAGACTGACCACCAACCCTTGAGATGGTTGATGCAAATGAAAGGGGAAAACCCTAAATTACTGAGATGGTCAATCAGCCTGCAAAGGTTTGATTTTACCATTGAACACAGGGACTGATTACTGTCTCCCAGAGCATGTAAAGTTAAATTGACTTTACTAGACTCTTTAAAGTTACTGACCCAGCACACACTATCTTCCTATAGAGTGCTGGAGGGGTAGCCTAGCTTGTCCTGAGTCATAAACTCATGTAACAGTAAAATGTTACCCTTTCCTACTTTAAATGGCTGGTGGCTGTGGTTTAGATCAAACTACCATGATTTTTCCCAACCGTGAACAACAGTAAATAACAACCGGGTCAGCCATATTTTTCAATATGGCGCCCAAGGCCTATCTGTAAAAACAGACTCTGGTTGACTTTTTTTGCCATTTCTTTTAGGAAAGGTCCTTCTTGTGTTTGTCTCTGTGTGCCAAACCAGGTTTGGTCCCTTTGTTGGCCTTTGGCGAGCGTCAAGGCTGAAGCCCTCCTCTTGTGCCAGGGTGTCTGTGGTGGACAGGATGTGAGGGAGGTGCCCGAAACTCCCTGTGCTTAGTCTCCTAGGAGACCTGAATGAACTCTGGCATGATTGGCCAGCTTGCTGGCCAGCAAGGACAGCCACCCTGCTGTGTGAGTGACAGCCAGGCTGGAATGAATGGGGAAAAACTGTTTAAAAGGAGGTCTCTGGGTCTTGGAAAGCAAAGTCAACCACTGGAACGAAAGAACCGAAGACGAGCTGAAGGAAGAGGACTGTTGCAACTCCTGGACAACCGGTGAAGCCCTGCTGCAGGTCCGAATTGCCTGAAACTCCATCGACAGAGAAGCCCTTCAAGGTTAACTTCTTCCCTTGAGTTTGGTGGGAACAACCAACTCGCAAGCCACCTGGACTCCGTCCCCACCTGGTCGTATTTTCATCAGAGTGCTGTTGAAAACCGGATAGCCAGAGGGAAGGAAACCAGCTCATGGACCTTAAGGCACTCACACCTTAAACCAACATTTTGCTAAGCTTTTGGCCTCATCCCTGGGCAGTGCAGGAACCTCCTGACGTCCTCCTTCTTGTCCCCATGACTGAAGCTCAGGAACAACGAGATCTGCTCGAACTGCCAGGAACAACTGCCTCAGCTACAGCTCTTCTTCAATTCAAAGGTACTGTGCAAACGCGGTCCGGAAATCTTTTCAGCCATTGCGAAAGTTTGTGGAAACCTTCTCAACTTGGAAGGCTTGTCCTTCCCTAAACATTCATCAAACTTTTCTCCTAGCCAAATTCTTCTAACCTCTGTGGCAAAGACTTAACCGTTTACTACCAGAACTGTCCTGTCTTATACAAAGATTCTGAACCATTGACTTTGGCCCAGGCCTATGAACTGAATTGCTGGTTGTAGTTCACTGAAACCCCTTGCCCTGCCTATGCAAGTATTTGTTCTGTCTTTTCTTATAACCTCTTCTTGTTACCCCTTTTGAAAGTATCTGAAGTGCCATTTTGCTCCCACTTCAGGGGAGCTGAACTTGTTCATTTACTTACCGGTTGTGTATTTGTGGTTTATTAGTGTGTGATATTGAGCTGCTTTTGCTAGTGTAATGTTTTCAAACTGACTGTGTAAATAAATGTATATTCTTTTACCAAGAAACCTTGAGTAAGTGTTTGAATTATTGTAATTGTCGGTCCTTTGTGTAACTTGTTCTACTGCTCAGTTTACTCTTGAGATACGTCTGGCTGCTCAGCCACTGCTACCACATAAATGTGTAGTGCAGGCTTGTACCAAAGGTGAAATTGTACTGACACTTGTAGTCTTAATTGTGTGCAGTGTTCCCAAAGGGTACTGCACATGATTCTGCCTAAAACGAGAGGACTGACAAGGGTGCCAGGGACCTGTGAGACTCTGAGGTACACCAGGCGGCCAGTCAAAAGGCTGTGCAGAAAAGGAGGAAGAGAGGGATAGAGCAGAGAGAAAGTTTAGCAGGGTAGAGTGAGAGAAAAGGAAGAGAAGAAGAGGACTGTCTTAAGGAGTTTCCAGCTTTTAAGGAGATCAGGCTCAAGACGGAGTGCGGCAGGGAGTAAATTCCAGAGGAAGGCCCCTGCAGCATGTCAAGATCTCCCTCCAAATCTCAGTTTGGAGAACCGGCTCACCAGCAGAAGGTTGGAGATAGATTAGCCGAGGGATCGGGAAGGACAGTATTTAGGTAGGCATTGTTGCACTTCGGTATGTCCCAGGACCCAGAAAGCCTTGTGGATAATGCAGAAGGTCTTAAACTTGGTCTTTGCAGCCACGGGAAGGCAGTGGAGGGATTTCAGCTCCGGAGAGATTCGGTTGTGGACTTGTGTTTCTGTTCTGGATAAGTTGCAGAGGGTGCAGAGCAGAAGCAGGGAGGTTGAGAAAGGGCTGTTGCAGTAGTCAGAGACAGTGAGCCAGTGGGGGAAGGTGAGAAAAGGAAGAGTACCTCTGAGGAGATGTAGCTGGTAGTTGGACTTTATAGAAATGTCTGAAATGTGAGTGGAGAAGGAGAGAGTGTAGTCGACGATGACCCCACTCTCAGGTTTTTGCCTCGCAGGTGGGTGCAGGCGCAGGTCCAAGGGAGGCCGGCAAGAGTGAGAGTGGGGAAGTGGGAGCAGGAGTCTCAATGCAAACCATATCAGTCTTACTGGTGTGTGTTGATGCAGAGGTTGTTTACAGCACACCATGACTGAATTGCAGACAGACAGTCAGATATGAATGAGGTAGAGGAGGTGGGGCTGAGGGTAGCCTGAAGGAGAGTTGCGTGTCATCCGCATAACACTGGAAGCTAGAGATGAAAGTGGCAATCACGCGTGCAAGGGCAGCCATGTAGATATTGAAGAACCAGAGGTATAGGTTAAAACCCTGGGAAACGAGTGATAGTAGAGAGAAAGGACCCAAGTTCCACCAGGTATCAGTGGTCAGAAAGGAAGGAGGTTAACCACGCCACAGCCTGGCCTATGATTCCCCAGGGTGTCATGCAGATGTGCAATCAGGATGTTGTGGTTTTCCATGTCAAAGGCAGAGGAAGGGTCAAGAAGAATTATTGTAACTCTGGATTGGATGCTGCTTTTCACCAAATTGTATAGGTAATATTCTAATATGAAACCATTCAAGAGGGATATTAGTTGTTAAAGAAGGCATGCCTGTTTCAAACCATTCTATATGCTCAGTTTTTTTTTTAACTCTACCCTATGAATCTAAGTAGATTTCTATTAACATGGTTCATCATGTGAGATTCCCCAACAGTTCAATGTTATCAGGACTTAGACCTGATTAAGCTGTTTTCCATGGCTTCCGTAGGAAACAATTTGCAACTATTTCCCTTTTGGAATGTTGCATCTTTCTCATGTGTTGCAATGGAATAGGATTATGAACTGACAATCAACTGACATGACATCACATCAGTGGGACCTGGCATTTTCTCCTCCAGGTATTTTTCTTCCTTTTAACCGTGGTATTGTGTATGTGTTATATATTTACTCTTGCCTACCCTCTCATGCCCTTACAATGTTTATCCATGGAGACAGCAGGCAGGGTGGAAAGGGGTGCTGGGGTGCACACCTATATAGTTCTAAATGGCAGCTTTCAACTATGGGCTGTAAGCCCGGCTCCAGGAATTTTCATCTGGGTGGGCCAGGTTTGTGATCAGGGGGTCCATTTTCTACTGGGTGCGAGTGTATGCATACCCTAAACAAAGTCCTAGCATTAATACAGATTTCCCAGATCTGTGATCAAGAAATACAATGCCTTTCCAGATCCGGAAAATACATTTGCTGAGCTCTATGAAAAACAGTATTGAGCAAAAGAGAACCAGGGACAATAATCTTGCATCATCAATCTACCTACCTTTCCTTGCCATCTGCTCCCCCCGTTTCTATTATAACCACTTCTCCTTCCCTTTCACCCCCTAGTCACCTTCAATCAGGTCATGTCCCCCTGACCACCATTCCCACACACCTCCAAACCCACCAACACCAAAAATCAACACCAGGGGCCTCATTACGAGTAGCCCGGTAAAAACGGGTCCATTACCGGCATGCCGGTAAGAGCGGGTCCATGCTGGTATGAACCCGCTAATAGCGGGTGATTATGAGTGCGCGAGCACGTGCAATCCCCCATGCCGGTAATGGAAATACCAGCATGCCGCCATAGGACCTCCAACCCCCCGATAGCGTCATCGCCGGACCCGCCGGTACCGCCTAGGAGCAACCCCTAAATACCAGCCGGGTAATACCACTATGCTAATACCGGGTTTGCAAAACCGGACCCGGAAATAACGTCATTGCGCAGGAACTGGAAATGGGCCGGCTGCCATCTTTAAAAACACAATCCATTGCCATCCTCCCTAACCACCAGTCGATACTCTGAGAGCACAGTGGAAATCCATAGAGAATGTCAAAGGCTACCAGGAAGACCACCCCCCGGCTGCGGAAACAGCGTTACTCAGACGCAGAGCTCACCATGTTAGTGGACACTCTAGCTGCACTCAGCCGTAGGTACAACCACGCGCAGTGTGAGGGACTGCAGGAAGTGGTGGGATGACCTCCGGTTGAGGGTACGCAATATCATGGCCAGCAATCGGAGGGAGGCCATAACCACACGCGGGGGTACCCACCCCCTGCCAAATTGATGCCCTGGGAGAAGACGGCTAGCAGATTCATCAGTCCTGAGTCCATCGAGGGATTATGCAAGATGGAGATGGGTGCGGCATCAACCGCGGAAGGAAGTGAGTGACCCTGCAGATCCCTGTAGGGGTGACCATGACGTAGCACAAGTGAAGTGGTAGAGAGTCTAGGCAAGGCAATGCATGTCCCAACACCCACATGACCATATGCAAGTCCAGATGGCGGGCCAAACGCTGCCACACTGAAATGCATGCTGAGTGCCAATCCCATAACCAACACACAGCCAACACACCTGGACCTTGCCCATGTGATACATCACACAAACCCAAAATCAACAGCATGTCACCTGCCATGCAGTGAATGCCAACATGCCCCCTCTGAATACCCTGCATGACACACCTGTAAAACGTGAATGCATGATCAAATGAATAATGAACAGCACCATCTTATGCCTCTGCCATGTCACACCATCCCTGATGCCCTGCATCTCTTCTACCCCCCCCAGGCACTGATGAGGAAGAAGCAACCCAGGCGACAACCGCAAGGGCATCCACCTCACACCCTAAGAAGAGGGCAACCACCTCCGCTGGAGGCAAGCAGGCCACACCCACACCTGTCCAAGGGGAGTCCCTGGAAGCACCCGCCTCCACTGGGAAAGAACTTGATGCCAGTGTGGAGCCTGAGGGAGACACCGAGGTGACATGCCCGGCCACCCCGAGCCCCGTGGCCACCCCCTCGCCCCAACACCTGCAGTCACCCACCTGCAGTGAAGCTGATCCCTGCCTCCGTGACTGTGAACTACCCACCTCTGAGGAGTACAGTCCCGAAAATGCCGTCCACGTGACTGCACAACCCACCACTCCAGCCCCCTCCAGAACCCTGGAGACACGATTGTCGATGGTGGAGGCCCAACAGGAGGCCATGTTAGACCTACTCTGCCAGTACATAGCAGACGGGAGGAAACCAGGTGGACCACAGTGGCCATCGAAGCCAACACAGTCGCTGTCAATGCATCGGCTCGGCTAATGAGGGATTGCCTGGGGGCGGTTACACAGGTGCTGACTTCATTGCTGCTTCATATGTAGCGGCCACAGCTTGCAGGAGGTGTGGAACCTGCCAGCTACTCACCTACTACCTCCACACCAGCTTCATCTGTCCCCACCAGCCCAGTGCACCACACACGTAGGAGTGCAAGGCACACTGAAATGCTGCCTCTGGACAGGAAGAAGTCCCGGAAGTAGTGTGGGGGGACAATGGTAGTGGGACACAAGGTTGGGGGTGAAGGGGTGCATCTTGTGGAGTCTATTGGGGGTGTTGGTGTTTGTTGGGGGGTCTGGGAGTTTGTTGGGGGGACTGGGAGTTTGTTGGGGGGGTCTGGGAGTTTGTTGGGGGGTCTGGGAGTTTGTTGGGGGCGTTTGGGACGGGGGAGTGGGCACATTTTTGCTGTTGTAAATAATACACATGTTTTGATTAGAAGAATCCATGGCTGGACATTGTTAATTTTGTGTGCATCTGTTTAATGTGTTACGGTGTTCAGTGCCCAACCCCCAACATTCCCTGTGTGCATGTCCACATTGGCCAAGTGTCTGACTGACACGTCTTTCATAGTCCCTGTGTTTCAGAAGTATTTGTGAATTAGTGCTTGGCGTACAGCATGGCCATCCCGTGCATCAAGTACTGGCAGGGGGGCTACTTCACCTCCGTCTCCATCCTCATCATCCTCACCCGGGCCATGCATGTCAATGTCAAGTGGCAGTGGTACATTTCTCCAGACGCACATGTTGTACAGCATGACACATGCCATGGTGATCTTTGCCACCTTCTCAGGCATATATAGGAGTGCCCCACCAGACCTGCAGAGGCAGCGGACCCGCGCCTTCAACAGACCAAAGGTCTACTCAATCACAACACGGTACGGGTGTGCATACGATTGTAATCCTCCTCATGGCTGTTCTGAGGGTTCCGCACCGGGGTGAGTAGCCACAGCCTCAAGGGATATCCTCTATCACCTGCAAGCAGATACAAATAGGTGTGTGTCACTCAGAACTGCCACCTTCAGGAGCACAGTCATGGCGGCAGCTATTTGGTGTGGGCATGTACATGTCCCTGTATGCATGCAAAAATGTTACCTAGATGCAATCTATACTGTCATGAGGTGTGGTAGTCTGGATGGTGTTCAATAGATGATGCAGGGTGTAATCATGCATGCTGAGGCAGATGTGCTGTGGTAGTGCAACAATGTTTAGCCTCCAATTCATGCTGTTCATTTTTTACTATGCATGGTCACACTGACCACATTGCCACAGTTGCCATCCTGTTCATTCATGCATTGCTTGCCATCACCATGGTGGCCTGGTTGTGCCTCTTACTTGTTGTCATCGATATGCATTATTTGCAATATGTGGCCCAGTGAAGTGTCATGTACCGTTTGACTGGTTCAGGTCAGGAGTGTTTAGCTCTGCATGCATTCTCCAATCACCGGCAATTGCCACCCAGGTGCAGTATTCCCCCCCTTTCCCACCCAGGTGCAGTATCCCCCCTTCCCCACCCAGGTGCACTATGCCCCCCCCCCTTATGCATCCCCACACATCAGTACCCAAAAGCACTGCCATGGGACAGTTGTGCACCTCACCAAGCAGCCAGGCACGTGGTCCAGCATGTCGCTCCATGTTACAGTATAGCGTGGAGTTACGCAGTACCATGGCATCATGTGTTGATCCGGGATATCGGGCACAGCAATGTGTGATGTTCTTGCTGGAGTCACGTACCATTTGCACATTGATGGAGTGGTATTGCTTGCGATTGCGGTACACTGCCTCTATGGCATGGGGGACTACCAATTCCACATGGGTGCAGTTGAGTGCACCGACACAATTGGGCATGCCTGCCAGTGCATGGAAGCCTACTTTGGTGTTGACTATCTCCTGGGCAGTCTGTGGTAGGGATATGTGGCTGCTTGCATGCTTCAGGAGGGCATCCAGCACTTGGTTCAACATGCGTGAAAATAGTGGCTGTGAAATGCCATGCAGCTGGCCCACTGTGTGTTGGTAGGTGCTTGTGGCCAGGAAGTGTAGCACAGACGCCACCTTTAGTAGCGGGGGGATGGCAGTGCATATTTCAATGAGGCTGGCAATGTCATTTTGTATCATGTCCACTATGGTGGTGATGGTGTCACAGTCCAACCGGTACAGGGTGTGGATCTGCTCAGGGGTTAGGTTAAAAGGGCTGGGTCTGGTGCAAAGGATTGGTGGTTGCCAACGAGGCACTGCTGCCTGCGTTGGTGGTAATTGCTGGGCCTGTCTCACCCTCCTTCTCTTCCTGCATCTCCTCTGTGCTGCCTGTTGTTGCTGCTGTAGTTGTTGTTGCTGTTGTTGATGTAGTTGTAGCAGTATGGGCATGTCCTCCAGCGCCATGATTGCAACAGTTAGTGGTAGCATTTTGGTGTTGGAAGGGGTGTGGTGTGTGGGTGTGCTCATTTTATACTGGGCCAGCCTCCATTGACTCCACCTGTGGGGATTGTGTGCACCTGTGGCAGTTGCCTTGTATCCTGATTGCTGGATTTGTGATTTCTTGTTTTAGAGAGGACTCCTGCGCAAGGAATAGAGGCTTTGACACATATATTGGCTCTAAAATCAATTGGCTGAAGACACATCAAGAGATTCGTATCACACCAGTAGCTTATTTACAGAGGCACTTAAGTAATTAAACACTCAAAAGAATGCTTAGATATTACACTGCCAGGTCCTATACAGTGCAAAGATTGGTGTTACTTTGTGATCAAGCTTGCTCAATCAATTCCCAAAGCGTACGTTTTAGTGGTGAGGGGCAGGTAGTTGGTAGTAATGCCACAGAAATTCACATAGCAAAGTCTAGTCATTTGGTGGATAAATGACCAAACAAGCTTGGAGGTTGTGTGTTTCTCCTCACATTATGTCTCAATCCTAGCTGTGTTCCACTGCAAAGGTTCTGGTTTACACCTAGTAGGCAAAACTAAAAAAGGATGGATGTAAGTTTCGAATCAATCATAACTACTGGCATTGCTCTGGTCAGCCTTCCATACCATTGTCTGCAAATCAGCCTTAGCACTGCCACTAATGTGAGCAGATGTGCCCAAACTGCTAGACTGCCAAACCACAAGGCCTAAAAATGCCTGTGGTTGCTTGTGTTCCAGTGCAGAGGGTATATGGTTTAGCAATTGAGACTGAACTGCACCTTTTGGTGGCAGAACCAAGAGTCATTTGCTAATGGATTGCCCCCTTCTGTAATGGCACAGACATACTAAAGAATTATGGCATGGAATGTTGTGCAGAGCAATGATAGTGGTAATGTTTCATTGAAATCCTTGCGTCTATCACTTTTTGATTTTACTACTCTCCCCTCCAGAATTACATTTTTGGTACCACCAACCTTATTTTTTCACTTATACTTAAGTTGTTAATGCAGCAGAATATATATTTTCAATGTAATTTGTAAGGGCCCTGTGATGAATCTTTGAATAACGTCAATTCTCCACATGGGGAGCCCTTCCCTGTAAGGTTAGTGTGGTGTGGCACTAACAAATCTTCCCCCTAGGGGTGATAACATGAGGGAGGGCCTTCCAGGGGAGGGCCCTGCTCTTGGGGATGAGGACGTATATTCTGGGCCACAACCACTTATTCCCTTAATAGCCAGATCATCCAACATACCAGTAGACCACCAGATATGCCTTGCTGTGCTCAGATGCTATATTGTAACTTGTTAAGGTCCAGTAGTACTAAGACTGAGGAGGCATAGAGATCGCCACAGTAAAACAGACAAAAGACTTGTAATTCTCCAATGATGAAAACTCCTATAAAAATGGAAGAAGGACTTACCTTGTTGTCAAACCCAGCCGAGAGAAGCAACGGGTGCAGAACCCAGCGGGAGTTTCAAGCACTGTCGGCTGTGGAAATGGAGAGAGATGTCCCGTGCATTGAAGAGAAGATCCCCAGTCCAAGGAAGTCCCAGTGGTATGTCAAAATCCCTCAGAAGGTAATAAGAGATGTGAAAGACCCAGAGAGGTCACAGGGTGGAAGGTAGAAGGGCCAAGGCCCTAACACTTGTATATGCAGCATCTGAGGAAGGTTTCCTCATCACAGTGGTGACAATAAACCCACTGACCACTAGAGACAGGTCAAATACCCCAACCAGTATACAACCAAGCATCCGAGGAGAGCTTCCTTGTTGCAGTGGTGACAATAAGCCCACTGACCACCAGAAATGGATTGCAGACTCTAATTGGTACAAACCAAGCCAAAGAGAGTTCCATCATCACGGTGGCAACAAAAAGTCCAGTGACCACCAGAGATGGGTCAGAGACCCAAAAGATTGTAAAACAAGCATCCACAGACAGCTTCCTCAGTGTAGTGGAGACAATAAGCCGACTGACCACCAGAGACGGTTCAGGGACCCCAACTATTGGAAACCAAGCATCCGGGGATAACTTCCCAGTTGCAGTGGCAGTAATAAGCCCACTGACCCCCAGAGAAAGGTCTCGGACCCCAACAAAGGTGAACTTGAGCAAGCAAGGAGAACCTCCTCACCACAGTGCTGATACTAAGCCCAGTGATCAACAAAGAAGGATTTGGGACTTTGCTAACACCAACACAGAGTAGCAAAGTGTACATCAAGCTGAACATTGTGAGAACAAACTTGCTAACACCAGGAGAAGGGAGGTATTCCCCTGGGGAAGGAGCTAAAGCTCTCTGGACAAACTGTAAAGATGCCAGGGAGTCATTCCCCTGACCTTGCTTGTGCCAAGAAATACAGGAGAAGGGAGTCATTCTCCTAGTCCTGAACTGGAAGCTTTTCTAGAGACTCCAGGGGAAGGGAGTCGTTCCCCCAGGCTTTAAATGAAACTCTATTGACCTATACTAAGAGAAAGGAGCCATTCTCCTGGACTTGGACATTTTATAAAGGCTGTGTGAAGCCCTCAAACCAAGGGAAGGGAGTTCATTCACACTGACATTCTTGTCGCAAGAGAACATTATTTTAAAACGCTATCCAAGCATCAGGAGAAGGAAGACATTTAGCTGGAGAAGGAACTTTCTGTTAATTATCCTTTAGTTTTAGTGTGAGGGATAGAATTAGGTTATGACACAGGATGGTGAAGTTTGATATGACTGACCATTCTGATGGACCCTTTAGTATTAGCTTTGATGCAGGGAAACCCCTCTTAGAAGATAGGGGTAGTGAAGGCCTTTTTATGCACAAATAACCACTACTATGTCATCTTGTGTCAGCTTCCTTCTTCCACACCCGTACAGGCCCCAGTCAATAGATATCTGTGTGCAAGCAACATCATGTGTCATTTATTGTCTGATATCGTTAAGCATTTTATTAAGCATGGTGTGAAAAAGCGCTTTAGTCCCACAAAAAGTAAACATACTTTAAATTACAGAAACCAACTTTGGTATTTAACGTTTGAGAAAATAGTTGTAGTCCTGCTTAAGTATGTGTGCTTGATTAAGTGTGCTACTGCACGTAGAGGTGTGAATGGCCCTTCATCTCTAGGGTCATGTGTGCCCCCATGACTCTGGGGCATATATCATTGTCCAGGGCAAGCAAACAAATCCTGGCCCTTTCTACTGCAGTGCAGCCCCTCAGAATTCTAATCTCTCTGGTATCTCTGGTATCCAGAAATAAAGTCGCAGAGATTATCCTACGGTAGAAAATTAATATATTTTTTTAATGCACTTATTTATGTGGGGGCTGTGTAATGGTAAGTATTTATGTTATGAGGAATGTTGGGTGGGGGCGCAGGGAGTCTTCTCTGCATATATATGTGAAAAAAGGCAAAATAAAATGAAAATAATTCAGCATTTTTTAACACAGGATTTATTATGGCGACTTTATTACATGAAACCATCACTCTGACGTTTGCTCCACATTTAGTGCAAATGACCCCCCACACCACAATGCCCCACTACCTCGGGTCCCACATTCAAGGCCTCCTTTCTAGGGGGGGCCATGGTGTGGTCTTGGGGGGGCCTGGCCCTACTGGCAGCCCGGCTGGAGCCGGGCATGGTAATCCACCTCTGAGTAACATCATAGACAGTTTGAGCTTTGCTCTCATTGGCAATCAGATGTCATTATATCCCCTTAGATGCTAGCTACCCATCTATAATTCTAAACTATCTCAGCTAGTGGACTAATATCACAGTGTAAAGATTGATTCAGTTTAGACAAAGCCTTTTCAGAGAAAAACTGTCAGTCACGTGGTATTCAGGGATGTAACAGACTTTCACGGCTATTGAACCCTTTCTTGATAGACACCCGTGATCCTGTCTCCCTGGTTTATGCTTTCCTCGGCTCTCTTCCTCCTATCATTACTAAGACACTTGAACATGCCATTTTCACTCTTAATGCCAACCCTATTCTTTCCTCTCAGCACCTTTCCCGCTTCACCTGGCCATTTTAAACGTAAAACGGCCAACTTTAACTTTGTTATTCTTATTGGCCTAGACTTATTACTAGCTTTTGGTAAAACTTGCCACTGTGTTCACATCATCATCCACTCATATCGGAGCATACTTGTGACTGTGCTATCCTTTTTTTTCTCAATGTATTGGACCATGGAGGTACAGCATCCTGAGTTAGAGACTTATCATCTCATCTTGCTGTTGTCTTTGGCGTTCTCAAACCATTTTTCCTGTGTGTCTTCTCTTTGCCATCTGTGGAACTTCTCAGGCCACTGTCACACCCTCTTGTTTCATTCATGTCACAATCAAATCAGATCTCTCACCTGTGTATTTTATTGTCTGCTTTCTAATAAGAACTGAACCACATGAGTTATATTTATCAGTTGTTTAAACAGGTCTGTCATCGCACTCATTACTTAGTAGCTCTAATGAAACAGAAAAAACTCGTCTTTGCTTTCTCTTAAGGTTATGCTTCTACATCTCAGACAGCCCTTTTTTATTTCCGAGATATGGCAGGCATGCTGCAAACACAACTTAGTACCTGAGCATGGCAAACCAACCATCTGAGCACCCCCTGATTTTATGCCAGTTTGAGTTCAACTGCTACACAAGGCATTTTTACACAGATTAGAGAATCTGTAATAACATGGCACAAAAGAGGACTGATCACAGATGAGGAAAGGGAATTTTTACTTATCAATGATCCGTTAACACCGACAATGTATTTCTTACCTAAAATCCGTAAATGCTTTGATACTATACCTGAAGGTCGCCCCATCCTAAGTGGGATCTGGTGGGTGACAGAGAACCTATCAGAATACTTGGATGAAATACTCAAGCCAAGGGCGAATCTCCTAACATCTAACTTACAGGACTCTACTTCGGTGATACGGCTATTACGCACATTCAAATGGCAAGATTTCTTCACCCTGGCCACTTTGGACGTAAAAGCATTATACACTTCAATTCAACACAAATGGGAAATAGCAACAATAGACCACACTTTCAGAAACGACTCTGCCTCATTTTCCCAACAGATACAAATGCTAAAAGAAATGTTACAATTAACACTGGATTCCAACATGTTTACATTCGACAATAAGATATACCAACAAAGGAAAGGGGTCGCCATGGGGACCAAATTTGCCCCTGCATTAGCTAATCTATTCATGGGCATATTGGAAGAAGAGGTTGTGTACCAAGACCCAGACTATGGCACCAGAATTAAATTGTAGAAAAGATATATTGACAATATTTTACCGATTTGGGAAGGACCTAAAGAACTCTTCTTAGAATTCACCAACAGATTGAATCATAACCACTTTGAAATTGAATTCACAGGAGATTGTAACACCAGACAAATTCATTTTCTAGATCTCACAATCAGTGTCATTAACCATCACCTCGAAACATGGACATTTAGAAAACCCACAGAGGTAAATTCACTGTTACATGCCACAATTTGTCATAAGAGAGCCACCATTAGGAACATACCATTGGGCGAGTACATATGAGCAAGGCGCAACTGCCAAGAAGAGAAGAGTTTTGAACAGGGGTGTAAACTATTGAAAACTTGCTTCATAAATAGAGGATACCCAATGTCCAGTGTAAAGAAGGCTTTTGAAAAAACAAAAAACTTCAAACAGGAAGATACTTTGAAGAAGAAAATCAGACTACCGGATTCAGAACCAGCAGAAGTGAGGTTTATCACACAATTTAACAAAGACTATAGAAAAATTCAAAAGGCGTTACAGAAACATTGGTATTTACTCAAGTTGGGAGAGCATATAAACAAATGTGTAGGTGACAAACCATTGTTGATTTACAAAAGAGCAAATACACTCAAATCACTCCGTCATTACTACCAGACATCAAAGAACCCAGGTTGCAAAACTGGCTCACGAAAGTAGATATGGTATTCAGGAAATATGGGTATTGCTCTATGTGCAAGTTCAGCAGTGATGGAACAAAATAATTTAAGGATCAGAATGAGAAATCAGTTAGAATCAAACAAGCAATAAACTGCAGGACGAAGTATGTTGTGTACAGCATTTGCTGTGTGCCACAACATTTATATTGGTAGTACAAAAAGAGAACTCAGAACAAGAATTTGAGAGCATCTTACCAAAATAGGGAGTCAAGGTCCCACATTGCCTTTGGCAGTGCATTGGCAGGGCTTACACCAAATGGATGACAAGTCCAAGATCAAATTCATTGGACTTCAGCATGTTACCTTGTCCAAAAGGGGCAGGGATAGGATAAGAGCATTACGGGAAGCAGAAGCAAGACTTATTTGTTATTTTGATACTAAATTAACAGGTCTAAACACAGATAATGACATGGCATCGTTTCTTTGAGTGTGGGACATGAATGGATAGCCATATATTTGTTAGATTACATCTACAATATGACAATTGACTGTGTAAATGGGTGTTTATTAATCTAACAACTGAAAGTGTTTCATTCATTTGCATAATAGAGATATGGACATTAATTGAGTGTTTTAGGAGGATCAGATTATGCTTAATATGAATTCAAAGGCAATAATGGCAGTGATAGTAATACGTCTGTCTATACAACCGTGATGCACTAGGGGTTAAGAGGAGGAACTTGTATAGCTTATTGGAGAATCGCGAGGTAAGCATTAATCTTTGATTCACACTGACCTATTGAGTACAATTCCGATAGTACAATTGGATTGTAGTAAATTTAATATTTACAATGATTTACATAATATCCATGTAAAATTAAGATACCAATTATGTGAGGGACACAAAAAACAAAAAATCGAAATCATGTACGTATTAATATATCTTGTATTTCCAATATGTATGTACTAGTTAATATGACAGTTTTACAATCTGAAAACTCATGGTTGCTATAGCAATGCTACAACAACAGAGTTAACAAGATGGTGGAGAGGACACTGTGACGCCATGGAAACATTTATAACAAGCGTTTCCAAGATGGCGACAGCGTACAAACAACGTACCTCGAGCCAACGCGAGTGATTAAGGAGCGATAAGGTAAGCAAACGCGCTTTCCCTATAGAGACAATAAGACTCTATTCTAGACAACATTAATAAGCTAGCAATTGTGGGTATTATTTGGGAAACAGCTGATGTATTTAAATTAATAATTTATACGTGACTGGGCGCTCACAATAATAGGAACTTCAGTCAGTTCCGAATGAGAATTCCCGGTTGCCAAAGCAACGCGTTAGTATTGGCAAACCAATTGAGCAGAGGAACACCATTCTACCATGAAAGCTTTTTTAATTAAGGCTGTCCGGACTTATGCAGGCAAAAAAATGATGCATATAAATAATACATACATAGAAGTAGTGGATAGGTATTACCAAGTCTCAACTGTGAGTGATAATTATGTGTACACGATCATGAAACTAAAACTAGTGACCATGGAAACTATGGCAGACTATTAACGCATTACAAGATAGATATATATTGTTTCCTTTCTACATGAGAAGAAGGGCTTAACCTATTTTCTCATATACAATTAGCAGGAAGGAAGTTTGGGATTTAACCCAATATAAATAAACTCAACCATCACATTGGGTGAACATATTTTGAAATTCTAGGTAAGTAACCCTCCACTGAAGTGATCATATGCCTAACTTACAGAGTCAGTATTTGGCAATTATTGCTAACAATGTTGTATTTTTCTCTCTCTCCATTTTTTTTTAATTTACTTTTCTTTGTTTCCGTTTGTTTCACTCTCCGTTTACCCACCTTCCCGTTCTTACTTGCTAATTAACATCTAAATTACAAAATTGTTTTGTCTCATCACCAATACAATCCTCCCCATTACCCATCCTCAATTTCCGTCTAATTTACTCATGCAAATTTATGAAATGTAATGAGCAATGTATATATTTGTTTGACTAATTGGTATATGTGGGGGAACCACGCAATGGGGGATTGTTTGATATATTGCAGAAATGAGATATAATGTTATTGATCAACAAAAAGAGTCTGTTCAATTAGCCCAGATTTGAGAAAGGCTCTGCTGAGCCGAAACATGTGTTGTCCAGGGCTTTTTAACTAAATAAAATACAACTAAGTCAGCAAAATTAATTGGCGCAGAGTCACAGAGTTGTTTCTGTTTTCAATACAACTTAGTACCACTTATGTTCTCATGACCACCTGGCTATGTCTTATCAAACCTGCACGACAAATAACTCCCAACACTAAGGACATTTTGTGGCAACATAAAAAGTGGTCAATTTGAAGTGAAAGTAGATACTAAATATTGGACCAGCATCTTAAGGGCACCAAGGCAACATGCATGCACTCTGAAATGCGTGGAATCATTGGTATTATTTTGTTGCTTTAGCCACTTTTCAGGGACCCCTTAGTACAGGGTATTTCGATGCAAGTGGCATAGCAGTCCTCTCATTGCATCCTCATGCACTGTTCATATGAAGGTCATAGCATCTTTGCAGCTATAAAAGATTTAGAGCCTCATTACGAGTTTGGCTGTAAGTGGTAAAATTGGGAATAACTATGTTACCGCCAACTTGACCACTACACCAAATTATGAGTGTCCCAAAAATTGACAGTAATTCTATTGGCGGAATTACCTCTGGCTGAAATAGATCCAGCGGTAAATCCACAAAAAAATCAGTGGAAACAGCGCCAGGGCTAATCCGCCGACAGACTTTCCACCAAATAGCACTAACACATTACAGAATTACCTCCAAACATTGGAGGTAATCCCTCTAAAAACACAGCACAACTACCTACACAGAAAAGATGGAGGTAAATGCATACAGGTGTCACAAATGAAGGCCCAGGAGCACCTGATCAACTCTGGTGGAGTATAAAAGATCCACCCCCACCCCCAACACACATCGCAGCAACAGGCTGACGTAGATTCTTGGCTCCACAACCTGCTACTCTACATCGAGCTTGAACAGCATGCTGGACCACAGCAGGGAAGGAGACAGGTGCAACCAAGGCATAGGAGACAAATTCTGCAGAGGGAAACCATACTACGTGTCCGACCATCCCCATGGACACTCACAGACAGCCAATTAGTCACCTTATTTAGGCTGAACCATGCAACCGTTGCCGACTTGCTCACACTGACAAAGGCACAACTGTAGAGTGCCATTTCCATCAGGGCAGCCCCCCGCCCCCGTTGAAGTTGGTGGCAGTCCTACATTTCTGTGGCACAGGTGCCTTCCAGCACACAGTAGGGAAACTGCATGGCATGTCCCAACTCACATTCTCCAAGATGCTGGACCAAGTCCTGGAAGCCCTAATGGTCCACCACATCTGCACACCTCCATGCCTATCACCCAGGCACAGGTGCATGCAGCCATGGCAAGGTTCTACATCATTGCCCATTTCCCCAACACCATTGCAGCCTTGGATTGCACCCAAGTGGCGCTGGTTCTACCCCAGCCAACAAAACATGCATACCACAACCGGAAATAATATCACTCGAGGAATGTTCAGATGACCTGCGATGCAGACCTCACCATCATTCACTGCTGTGCCCGATATCCTGGGGCGTCACATGATTCACTAATCCTACGCAACAGCACCCTCCCTGCGTACATGGAGAGGCACAGAGGACACCATACCTGGCTTGTGGGTAAGTAGCACCCAGACCTGACTGCCAGAAGCACTGCCACACACCTGGGCATGTAAGCAGTAGCAAAGTGAATGAACCACTAGTCCCATAATGCAACAACAACAATTCACAGAATAGGCCAGGCACCCTGAACGACCCACCCCAGGACACAGACATGAAACATGTGATGACAAAGGGCATCCAGCCATGCTAGGCAGCACCACATAATTAGGACAATGTACAACCCAGGTAAGCATTGCCACGTATCCTACATGGCATACTACCACACCATAGTTGACCAGTGCATTTCCAGTGTCACAGCAGTGACAGACACCACATGACGTCTGACTCCCACAACATGTATCACTGCAACAGAGCCATGTAGCCCATGTCCTGTGAATCCTGATGAACACAAGGTGCACCGTGCCCATCCACTGAGTCATGCACATAGGGACACACACGTCAGAACCATTGACTTGTTCCACGGCCCTCACAAAGCCATGTCTCACACAGTTCTTTCCTGTTTTGCAGGTGATGCTGGATACCCACAGTTGGCATTGCTATTCACCCCTGTTTGAAACCCTGCTACACCATAGGAGATAGCCTGTAATGAGGCAAAGAGGAGAACAAGAGCATGTATTGAGCAGACATTTGGCCTTCTGAAATCCAGGTTCCGGTGCCTACATCACACAGGTGGTGCACTGATGTACACCCCCAAAAAGGTACAGAAAATCTTAGTGGTCTTCACCATGTTTCACAACATGTTCATACGCAGGAATGTTGAAATGCCCGCAGATGAGGACAATGACACCCTTAGCTCTGATGAGGAAGAGGCGGGAGGAGGGAACAGGACACGACAGCCCATACATAGGGAAGCAAGGGAAGGCTGGATGGTCCGCCATGAGCTTCTGGATAATTATTTCTTACTCTAGAAGAAGGACACCCATAAATGCAATGAATACATAAGTCAATATTGCACCTTATGAAAACCGTCAAACTGATAAAGATTCAAGTGTGTTTATGAATGGCAACAAGGTGACTCCATCCCCAACTCCGACCCCCACCCCATCCCTAAGACCACTCCCACCCCTCACCCCCACTCCCATGACCAACTTATATCCCCCACCCCCATCACCAACTTCCAACCCCCACCACCATCCCAATGGCCAAGAACTGCTCCCTTTAACCCCTGCACTTGTCCCCCTTGTCTGCAGGCCTAGCAGAATTTGAGGTACGCCATTGTGAGCACCTGGGAGGAGTGCTTTCAAAATGACTCCTCAGTAGGGGTAGCGGTCTGTGAGCTCCCCTGCACGCTCACCCGTAGATGGTTCATGCTGAGATGTATTGCTCTGGCCACGGTCTCATGTGATGAGGACATTTGTTCGGCCAGCTCCCGCTCCTGGCTTGTGAGGCACAGGCTGGCATTGCAGGTCACTGTGCTCCTGCAGACAGTCAATTGACTTAGACAACCATCTTGATGCTCCTTGGATGCAGTCACGCATGGCCTCAGCATGCCCCAAGTGTTCCTGAGCAATAGCGTGCATATCCGCCTGTCTCTGTTCCATGCAGTCCAGATGGTGCCAGATAGCCTGGAGTGTGGGGGCAGGCACTGGCCGTGGTGATTGGCATTGAATATGTTCTTCATGCTGCCGTTGACAAGGTTTCCTGGCCTGCTTGTCAGATGAGTACCCTGCATAGTGCAGGGCATGGTGGGAATCATGCTGGGATGTTGGTTTGTGCAGTGGGTAGAGACTGCACAGGAGGGAGGACTCAGGTGAAAATTACAGATTTTTTAGCATTTATATAGCGCAACAAACCCTCAGGCATCTGAGCACTGATTATTATTACCCACGGTGTGTGGTGCTCATTTATCGACCTCTGGACGATGAAAGGCTGAGTTTGGCCCAGCCAGGATTTGAACCTGCATTAGCCGGCTCTGCACAGATGTCAACGAGAGCGCTCTAGTCGTTGTGCTGTCAGACCAGCAGATGGGGGAATTTAGGTGGCTGGATGCAGGAGAGGCACCCTCATACTCCTCGACACCCATACCTGCATTGGCCTGCTCTAATTGCAGGCTGTCCTCCACACTCTGATCCACTTGTGCATCCACAGACGGACCAGATGTGGTTGTGTCCTGGCTTGTCTATGGTGGCACAGATTGCACGCTTGAGGTCTGTGGTGGCCCTGTGGGCATGTTTTCCTCGGTGGCCAGAGTGGCTGTTGGTGGCCTGATGGCCTGGTGCCTCTTCTTTGGTGACACACTCCCACTTCCTGAACTGCCTTGGCCTGGCTGCTTGCTGGCAGTGGTTGGTGGCTCGTTTCTTGGAGGGGCCAGCCTCCTAGTTTCCTTTCTGGGTGTATTACGTTCCTGTTGAGACAAATTGAGATGTGCATTAATACATTGGTGATGAGGTGCTTGTCAAATCAACATTCACTGTCACTTGTTCTTTGTCATCACTGTGTGTTGGGCCTCCTGCGGGGGCTGGCATCATGTGTCAGCCACTGTGTACATGGCATACATTGCTTCTGGACAGCCAGGTGTGGTTTGGCCAGCTTGATTTGGTGGTGCATCTCTGGGATGTGTTTGACTACAGTACAGGCTGTCCTGTCCAGTGGTGTGTCAGGTCTGTTAGTGACAGGCATCCAGTGGTGAAGTCAGGTGGGTGCAGTGCATTTGGTTGTGCATGGGTCAGGTGGCCATGTTGTCAGATGTGTATTCCTCAATGTATCTGTACATGGGCCATAGTAGCCGAGGGGCTAGTGGCTGTGACACAATTATCAACAGTTGTGCATCCATTGGCAGGGACAAGTTGCATGGTTTCATGGTGGCAATGTTGACTGTGCATGGGTGTCATGTCAGGAGGGGCCCTGGGGCCACTGGTTGCTGTCATTGTGGCCTGGTGCCTCACATGGATGGCGATTGCTTGTTGGGGGGTCACGTTGCTTGCATGGCAGTGTTGATGTGTGTGTATGCCTGCAGGATTGTTCATTTATAAGTGGATGTGTCACTGACTGCTGGCTCCTAGCTCTGCCGTGCCCACACCCTCAATCCCGACCATGTGCAGTATCTCTCTGACCTTCTCCACTGACCACCTCCTCCAATGGTGTCAGTTGTAAGGATTCACTGAGCCACCTCCAGTGGTAGCTCTCTCCCGGCGGTGGATGGAGATGAGGCTCCTTACTCTGCCTTGAGGGCATTCCATATCTTGTTCATGTACTGAACCTCACATTGGATGTGTCCTAAAGCCAATACCTTGTCCTTGATTTCCATCCATATATTGGTTTTGCGCTGTTGGCTGGTCTTCCTGTGGGATGCATCATACAGCTCCTCAGAGTGGGAAACCACTTGCTCTGCCAACATTGTGAGCTCCTGCTCTGTGAATTTGAGCTTCCACTCCCTCATATTGGGCACCCTGCCTTTTACTTTTCCCCATGACATGTTTGGCCTTAGCTGGGTGTCTGGATGGCATTCCTACCTTGAGATATTCGATGGGTTGTGATTTCCAAAATTGCTGCTGTGGTGCTTCCTTTTATTGGGATGCCAAATTTGCACCGGCTGAATTACTACCAGTGGAAATTCTGCTGACTGCCATGGCGGTAACGGTAATTTCGGCAGTGTTTGGTGGATTAGGTCATACAAGGGGTTGTTCGGGAGTAACTCAGCTGAGCCAAATTACTGTTACCGCCATTGGTGTGTGTGCATGACTGCCAGGTTGTAATGTAGCAGAAATTCCATGACAATACATGGCAGTAACTCTAATCCCTCCATGGCGGAGTTACCGCCGGAATACTGCCAAATTCGTAATGAGGTCCTTAGACTTGTCCTGGAATCAACCTTCAGAGTGAAAAACTTGCTACATGTGAAGGGCAAGTTACCCCTTAGTGATACATTTCATATGGCTCATGGACTTGGTCTGAAAAGTCACCAGCAGGTATACATACCTAGGGCCAACCCCTGCAGACAAAGCGTCAATATAGAGCTGTTAATCAAGGACATGGGATATTAAGAAAACAGTGGCCCAGATATGGCTTTCTACATCATGGCAAGAGCACAGAAGCTCTGGAATAGAAACAATTGAGGGTCCAAAACAGGGATGTCATTTAACCAAAATTCCAGGGGTACTGGAAGTGACATCGCATTTCCCTTGACCCTGATGACATCAAAGGAAGTGATGTCATTTGACTCCACGGCGAAGTGACATCACGTGAAGCAAAGGAACATGACAGTTTACCCCTTGACAAAACAGGAAGTGGCATCACATGGCATTTTTTTCTAAGTACACTATGAAAAATATGGTTACAATATCACTGTAACATGATACACATTTCATACTAGAATGGATCAACATATGTTGATCCATTCTAGTATGAAATGTGCACAATATATAGTCCGAAACTATGGTGTTATACATCTGCCATTTCGAACAGCGATTTCTCACTGTCTGATTCATAGTTATACTTCCATAACAAAGGTACATCTACCGTGGGATAACACTTTCCTAGGAATTGACTTCTCAACTCAGTTCATAAATATTGAATTCTAAGAAGATAGGTGAGATGAAGTCCAAATTAATAGTATGACACTGAATCACATTATATAGGCACCAATTCTGGGTTTCTATCTATGACAACAACAACTTCTGACCTAGGCTGCATTTTAGTAACCATTTAATTAATATTAATTTGCCAACTAGCACATTATGTACTAAACATGACACACAGTTCAATGGTCTATTATCCACACTAAATTATGCACCGATTAACTCGCTTTACTCTGGGGACGTATGGTATGGGTTGGTGTCCCTGTTCGTGCACACCCAATGCCTGAGACACATCCTGTTTAAATTAGCGAATGTTAAATCATTTTACATTGTTATTACAAGTATAACAAGTCCCCTTTTCTGTTTCTTCCTGGCCTTCCCCTGTGTCTCCAATACAATTCGCCACAACATGGGCATGATATGATATGATATGATATGGTATTTGTAACGCGCCTATACACATGTGTTTCAAGGCGCGACGAGGCACGGAGGGGGGGACAAGGGGAGACAGACAACGATCTTACTAGGCCAGATGTCATTCAGATCGCGCAAGTGCAGGGGTGGGGGAGGGGGAAAAGTGCAAGGGGAAGGGGAGGGGGGGAAGTGCAGTACAAGGTAAGTGGCGTAACGTAATAAATAAATAAATAGGGCCAGCTGGTGGCAAGTGTGAGGTAAGTGCAGAACAAGTGCTGGGGGAGGGGGGGGGCTGTAGGGATACAGAGACAGTCCCGCCGTGCAAAGGGGTTCCAGGGCATCAGTGCAAGTGGAGAGTGGCAGGGCCCAGGGCCGAGGCCGTTTAGAGTGGTCCAGGATCAGTGCAGTTTCAGTGAGGAATTAAATTAGCTGTTCAGCAGTGGAGAGGGAGAGAGAAAGCAGAAGCAAAGAGGAAGGTTTTGAGGTGCTTCCGGAACCGGAGATGGTTCTCCTCAAGTTTCAGGGAGGCAGGAAGGCTGTTCCAGAGGGAGGCCCCTGCCGCGGAGAGAGATCTACCCCCAGCTCGTTGCTTCGAGAAGCGGCTAACCCTGAGGGAATTGGAGGCGGATGAGCGAAGGGCTCGGGAAGGAAGATATTTGGGAAGAGAGAGTTGAAGGTATTTAGGACCCAGGCCCCAAAAGGCCTTGTGGACAATGCAGAGGGTTTTGAACTTTATCCTCGCAGCCACTGGGAGCCAGTGTAGAGATTTCAGTCCTGGAGAGATACGGTCCCTGGGCTTGAGGCCAAGGACAAGTCTCGCAGTTCTGTTCTGGATGAGTTGCAGAGGGCGGAGAGTGGAGGCAGGCAGATTAAGATAGAGGCTGTTACAGTAGTCCAGCTTCGATAGAACCAGGGCTCGGGAGACAATGAGCTTCTGGGGGAAGGAGAGGAAGGGAAGAATACCTCTGAGGAGGTGCAGCTGGTAGTGTGACCTCTTGGCGACGTCAGAAATATGAGGAGAGAAGGAGAGTGTGGAGTCGAAGATGACCCCAAGGTTTTTTGCCTTGCAGGTAGGAGCAGGGAGGGGGCCAAGGGAGGCAGGCCAGAGAGCTACAGGGAAGGAGGGAGTGGGAGTACCGATGAGTAGGATCTCAGTCTTACTGGCATTAAGGCAGAGGTCATTGGCGGCACACCATTCTTGGATAGCAGACAGACAGTCAGAGATGAGGGAAGGAGAGGGGGAGGCTGAGGGTAGCCTGAAGATGAGTTGGGTATCGTCCGCATAGCACTGGAAATTAGGGCAGAGAGCGGCGATGCGGTGGGCAAGGAGTGCCAGATACTGGTTGAACAGCCAGGGAGAGAGATTAGATCCCTGGGCGACACCACAGGTGGAGAAAAAGATGTCGGAGAGGAAGGACCCCAGTTGGACCTGGGAGGGTCGATTTGAAAGGAAAGAGGTCAACCACGCCAGAGCCTGACCAGTGATACCCAGGTTTTCCCGGAGACGGTTGAGCAGGATGGCATGGTTGACAGTGTCAAAGGCAGAGGAGAGATCGAGCAGAATGAGAGCACACGGAGTGTTGGAATCGAGGTTCAAGAGCAGGTCTTCACGGATGTTCAGGAGAGCAGTTTCCGTGCTTCTGGCAGCTCTGAAGCCAGATTGATGGTCATGAAGACTACCAACAGATTCAGCATGGAGGTTAAGCTGGGAGATGGCCAGTTTCTCCAGGAGCTTGCCCAGGAAGGGAGTGATGGAGATAGGGCGATAGTTAGCCGGGCAGGAGGGGTCGGAAGAGGGTTTCTTGAGAAAAGGGTGCACAAGGGAGTGCTTGAGGGGGGAAGGGAAGACTCCAGAGGCGAAGGAGTGGTTGCAAAAGTCAGCCAGGGCAGGAGCCAGGGAGTCGATGTGGTCCTTGATAGTTTTGGAGGAACAGGGGTGAACCTGTTTAGACGAGACTTTCATAGATCGGACTTGTCTGGAAACCTCATCAGCAGAGAAAGGTGGAAAGGCAGAGAAAGAGGGAGGAGGGGTGACCGCAGAAGGGCCAGAGGAAGGGTCGGGTAGGGAGGGAGGGAGGTGAAAGGAGGAGAGCGAGGACAGGATGTCCTGAGTTTTAGAGATGAAGTGAGAGGCCAGTGCAGTGCAGAGGGCCTGGGAGGGGACAGGAGAGGTAGAGACTGCAACAGGGTTGGCCAGCTCCTTGCATATTTTAAAGAGTTCTGCAGAGTTGTTTGATGCCGCAGATATGCGGGCTTGGATAAGGGCTCTCTTCTTGGTGAGAACGGAGAGCCGGTACTGCCTTTGGAGCAGGCGGCAGGCCAGTTTGTCAGAGGATGAACATGAAGCACGCCATTTCCTCTCTGCAACCCTGCACTTGCGTTTTAGGGTGGCGAGATCCAAGTCATACCAGGAGTTACATTTGGCTTTGGGCTTCAGGCGTATTCTCATGACGGGGGCAAGGATATCAAGAGTAACAGATATAGCAGAGTGGAGCATGGAGAGGGCTGTGTCAGGGTGGGAGTCAGCCGAAGGGGCAGGGGAAGGCGAGAAGGTAGCAGCAAAAGCCTCAACTGACACACGCTTCATGGGTCGGATGACCGAGAAGGTGGGTGGCAGTGAAGAGGGTGGCTTTGCCTGTGGGGTAGGCAGGGTGAGGTGGGAGGATAGGAGAAAGTGATCACTCCAGGAGAGAGGAGTGGAGAGAGGGACGGAGAGGGGAAGGTCAGAAGAGATCAGAGCATCAAGAGTGTGCCCAGCAGAGTGAGTAGGCCCAGATGGGAGAATAGAGAGTGAGAGAGAGTCGCAGAGGTCACGAAAGAGACCAGTGGGGGGACTGGAGGCATCAAGGTGGATGTTAAAGTCGCCAAGAAAGAGGAGTTGAGTGGTTGAGGACAGGAGTGCGGAGGAGAGGTCAGCCCACTCAGAGAGGAAGGAGGAAATTTGACCAGGTGGCTGATAGATAGTAGCCACGGTAAGGGAATGGCTAGGAGAGAGAGAGAGTCGGCAGACAAGGCATTCAAAAGAGGAGTAGGTCTGCGTAGGAGTGACAGTGGCAGGAATCCACTCAGGGAAGATAAGGGCAACACCACCCCCTGCACGGTTGGGCCTGGGCACGGAGAGGATCTTGTAACCATCAGGTAGGAGTGTGTCAAAGCTGGTGGCAGAGCTGGCTGTGAACCATGTCTCAGTGAGACAAAGGACGTCGAGGTCCAGTTCCTCAAGAAGGTGACAGATATTGGAGGAGTGCTTGATGGCAGAGCGAGTGTTTAGTGTGGCAATGTGGAGAAGGCTGCCATCCTTGAAGAACTTCCGGGGAGGGGTACAGATCAGAGGTACGCCCTGCGGAGGTATTGAAGAAGGAGGTGAAGAAGGAGCACGAGAGGGGGCAGGGAGGGAGGGTAGAGGCAAGGTAGCCAAGGATAGAGGAGGGGGGACAGCAGGAGAGGAGAGGAAGTTGATGAGGTGTGGGAAGCGTCTATCGAAGAGGTGAAGGTTGGCCTGAGGGCCTTGGACCAAGACGGTCCCATTAGCGTAGACATTAATGATGGCCTTAGAGGAGCGGAAGGGGGCCAAGAGGACATCCCAACGGGTGCCACCATTAATGGGACAGGAGGAGAAAGGAGAGAGCACAGAGACCATATGAAGGGTCCATAGGTCAGGCGAAGGCACGAAAAAGAGGATGTCAGTGAGAGTTTCCTTAGAGCAGGCATTAGTGTAGGTGTCAGCGATAGGGAGGCCTGGGTTGGAGACCAGGATGTCCTTTTTAAACTTTTTCCTACCAGATTTAGTGAGGAGAGCAGGATAGTCAATGGAGAAGCAGTTAGAGAAGATAGGCGAGACGGAGAGCACCATGGAGTAGGAGGGAGGGAGGGGGGGGAGAAAGACGAAACGAGAGCACGCAGACAGGAAGTGAGCGGCAAGCACAAGTTACCACAATTAGAGCGAGCAAAACAGTAATGCGTATTAGGTACCGGGCAACCTAAGATTGAGAATCCTGCGAGGGGAGAAAAAGCACCCTAGTATACCACAAATCAGAGCAAAAACAGTAATGCGTATTAGGTACCGGGCCACCTAAGATTGAGAATCCTGCGAGGGGAGAAAAAGCACCCTAGTAAACCACAACTGTGAATACAGTGAGGCAAGGCCCCATGCGGATGTAACCAGGAGTAGGAGGGGTGGGCCGGGGAACGGAGAACAGGTGGAACTGGCCCCCTGCGGACACCTGCAGACACACAGGGAGCCGCACTGTAGGAGTCGCCCTTGGCCTGGGGCCCTTAGCCGCGGGGGCTGCCGGGCAGAGGGCTGCCCAGGAGGGGGGAGGTTATAGGCAGAGGGAGAGGGGGGGGGGGGGTTGGCCGGGCAGGGAGGCGGGGAGGGAGAGGAAGACCAGGAAGTGGGAGGGGGGAACAGGAGCAGGCACAAACACCACGCTAGGAGCGCGAGGAACAATTCAACTTTTTTTTTTTTAAAAAAAAAACAAAACACACTCACGGAGGCCCAGGCAGGGCTTCCCAGGCCTGCTGATCCCCTCAGGCCACCGGCGACCGCTCTCCACACTCAGCTGGGGAAAAGAAGCGAGCGCGGGGAACGGCCGTCGAGTAGGCCAGAGGGGAGGCAGGCACACAGCCAATCAGAGGGGGGGGTGGGCTGGCAGGGAGGCGGGGAGGGAGAGGAAGACCAGGAAGTGGGAGGGGGGAGCAGGCACAAACACCGCGCTAGGAGCGCGAGGAACAATTCAACTTTTCTTTTTTTAAAAAAAAACAAAAAAAAAACACACTCACGGAGGCCCAGGCAGGGCTTCCCAGGCCTGCTGATCCCCTCAGGCCACCGGCGACCGCTCTCCACGCTCAGCTGGGGAAAAGAAGCGAGCGCGGGGAACGGCCGTCGAGTAGGCCAGAGGGGAGGCAGGCACACAGCAAATCAGAGGGGGGGGTGGGCGGGCAGGGAGGCGGGGAGGGAGAGGAAGACCAGGAAGTGGGAAGGGGGAGCAGGAGCAGGCACAAACACCGCGCTAGGAGCGCGAGGAACAATTCAACTTTTTTTTAAAAAATAAATAAATAAATAAAACACACTCACGGAGGCCCAGGCAGGGCTTCCCAGGCCTGCTGATCCCCTCAGGCCACCGGCGACCGCTCTCCACGCTCAGCTGGGGAAAAGAAGCGAGCGCGGGGAACGGCCGTCGAGTAGGCCAGAGGCCATGTGACTTAATTTATGTGACTCCATAATTTTTCATAATAATGTGACCTTTTGTTTGTTTCTCTATGTGAACATGTTATCAATGTTTTGCTAATACTGTGTCACACTTTTTATTATCATCTTAATGTCAGCCTTGAAGACGACAGCATTTGTCGAAACACGTGTCGGCTGACACTTTGAGAAATCAATAATAAATAATTGTTGTGCAAACATCTAGGTGTTCTATATATATTCATACACAGAGTAATATTTGGGACTTTTTTAACTGAATCATAGGACGAGCGCGTTTTGCGTGTCACTCATTGAGTCCAAAATGGATGCTTATTCTACTCTAAATGCTTTTTGTAGGATTTTGTCTGCATTGTGAATTTGAGGTGTTTAAGAACGGACTAAGTTAGTGACTCACCCCCTGAAGTGTGCCTGAAATAAACCTTTAATGAATCTAGCAATTATTGTATAGAATTCCAGAAAGACCAATTATTTGTTTTTACTATTCTTTCTTATTTAGGGTCGCTGTTCAAAGTGTTACACTTGTGGAACCCGCAGTTTTTTGTTTTTTTTAAGAAGCCTGAACAAGAAAGCTAGCCACTCTAGAAATAAAAAGCCACATGGCATTGGACACAATGCAGGAGCTTCAATTTGTTAAAAAAAAATGTGTTTTTCTTTTTAGGGATAGCATGGGAGACCACAGGGGTAGCAAGGGAGACCTCAGGGATCACCATTGCGACCCCTGGATACACCTAAATGACGTCCCTGCTCCAAAACAGGTAGTTCATCTGGCCAACCGTGTCCTGGGATGGGCCTCTGTGGCAATTAAATGGAATGGCCAGACAGGAAAGGGATTGTTCTTAATATGGAACCAGTCCGGGCTGACCTACCAGGCTATGTGAGCTGTCTGTGACAGTCTGTGTGACATGTAAATGAGATTAATGTGCTTTTTGTTTGTCTTCTCAAGTTAAAGAGCACCCTACTGTTACTATTTGGTCTACAGTGAAACAGATGTAAACCGAATTAATTGCATTAGGGCACGTTCTGTTTCAAGCACACCTTAAGCACTAGCCTCAAGGCTTATGTGCACTCTAAACAACATTTTTGGGAATAGGTTAATGTTTACATTTTGTGTCTATCTGCTTTTAAAGAGAAAGATAAACAAAGTATCTTTTTAAAAGAAGAACATTTTAACCCTCGTGCCCGACAGTGATGTACCAATAATTCAATTAACCCTTTGAGGAGATGTCACCACGTGGGGAGATGTCACCACGTTGAAATGGATCGACACTCAAATGGACCAGCCTAACGATGTGATTGACAAAAGATGTATTAGGGTCTGTGACCAAATTATGACAACATGATAAACGTGGGCGGGGGGATTAAAAGAAACGAAAGTGGACATGATGGCGATTCACTAGGATGAGCTCAGTTCCTGAAGAAAAAAAGTAAACTCTCAAATGGAGAACAACACTGTCCAAAGAAAGGTTCTATGAATTTAGTGCCTCTCACAGTAATACAAAAGCTCTGGAACAAAACGTATACATCTTCTCCATAAACCCAAGTTGAAGGGGACCCACAAACCTCGTTATGTTTTTTTAGGGTGAGGAGCCTCTTCCCATGTCTCAACTCTAGACTGGTATATGTTATTAGGATCTGTAGATGGCGTTGCACTGGAACTGCCCTCCAGTAAATACCAAAGATAATAAGAAGACAGGAGGGTGCCCTAGAATCTAATCAGGGTTCCCACTAGTCCTCTTCCAAACTCTGTCCCCGCCTTCTCTCATGACCTGGTTCTACAGCATTCCTACCTGATTTCTCTTGCCTCCTAGAAATCCTACCCTAGCTTGTTTGTCCACTGCTCCTAGTTGGACCCCTGCATCTCTTAGTGTCAAACACCCTTTCGTACTTAACACACACCTCTTTTCTGGTATAAATTCTCCCTCTTCCCCCTAACAATGTATCACTTCATTTCAACACTTCTCCCTACTGCTTCATCCTTTACTCTTGATTATACTCCTCTATTTTGAATAATTGCTTCCTTCTACCACCAACTCTGTTACCACTGTGATATTCCACCACTTCCTCTTGTCAATTCCTTGTTACATCGCCTCCTTCTGTTTAATTTTCTACCATGTTTCTCATGTATTTCTCTTTGTCACCTCCTTCCTCACTTTCTACATGTTTCACCACTCTTTTCCACTTCTTTCAAAAACACTTCCACCAACTCATCTCTTTCCTCTAGCTCTTTCTACTTTCTTGTGCACCTCTTTGTCGGATAATTCTTCCTTGAATTCCACCCTTAATAGCTGCTTATAAATCATCAGAGGGTCTCTCTCTTCCTAGATGCCCAGATCACTTTCTCTCCAGCCTTTTGGGTCTCTTTCTCTCTCTCTTTCTCAAAACCCATGGGTCTTTCTGTTCTGATCTTGATGATCCGCCTTGATGGTCGTGCAGCTATAAACTACCTCCGTCCCCAAGTACCGCTTGGGCAGGAAAAATATACTGCCCTAGCAATCTTTGACGCCACAGGTGATGAGTGGTGTTGTCAGTCAGATACCAGGAACACCGGAAGGACCCCTGAGTGCTGTAAGGCAAAGGTTAGAATCAGGTATACTTTGAACAAGAATGGCAGTGCAAGCAGACAAGGAAAAAATGACAAAGCTTACCCTGGGGATGATAGAATCGGTGGGAAACCGGAATAGACAACAAGGGAAGACCAACAGCAGGCTGGGATATACTGCAGTTCCTCCAACTCACACCTGCAGCCAGAGCGTGACCAGATAGCAAGTCAATCCAAGGTCCAGGTGGTGAACCCCAAATGACTCAGGAGGCAAAGCGTGATAGACAGGAATTGTGTGGTTCGTAGTTCGTCAAAACAAAAGGGTAATCCAGAGCAATTCCAGGGCCAGAAAGGGGGGTCAAGAGTTCCAAGGGTCCAGAAGATACGTTGAATCCAAAGGGAAATCCAAGACAAGTCCAAGTAACGTTCCGCGGTCGAGTTCCAAACTGTAGCTAGACGAAAAAAGGTAATGCTGAACAGGTCTCTGTAGAAACAGCTGTGAAGCGCTGAGTATTTCCTCTCGGCTCCTTTTGAAGGAAAGGTAGATCACGTGACAGGGCACGTGACCGCACAGGAGCGTCACGTGAGGCCGGACGCCATCAGTGATTGGTGTTTGTCCAATGTGGACACCGGCGTCGGCTACAGACGACGAGCCTGTGACTAGTCACGTGATCGTCTGAGCGAGACGCGATCGGGTTCTCCCATGCGAGGGAGCTGGAGCCGACAACCCCGAAGCCGTCGGGCATGGAGGAGGTGCCAGGGCAAGTGCCAACACGTAAATGGGCGGAAGGAGGTGGTTCTGCCCCCTCTGACATCCCGCCTGCCGTGTCTTCCCCGTTGGTGTAGGTGGTGGGTATGGGAACGGATGGTGATCCGCCTTGATGGTCGTGCAGCTATAAGTGTAAGTGTCGGTCGGAGGGCAAGATTGAGGACGTGACAGAGCCCCCCCCCAAAGTCCCACGACCGCGTGGGCTCGAAGGGTTGTCATGATGAAAACGGGCCAACAAACGGGGGGCATGAACATCCTGGGAAGCAACCCACGATAGATCCTCAGGGTCATAACCCAACCAGTCCACCAAGTACTGCAGGACACCCCTATGGACACGAGAACCCAAAATAGCCCGGACCTCAAATACATCGGGAGAAGAGACAGAGACGGGAGCAGGATGAGACACCAAGCGGGTAGGGCCAAGGCAAGGTTTAAGGAGAGAAACGTGGAAAACCGGATGGATCCGCCAGGCGGAGGGCACCGCCAGACGCAACGCCACCGGGTTCAGAACCTTGACCACTCTGTAAGGACACACAAAACGAGGCAACAGTTTGCAGCAGCCAGGAATATGTAGATGGCGAGTGGACATCCAAACCCTATCCCCCACCCCGTAAACTGGCGGAACAGGACTTTTTTTGTCAGCAGCCGCTTTCATGGAAGCCTGTGCTTCACGTAGATGGACCAAGGTATGAGCATGGACAGATACGATGTCTCGGACACAAGCCGATGCGGCGGGGGTGTTGGAAGAAGAAAAGTCTGGAATGGGGAGGGTACGAGGATGCTGACCGTAGAGTGCAAAGAAAGGTGAGTACCCAGTAGCCGAGTGCAGAGCATTGTTGTAGGCAAACACTGCGAGTTGTAGCAGATTGAGCCATGTGTCCTGGTATTGCAGCGTCAGGCAGCGCAGATACTGCTCCAACTTTTGGTTGACCCTTTAGGTCTGTCCATCACTCTCCGGGTGATACGAAGAGGAAAATCGGGCATCTATGCCCAGCAGAGCGGTTAGGGCCCGCCAAAAGCGGGAGGTGAATTGGGGACCACGATCAGAGACCAACACATGGGGCAATCCAAAGAGACAAAATACATGCTTGAAGAAATGCTTGGCCAAAGCAGGGGCTGAAGGTATTCCCTTACAGGGTATAAAACGTGCAAACTTGGTATATGAGTCAACTATGACCCAAATAGTGTCAAACCCATGAGTGCGGGGGAGATCAGTGACCAAGTCCATGGAGATCGTATGCCAAGGTCGTGGAGGTATCGGGAGAGGAAGGAGAAGACCCAAGGGCCGACCCCTGCGCGATTTGCCCTGGGCACACACCGCACAGGTATTGACATAGTCTTGTATGTCACGCTTCATCGTAGGCCACCAGCACCAACGCTTAAGGAGGTCTAAGGTGCGAAGTTGTCCGGGGTGACCGTTGATGGCAGCATCGTGGGACCAGGTCAGCGCTTGATTCCGGGTTTCACTTGTGGGTAGAAGGAGTTTTCCCCCATGTATGAAAGGCAGCCCATCTTGCATGACCAGGTCCCATTCCGCCAGTGACTGCGGGTACTGAGAGGCCCATTGGCGGATAGTTGACAACAAGGAGGGAGTCGGCGTGCATAAACAGACTACATGATTTTTTCCCAACAGGGTGTCCGGAAAAGAGGGAAGGGTCTCACCCCCAGGTGAACAGGACAGGGCATCGGCTTTACCGTGTCCAACACCGGGCCTGTGTTTGACCACAAAATCATACGCGGCAAAGAAAAGATGCCACCTAACCTGGCGACTGTTTGTGCATTTCAAGGAAGCAAGGTCCTGGAGATTTTTATGATCAGAAAACACTATGGTTTGATATTTGGCACCTAGAAGGTGGTGTCTCCAGACCTGTAGTGCATCCTTAATAGCCAGCAGTTCCTTTTCTGTAACTGTGTAGTGTAGTTCGGTAGTCGTGAACTTGCGGGAGTGGAATGCTACTGGATGCAAACGGTTGGTGGTAGGACAGGACTGGGATAACACCGCACCTAATGCATAGGAAGAGGCATCTGCTTCGAGAATATACGGAAGGTCGGGGTCAGGGTGCTGTAATACCGGAGTGGTGGTGAACAGGGTTTTCAGTGTATCGAAAGCAGATTGCTGAGCCGTGGACCATACATAGGGGACAGAAGGGCTAGTGAGTGCACTGAGTGGAGCCGCAACCGAAGAAAACCCTGATATGAATCTCCGATAAAAGTTCGCAAATCCTAGGAATGACTGCAGCTGCTTGAGATTGGTCGGAATCGGCCATTCATCGATCGCCCAAACCTTGGTTTGATTCATGGATAGCCCCTTGGGCGTGATATGGAACCCCAGGAATTCGACTTGATCGGTATGGAACGAACATTTCTCGGGCTTGGCGTAAAGGGCGTTGTTTTGTAGTCGCAACAATACTTCCCTGACATGTGTTTTGTGTTCATCAAGGGAGGCAGAGAAAACCAGTATGCCGTCTAGGTAAACAACTACATAAGTGTTCAAGATATCGTTGAAAACGTCGTCCATGAAGTGCTGGAAGGTAGCCGGGGCATTACATAGACCAAAAGGCATGACAGTGTACTCGAATAGGCCTTGTCGTGAGCAGAAGGCCGTTTTCCATTCATCACCTTCACGCATGCGAATAAGATTGTATGCCCCGCGGAGGTCGAGTTTGGTGTATATCGTAGCATGGGTGAGTTTGTCCAGCAACGGAGTGATCAGAGGTATGGGGTAGCGGTTCTTCACTGTGACGGCATTCAAGCGCCTATAATCGACACAGGGACGGAGGTCCCCTTCTTTCTTCGGAACGAAGAATATAGGGCTTGCAGCCGGAGAGGTCGATGGACGAATATGACCTAGCCGTAAAGCCTGTTGGATATACTCCTGCAAGATCCGTTCTTCCACCTGAGTCAGGGAGTAGATACGACCCTTCGGAATAGATGCGCCAGGAATCAGGTCGATAGGACAGTCCTAAGGTCGATGCGGAGGTAGGCCCTCTGCAGACCTTTTGTCGAATACCGCCTGGAAATCGTGGTAAACCGCAGGTATCCCACCCGTGACAGCCCCTACTGTGTGCATATCATGGTGGTCAGTGCTGTCCCCTATAGCCAAGGATATGACGCTACCCAGGATTCCCGCGGGACTGGAGAACTGAGGCGTTGCCAGTAGGCAGTAGTGTTGACATGTTTCGGATTCAAATGAAACCTGACCCGTCCCCCAGTTGATGAGGGGATTGTGTAACCTTAGCCAAGGAATGCCCAATATTACCCCAAACTGAGGGCTGGCAATGAGATCAAATGAGATTGTCTCTTTGTGGTTTTCCTGAATGATCAGCTCTAATGGAGCTGTCTGTTGCCGGATCGGACCAGAGGCAAGAGAAGTACCATCCACCGCCTGGACCGGTTCGGGACATTTCTTCATGACCAAAGGCAGGTCCAGTGAACCGGCCAAGGCTATGTCGATGAAGCAGCCTGTAGCACCTGAGTCTATCACTATTGACAGAAAGGCCTGAACTATAATGGGTCGCACAGGACCGAAAGTAGGTTCAGAGGTATTCCAAATAGTACTCGCTCCCACCTCTGATCTTAGGGGCGAGCCTTCTGAAAACCCGGGTTTCTGTTTTTTGGGCGGCGAGGACACTCTTTTACAAAATGCCCGTTGAGACCACAGTAAAAACAGGCATTTTCCGTTCTCCTGCGCTCTCGTTCGACATGTGAGATAGGGCTGCGGATCCCGCCTATCTGCATGGGTTCGGGAGTAGCATTGGCCGTGGATGGGAGTGGGAACGAGGATGAACTTTCCCCCCGTCGCTCCGATTGTCTGGCATCGACTTGTAACGTTAAGTCCACCAAATCAGCATATACTGTGGGAAGCGTAGGCACTACAGATAAGGCATCTTTCATGACCCCGGATAAACCCCGGTAATACACCACAGCCTTTTTATTTTCTGGCCAGTAGGTCTCGGCAGACAACTGATTGAACCTGGTGATGTACTCTATGAGGGTTGACCGACCCTGCGTGAGATCCAGGAGTTCCATGTCTCTAGACTGTGCTTTGTGCCGGGTGTCGAATACTTTTGCCATCTCTTGGGTCAGTAACTCAAAATTGTACAAGGCAGGGTGGTTGTTTTCCAGCAACGGATTGGCCTATGTGGCGGCTACCCCGGATAGATGGGAGAGAAGAAAGGCTGCTTTTGATACGGAATCGGGAAAAGCATGAGGACGACACATGAAATGAAGTTTACAGTGATTGATGAAAGTGCGGTATTTCTTTGGGTCGCCCTGGTATCTTTCGGGAGCAGCCAAAGGAAAAGGGTTTTGGATCACCACAGGGGCGGCCGGGGAGGAAGGGGGTATGACAGGAGGAGGGTTTTGGGGAGGAATGGCTTCATCAAACTCAGCTTCTGCGGGTAAGGGATGGCGTGCACTTAGTACCGTGTCGAGGCGGTGGTGTAATGCGGTGGTGGCAGCGGTCATGTCAGCGCGTAGGGTTGCAGTAGCGGTTGCCATGTCGGCCCTGAGTGCTGTCACTGCCTGCATTAAAGCCGTCACGGGGTCCCCGGCTGAGGTGTCCATAGCTGGACGACCAAGAGGCTTCACAGTCTGTTCTGATCTTGATGATCCGCCTTGATGGTCGTGCAGCTATAAACTACCTCCGTCCCCAAGTACCGCTCGGGCAGGAAAAATATACTGCCCTAGCAATCTTTGAGGCCACAGGTGATGAGTGGTGTCGTCAGTCAGATACCAGGAACACCGGAAGGACCCCTGAGTGCTGTAAGGCAAAGGTTAGAATCAGGTATACTTTGAACAAGAATGGCAGTGCAAGCAGACAAGGAAAAAATGACAAAGCTTACCCTGGGGATGATAGAATCGGTGGGAAACCTGAATAGACAACAAGGGAAGACCAACAGCAGGCTGGGATATACTGCAGTTGCTCCAACTCACACCTGCAGCCAGAGCGTGACCAGATAGCAAGTCAATCCAAGGTCCAGGTGGTGAACCCCAATTGACTCATGAGGCAAAGCGTGATAGACAGGAATTGTGTGGTTCGTAGTTCGTCAAAACAAAAGGGTAATCCAGAGCAATTCCAGGGCCAGAAAGGGGGGTCAAGAGTTCCAAGGGTCCAGAAGATACGTTGAATCCAAAGGGAAATCCAAGACAAGTCCAAGTAACGTTCCGCGGTCGAGTTCCAAACTGTAGCTAGACGAAAAAAGGTAATGCTGAACAGGTCTCTGTAGAAACAGCTGTGAAGCGCTGAGTATTTCCTCTCGGCTCCTTTTGAAGGAAAGGTAGATCACGTGACAGGGCACGTGACCGCACAGGAGCGTCACGTGAGGCCGGACGCCATCAGTGATTGGTGTTTGTCCAATGTGGACACCGTCGTCAGCTACAGACGACGAACCAGTGACTATTCACGTGATCGTCTGAGAGAGACGCAATCGGGTTCTCCCGTGCGAGGGAGCTGGAGCCGACGACCCCGGAGCCGTCGGGCATGGATGAGGCGCCAGGGCAAGCGCCAACACGGAAATGGGCGGAAGGAGGTGGTTCTGCCCCCTCTGACATCCCGCCTGCCGTGTCTTCCCCGTTGGTGTAGGTGGTGTGTATGGGAACGGATGGTGCCGGGTAAGTGTCGGGAGGAGGGCAAGATTGAGGACATGACACTTTCTCTTCCCAGCCCCCCAGGCCTTCCTCCTCACAGTCCTCTGTGATCTCTCTGTAGCCTTCTATGTCCCTCTTCAGTCTGTTTGGTCTGTCTCTGTCTCTCTCTCTCTCTCTCTTTCTCTCACTCAATCTCTCTCTCCCTCTCTCTCTCTCTCTCGCTCTCTCCCTCTCATTCTCTCACTCTCCCTTTCTCTCTCTCTCCTGTCCTCTGTGTCTGTCCCTTCACTCTGTATCTTTTTCTTTCCAAACTCCTATCTCCTTCTCACATAAACTTCCTGGGTTTCCCCTCAAGCCATATGCTCTTCCTCCTAACTCCCACACCTCTTCTCTGCCACAAACCCTCCCATATACAAGTTATTGCCCCAGCCTTTCAGCCAGTCTCCAGCTTAAGAGATTTCACATGTGCAGGCTTAGTGTGCGGAACGTGGGATGATAGTTCTCTGGGCCTGACTGATCTCTACTGTCTGCTGGATCACAGTTTCAAGAACTTCATCCGCCAAGTTACAGTTGTTAAATCCCTCCCCAGAAGTCACCCACCCAATTCTTCCCTGGCTGTAATTGATAGTGTGTCGACCTTGTAATACCTACTACTAGGGTGGCAAGGAGAACATGGGGCTGCTGTGTTCCATAGAACAAGCTTATATGAAGTCCATCCACCATCTTGGATTGAGCATATGCGTTTTCTCTGCATTTGACTGACTTTACCCCTGCATTTTGTTTCTGATACTCAGATTTGCATCATTTATCTCCCACTGATGCTCTCCTGGGGAAAACACCTGCTCTTTCCCATTACATTACCTGTGTGCAAATTGACTCATACCCCATGGAAGTGATCTGACCTACTCAGTCTCATGGACATTTTCATAAAGGGACAGTACTGCTCTCTGACACATATTTTCAGAGTCCCTTAAAGTGTCAGTGCTCCTTAGAAGATAAAAGTGGCTATACCTGATGGCATACTCTCTATACCATCCCTTAGCCCCTCATCACTCCACCAACAGTACACCACCACTCACTCTCACCACAAGGCATTGGATAATTGAACCAATGTTCTTTTGTCAACATTCATACTCTTAGCCATTTGAAAGTACACATAAAAGGAATTCTAGTTTGAGGTGACTTATTTCCTTTGTCCAGATAATTGACAGTTTATGTGAGTTTTAAAGTGTAAAAGTTTCGACATGGTTCCTCTTTTCTCTATTGAGTTAAGGCACAGGCCTCCCTGTTGCATTGTCTTCTCCCTAGGTAGGTACCGATGCCACTATTCTGGCTTGCCCCTCCTTTTACTTGCCAAAGGGCTCTACCTTTTCATTATTCGACTTTTCCTTGGTCAGGGCCTCATCCTTTCCCTTCTATCATTTCCTGTAATTTTCTTTAGCTAAAGTTTCAACCTTTTTTCTCCCCACTTACTCTTTGGTAGTAACTTCTAACTTGTATATCTCTCGCATATCTCTGCTCAGCCTTATCACGGGTATATAGCCTTTTCTTTCCCTGCTTTCACTTTAGCAGCGCTGCTGCCTTTATGTTGCATGAAGGTTCACTTGCCATAGCCTTTCCATCGAAAGTAGCATGGCAAGGAGCTGTTGAGCTGCAAGTGCTGCCACGCTGCCCTGCTGAACCCAGGATTTTGGAGCTCCCCAGCACAGTGTCTATTTAAGGACTGTTGAGGGCTCTACACGGGCTGGCCGTTAAGCTGCGTCGCTTTGCTCCGCCTCCTGCCCGCCTCTAGCCTGCCTCCCTGTGCGTGCCATCAATTACAAAAGTTGTGGTGCTTGCGCATCGCACGCGCGCATTGAAAGTAGCATGGCAAGTAACTGTTGAGCTGCAAGTGCTGCCCTGCTGAACCCAGGATTTTGGAGCTCCCCAGCACAGTGTCTATCTAAGGACTGTTGTGGACTCTACACGGGCTGGCTGTTAAGCTGCATCGGTAAGAGGAATCACGGAGTACTCCATAACATGGACTATCCACAGCATTGAAAAGAGAAAAGACTAACCTTCTTAAAGAAACTCTTTTTGCTGGTGTTTATTGCAGTGAACTCAGTTTAACTTAGCTCACTTGAGATATTTCATAAGGACCTTCCTTATTTTCTACTTAGAATAGTGGACTTGTGCTGCAATGTTAGTGAACTCTGCCATTTCGTTTATATGCTAATTTGAGTCTCCTTCCTCATTTCAGCTTTGCTCCGCCTCCTGCCTGCCTCTAGCCCGCCTCCCTGTGCGTGTGATCAATTACAAATGTTGTGGTGCTCGCGCTTCGCGTGCGTGCATCGAAAGTAGCATGGCAAGTAGCTTTTGAGCTGTTTGGCTGTGCAGCAAGAGGCGGGAGGAAGGACCCGGACATTGTTTGTTTGTCAGAAAAGGTAACGCTTAGTATACATTTTCTGTTCTGTAAAATATAGGAGAGTCAGGCTCATCACAATTGTTTATTTTGTATATCTTAGCCCTCGAAAAATAAAGCAGTTTTAATACAGTGTCATTCTTTAACTTCCAGGTTGAGATAGTTGTGTATCATGGAGACAATTCTTCGGAATGGAAAGAAAGTAAAAGAAACTTCAGTGAAGACATAGCCCCCTTAAAAAAAAATCATTTCCGGGGTTTCTTTAAATGGAAAGTGTTCCTTCCTTTCCATGTCCAATCCGCTAGAGGAAACCGCTTCATCCATAGATAAGGGTGCCAACATAAAAAAGGATGCTAATATAGCAGAGAAGAATGCACTTTGTTTTTTAAAAGTAGCAAATGAGGATATTACGAATGACCCGTTTGCTGCAAATCTAAGTGTAAAGATTGATCAGAGCGTTGTGGTGGAGAAACATGAAAAGAAGTTTACACCACTCGCAGACATTTCAATGCTGGTCCCCGTAATTATGGCAGATCTTGACAAACGCATATGCCCTTCATTAGGTCCTTCCACTCCAGTATCGACAGTTGGGAATTATCATGAACTTGTTCATTTTCATCAGTCCAATATAAAAGAGCATGCAAGAAATGGGCACCAAGTGTTGCCCAAAATGAAGCGCAATTTGTTCCTAAAGCCACCTATCATTCAACTAGCTCTCCTACCGCAGAGTTCAAGAAAGGAACAAAACCTCTCTCCTTTAACTCTGCTCCTGGTACCATAAATACTTCGGTTCCATCATTCAATTTTTCGAATTCACCTGACAATCCCGTAGCGCCAGAAGAAAATTATTAGGAGCACCTAGAAAAGGAAATACAGGATTTCCCAGTCATTACAAGAATTCTGAATCTCCTAGACCGGGGGCACAAATTGTCACATCTATTACTAAAAGAGATTAAAAAAAACAGTATTGTCGCCAACACTGAGAAACTATCAAAAGTAGAAGAAATAAGCTGGATCAGGAGGCCTGTCACAAATTTCATGTAGATTGTCCTGAAAGAGCAGCTCAGATTGTAAACAATGAGCTTCAAAAAGTCGATAATACTTCAACAAAGAGTCATAAATGTACACAAACGTTAGATGACCCTTTACGCTTACATGGAAAGCCCACAACATTTGCCCAAATTATGCAGACACAAGAAAATCCTCACAAGAAAAGTCCAACTTGTGAATCTATTGATTATCTTGAAGTTGCTAAAGAACAACATGATCATTTGCGGCAGGTTGAACAAATTTTGTTTAAAATGCACCCAAAGATATGTCAAAGCGACTCATTTCTGCCCCTTGATAATGCAGACACTAAGATGGACCCACACATTGACTCTCCAGATAGTCCATCAGTACTTTTTGACATTATAGAACATACAAAAGAGCTACAGGCACTACCTAAAGACCAACAAATTGAAACCTCTACTATAGAAAGCTTCTACCACATCTCTAGAAGAGCTAGAAAAACCACCAGAAAGCCTTAAAAAGAAGTCACATAGCTAAAAGGGGAGGGAGCAGTATGGAGATAATGCCCAAGTATAAAAATATGGACCAATCAGTGATGAGTAAGAATCAGAAAAGTAAAGAAAAACAGATTTCCAGCTCAACCACTGATGAACAAGTCTTGAATCTAAGCCAATTAGATGAAGAAAGCAAGAGAGAACTGCACATAGTTCTCTCACTAAGAAATGCACGGGTATAGAGTAGACTGTAGCCTCAAATAATTATCCTTATGACTATATAAATGTGGAGGGCACTAAGGCATTGAGAGCAAACATTTCTTCGCTGGGGGCTCCAAGCCATAAGGATCCAAACATGACACAAGCAAATATGACTGAGTACCTTTCTGACATCACGATGAAGAATACTGACAAACACGTGAAAGTGGAAAAGCACGCAGTAGGGGGCTCGACTAACGAAAAAAAGCGTTCTGTATCAATAAATGAGGATCTAAAGGCAATCAAACCCCTATGTGAAGAAATGTGTCCAAAAATCTCTATGTATGTTCAGACATGCCCCGAAACTGTATGTGGTAGGCCCGGAACTTGCTCCCTGAAATCTAATGTAGATTTGAGCATTATTGAGCTTGCACATCATGTTGACATGGCGCCCCCTGTGCGCCCTCTGATTTGTCCTATTGCTTTAGGACTTGCCAAGTAGCCCCAATTGAGCACAGTGAACCTGCAAAAGGTTGCTTAACAGTTGTAGATGGGAATATGGATCCCTTAAGATTTAAGATGTGTAAAAACGAGTCGATAGTGGAGGAAAAAAATGTGGATAGCGGGGACGTGTGTTACCCTATAGCCTCCAATGACACCGCGCTACCATCTTTCACCACTATTCCCACTGAAATGAAAAACATAATTGGGTGGAAGAGTGATCCAAACATCAATGAAATGGTGCGTATTAATTGTTCATTCCTAATGAATGCTCTGTTTAAAATAACCTCTCTTCTCAACCTTGTCACAAATGACGTTGAATGGGTACGCCTTCCTAATGAAAATAATAACTGAATGTTCACAAGGATGTTTTCTCCAATTATTGCAAAGTTATTGTGGGAACATAAAATGTATCTAACAATGCTTGGTCTTGATATGCAAGTCTTTGCTACTATAGAAGATGCCATGGCTTTTCTCGAATATCAACCCCTCCTGTCACAGTTGTTGAACACAAATGGCAGCATGCTTCTGTAAACAAAGACCATTCAAAAATATGATGGAACAACTAGCCTCCCTCACAACGGCCTTAAACAGCCTCACATGGTTAGAACCTCTCATAAAAGCAGCAATGGCTATGACTTCTCAACAAACTGCCTCATAGTTGCATGACCTTAAGATCACCTCCTGGAATTGTTGTGGTTTCAATCATTTAAAGAAATAGATGTCGAAGGCAAATTTGGACTCACTTCCTCACATTTTTTTATTACAAGAAACCATGTCTCTGGTGAACATGCATTCCGACAGGTCTTTGTGTTTTTTTCACCACGCAATTAGAGGTGCTGGAGGTAGACCTGCAGGTGGTTTAGCCATATTTATTAATAACAATCTGAAATTTACCATCAATCATATTTATGAATCTGAATTATACCTGCTTGTTGATCTAGAACTCGACTCACCTCATGGCATGAACTTGTTTTTAGTTTCTCTATATTGGAATCCCTCCCTTTTGCCAGTTCAGCTAGCGTGTGAAGCCTTAGATAGTGTCTTTCTGGAAGCCTTTAAATTAACTCCACACGCTGAAGTCTTGCTAGGGGGTGATTTCAATGCCTCTTTTAGGTTTGATAGTAACACCAAAATGCACACATTGAACCATTCGCACTTGGCCATAAAAAAAGGAAATGTGTGGAGGAACTTCCTAAAACGTTGGGATGTTCATTTGAGTCAACCCGACGTCAAACATGAGTGTTTTACGCGGAAGCGAGGGAAATCCTTTTCATGGATTGATTACATATTTTCATCCAAGATTGTATCAGGGGTTCTTTCCCCTGTTATTACCGTAGAGCCACACTTGGGAGACCACTTAATGATTGTAACATCTATAATAGGGCAGCTCAAACATATGCAACAGGATTCTTGTCTTTCTCTAATTCAGGTCGAGAGACCTAGGCTTTCGATCAACTGGAATAATTCTACATGCAGAAAATTGGTAATAGGGACCTTTGGAAGAGTAATACTGCTACTTCTGTTGATGTTGAATGTATTCTAAAGTGGAACATGAAGATCATTGCGAGTCATTTACATACAATGGCCTCATCCCCAAAAGAGCAAGATTCCCTTAAAAAATACTCATTACCATTTTCACAGAAGTTGGCTATTATTAAACAAAAAAAATCATGAGCTAAAAAGAGCAAGGAAGTCCATCTTGGCCACCAATATAAATTCATATCTGTTTACAAAAAAAAAAAAAAATATGCTAACACATAAGAATGATATGCGCATAACCCGTGCTTCAATTGTTCTGAAACGTAATCAGGAACTTGTCAGACTGTTATGCAAACGAAAATGAAAGATATTTGGAAACACATCAGATCCACAGATAAATTTCAGAATTTTGATCTTGAATCTGCCCAATGTGGACTTCATTCTTTCTTAATAAATTTGCGATGCCTGCAACGTTTTTGACATCTGAAAAGCCATCTGATTACCACAGAATTCCTAATATCTGTCCTTGGGGGATTTCTGACATCTTGGTGGTAATTCATAAATTAAAAGGCTCTAAATGTCCAGGGCCTGATGGTTTGCCTCCATGTGTCATCAAAGATGACCCTCGCTTTTGGTGTACTATCTTTCTTGATATATTTCAAAACATGTTTCAATCTAAAATGATTCCTCCATCATGGCTCACTTCCATAATTATTCCTTTACATAAAAAAGGACCTATAAACAATCCCAACAATTTTAGACCCATAGCCCTCATAGATGTTGCAGCTAAATTATTTGCAGCCCTTATCTTACAAGAGGTAGAAGGCTTCATTTGCAATATTGAGTGCCTAAGTAAAGCGCAGGTAGGATTCCGAAAAGCTATGGGCACCCCTCTCAATGCGTGTATATTGGCGCATCTGATACCGTCTGCCAATCTTCCAGATAAAAGTCCAATTTTCGTAGCATCTTGAGACCTAAAAGCTGCTTTTGACAGCGTTATCAGAGACATTTTGTGGCAGAAAATGCTCAAGGCAAATTTTCCCCCATACCTGATCACTTTGGTGCCCATGCTACACTTTAACACCAATCTCAAAGTACAAATTAACCGTGAAGATACCTTGACTGAAGCTATTCCCAGCTGGATAGGCTATAATTTGCCAGCCATATTATTTAACCTTTATATGGCTGACCTAGATAACATCTGGATCAAAGAGAAATCCTTTGCAGCCCGGCTAGGATCGCTGAATCTTTCTTGGCCAGCATATGCCGATGATGTTCTCCTCTTTGATAGAACCCAATCTGGACTTCAAATGAAACTCAAAAGCTTCCTACTGTACTGTCATGAACATAACCTCACGGTTAATCCGCAAAAATCCAACATCATTATCTTTTGCAACATAAAAAAAATGCGTCACTTTACCTGGTCGATTGACTTCATGCCCATATCCATCTTGAAAAATCTAGCACATTTGGGTTTCACGTTGGCTAATAACATTTCCTTTAAAAGAGTGAAGGAACTACTCATGGCGAAAGTGTTACCTTTGAAAGGACAAATGAAATTATTTCATACATTTTGAAGCTTTTCTCTTTTGCCTCTTTTCAAATTGTACGGCAAAAAAGTAGAAGCCATTCTATTATATGGCGTGGAGCTCTATCTAAGGGATCTGATTCCTCTCCTTGATCAAATTCAGGGCTCTATTTGGAAATTTACTTTGAGGGTGCCGGCATACCTTGCAAACACATTGTTGAGGCATGAACTGGGCCTGAATTCACTTTCGGCACGTTATAAGTGGTGTCTCCTCATAAATGATTAAAAATGCTGTTTCCTCCCAGGAATTCAATTTTTAAAGAATTCAATAAGATGCTTGCTTTTAACAATCCAATATCTGTTGCTTTATATAAAGAGAGAATGGATAGTATATTACAAAAGATCAATATGTCTGCCTGTGATCTCCAAATGTACATGAATAAGGTTAAAAAAAGCTCTTCCAAAATGATTGGGCAGAATGTGTGGATAGGCTTCATTATTACTCCTCCTTCGCTGAGTACTCAAAATTCTTACACACACAAATACCACGCATGTCGTATTTGATCCTTTGTCCTAATAATGAGGTGCGAAGGACTTTCATGCTATTTAGACTAGACATGATCCACCCAAAAATGCAGACTTTAGGAGTGAAGTCGATCCTCCTGAAGACATTTGTAGATTTTGCAAGGTTACACAAGAATCATTAAAACATTTTTTTCTCTTCTGTTCTTATTTTGAAAATGTATGATGTAGAACTGTGAAAGAATTCACACAAGCAAATACAATTTTTGCCAGAAATTGTATATGGTTGAACTGCATGTGGGGAACAAACAACACAACTATTTTAGCAACTGTAAAGTTGGTAAATGTCATAGTAATAGAATTGAAGGGAATGGAAAGCATTCTCCTAGATAAGTAGTTTATACTAGTTTTATGGTCTTCTTTTTCTTTTGTACTCAGAAATGTATGTATTTTGGGTATCGGAGTGTATGAGTTGTAGATAGTTTGAATTTGGCAATTCTATTTACTTTTGTATGAAATTGTATACTATTTTACGGTTCATTTATTGTTGAACAATGTTATGTAATGTATAAAATGGATGTAATTAATTGTCTAAATTTGTAAAAGTGCTTCGCACAAAAAATACATTTTTTAATAAAACAAAAAAAGCCTTTGCCTGTTATTCATGGGCCAAATACTATTTCTCTTCTCTGTGGACAAGGTGCCCCACTCACCTTTATCTGATCTTGGGGTACACTGCCCTGCTTGTCCTCCTCTCCTCCTCGTTGGTGTTCTACTCTTACACGTACTTACATTCTCAAGGCTTCTCCTTTTACTCCACCTTCCTCCAATGTCCTCATCTTAGCTTTCACTCCACCTTGCTCCAACGTGTGGTTTCCTCTTTCAGACCACTTTTTTCCACTCATCAGATTTCCTCTTCACTTCACCTTCCTCCACTTTCTGGATTTTGTCTTTCACTCCCCCTTCCTATACTTTCCAGGCTTTATCTGTCGCTCCACCTTCCTCCACTTTTCAGGTTTTAAAGCCTGCTTCCTCTTTTCTCCTCTGATAATCCCCACCTGAATTTATTGCCTTCTTACTAGCAGTTCTCCAACTCTCCAATATTAGAACTCACCAACTTTGCTCTCCAAAACTCGCTTTAACTTGTCTCCTAGCTTTCATATTGGGCTGGGAATAAATTCCTTTTTTTCTGAATGAGTTGAAAGAGCAGATGTCCTGTCTTCTCATGTTCACAGACAAATGCGCTCCATGGTACTACTAAGTGTTGGAGTGAAGTCCAATCAGTCAGCAATCATTTTGTATTTCTTTATTGTGTGAAACTGCAATCTTCTCTGATGGTGCTCTTGCCTTGACACCCCGGTTCTAGCTGTAGGACTTAATTTTCTTTGAGTCTGTACAGCTGTACTTATTAGGTTAGCGTGTGTTATAAAGTTCAACGTTGTCAAATGGTTTCTCCTGCAGTCTGTGTGGTGTGGGTGTAGCTGCCGTTGATTTAAATAGATGTTTGCCGTGGGAGACTCTCCTGATGGGAAAGCAGATATTTTCCTGTCAGGGACTCCATGTTTTGTGAAATAGTAAGTGGAGTTTGTCTGGTTGCTGCTGAGGCAACCGTCCTGCCTCTTGCTTTACCAAAATCCTAATGCATAGGTGCACTCCAATGTCTTTACGTAGTTCGAAACATATTCAATATATGCGAATAACAAACTTCTCTGGGTGCAGAGGAGGTAGAGACAGTCTTGACACAAAATCCATATGACATGAAAAGAGAAAACTGTCTTAATGTCTCAGACACTTGCGTCCCCTGCCCACCTGTATACTGTATAACAGTCAGTTGTTAAAAAATTATTTAAAAAGTTCCAAGTTAAAGACCAATAGTACAGAAAAAAACACTAGTCCAGAACAAATTTGCACAAAATAATCATTTGTATTTGAAAAAAAAAAAGAAAACACAGCGCTATACATTTCAAATACAGTATATTGCTTTAGGTCAGCTCAACTCGTTTCGGGCCACTGCCCTTCTTCAGGAGCAAAAAACGGTATGTATCGGCAAACATATTAATCAACAACATAAGTATTCATGAGGATGTCGATAATTATATATTATTTTATGTGAGACATAATGTAGATTTGATTCGCTTGCGCCTATTTATTAACAAATATCGGTGTTCTAGTACTAAAGTGCAATGAAGTGTATCGCTCTAACTCAATAGGGTAAAGGAAGGATCATACTCTGTGATGTGTTATCAACCAATAGACGTGATTGAGATATAGGGCCTCATTACGAGGCTGGCGGTAGCCATAGAGGCACGGCTGCCACCCGTATTTTATTTTTTCAGGTGCCTAGAAATGGCCAATTACCGGGTCATTACGGCCTTGCCGGACCCGGTATTTACCCATTCCTGGGCGCCGCAAAAAATTCTTCCCATTCTCATTGAGCCCAATACGGTCTCAATGGGAATGGGGAAGCCGGATGCACCGGCACCTTATCAGAAAGCAAAACAATCAGGTTATGTAAAACAAACCATACACTGGAGGAACCAATCAGGACAAGTGTAGACAACAAATCACTGGTGCTGCATTCTAAAGGTAAGGGGAACTGGCTGACAGAGAAGGAACACTAGGTGGAAGCAGATAAACTTTCATTCGTTCTCTGGGTACAGAGGCGATTACTACTTGGGAAAACGTAGTGCATGTTGCATTGAATGTGCAATAGTTAATCCAGGAAGGGTATCCTAGAGGTCTTACCAGAAGAGATGGTTTTGGAAGGAGGAAAAGGCCTAGGGAGATGTCCCACTCATAAAATGTGATACCCGAGTAAATGCAAGAGGGTGAGGCTCTTCTTTGAAAATGATGGATAGGTAACTCTGATAGGAGGGTGAAAATATTGTCTCTGGCAAGGACCCTGAACGAGAGAGGAGAAATACATATTTCTGTCAAGAATGCTGTGCTGAAAGATCTTTGAAATAATCCAGGAAGACCTGCAAAGAGACTAGGAGAATCACTGAGAGAGCCATTGGTTGTGGAGGGACCAGCAAATCCATGGTCATGGAGAGACCTGAGAGGAACTTGAGAGAATCCAAGCTTGTGGAGAAACATGAGAGACCCCTGAGAGAATCTAAGGTCATTGAGTGACCTGAGGGAACCCTAAGAGAATACAAAGTCATGAAGAAACCTGAGAGGAACTTCAGGGAATGCCAGGTCCTGGAGAGTCCTGAAAAAACTCTGCGAGGAACCTTAGATAATCTAGGTCACAGGAAGACCTGAGAAAAACATTTAGAGATACTTGAGGAAACCCAAAGTTGGGAGAGCTGGGTAATAGCTGACAGAATAATTGAGTGACTCCAAGGTTGAGGAGAGGCCTGAGAGAATCCAAGCATGTAGCAGGACTAGAGACTTACAGAGTCAACGATTGTGGAATGATCTCAGAGGAACCTAAAATAATCTCTAGGACACTTACAGATTTTTCAGGTCCTGGAGGTCCCTGGGACAAACCCTGAGGGGATCATTTAGAAATGTAATTGTTATGGGAAGGCCTGAGAGACTTCAGAGAATCATGTCACTTCAGAGAATATCATTGAGAAAATCCCAGGTCGTAGAGAGACCTGATTGAAGCCTGAGAGAAACAAGGTTTCTTTAGGCCCCAATAGAACTCATGGCTAACTTTGACCTACCCAAAATGTCTCCCACAGAACCAATTTGAAAGCACCTTCCCTCTCTTGGTCAACCTTTTTACCTCATCTCTCCACTCACTCTCAAGGAAAATCTCTTGACCGTGTCTTCTTCTTCGCCTCATACCCATATCTAACTTCATTATTGACAATTCCCTGTCTAACCACTCCACCCCCACTTCATCATCAACATTTGCCCCTCTACTCTATCCCCCTCCCATCTTCACCACATCAAAATGCAAATGCATACTTGACCCGATGACCCCTACCCAGCTGAAGTCAAGTCCTCCCTCATCTTTTTTTCCACTGCAGTCCCCAACTATTGAAAATGCCTTCTTGCATATTACCCAGCTCTTCACTCTCCCTTTTATAACTACTATCCCTCTTGGTCATTTACCCCATCTACTGTTCACCCGAACCCTGGGTCAGCCTTCAGATATGACCGCTCAAAAAAGACACGCAATGCCCCCTACACGCACCATGCCTCCTCACTTCTCCCCGTCTACAAGAATGCCATCTTCTTTTTCACCTGACCAAATCCACCTAGTCCAGCAATCTCAGTAGTAGTCTTCAAGCTCACACCAACAAACTATCCTCCTCGAGACTCCAAGCCATGCTGCCTCCTCTTAGCCTTGTGGTATTGCCTCTTCCCAATCCGTGAATTACTTTGCTCATCACTTTTTGTCTAAAATTGAATTTGTTTGTGAACCTCTCACCTCCCTCCCTCCACCTGTTTCTTTCTCCCCCAACAAATGTTGTTTTCTACTTTGTTCTTATGCTGCTTTCCCAAACTTCTCCTGGTGAATTGGCACCTATCATAATTAATGCCAACCCCTCCAGCACCCACACAGAACCATTTGCCACACAGATGCTCAAGGTGATGGCCCGCTCACCTGCTCTTATCACTCCTCCTCAGCTGACCCCAACAATCCTGCCAACTATATGCATGTAGCTCTCCTCACTCACTACTCTAAAATCCTCAAACATCTCATATTTAATATCATTTCTACCAAAATGTAATTTCAGGTCTTCTGGGACCCTCTGCAATTTGGATTTTCCTGTAAGCATCTTAATGAATCATCCCTCACCCACGTTTCTAACTTTGAGACTTCTGCGCACCACTGTAAACTATCCTTTATCTTAGCACTACTGGACCTATCACTCCTCTGTGAAGGAAAATGTCTCCCATAGGCCAAACTTCACACCATCGGTGGGGGAATCTGGCACCCTGGGGTGCCATAACTATCATCTCAAGGGAAAGGAAGTGGACTTCATCCAACATGGTGGAAAGGGGATTAGCGAATGGATTAAAATGCATTGGAAACATTTCAGCTTCATAATTTTTCCATTCATTTGCCACACCTTCCCATGTAGCCCTGGTATCAGGTCTTTTGCCTGCGATCTTTTGTCCATTGACTCACGCTCCACGCTGCACACACGTGCATGCAGGGGCTGACAGGATCTTCCTATCAAAGGACCAGAAGAGGGAAGTCCTAACCACCGGGAGCAGGCAAGTGTCTGTGTGGGTGTAGGAGGAGGTGGGGGGGTATAATGTTTGTGGCAGGGAAGGGAGTGAGAATTTAAAGAGGGTAAACAAACCACCAGTGGGGGTGAAGGTGAGGCAGGTGGAGGAGTGTTTGTAACAAAGTTACAGGGTGTGAAACCCCCATTTTTGACATAATCCCCCAATTGAAGGGTGGTTAAAATCAGTCTAGAAAGCAGTTTATTTAAAGATGTGACATTCAGCTGTGGTGTTTAGATGCAACACAATAGTACTAGAGCATTCACAGTCTATGGTTGAGATTACAATTTCAGCAGTATTACCTCTAGTAATATGACCAATGGAATTACAATAACCACATTTAGTTAGCATGCAGAAACTTGAAGGTCTCTTATGATTCTGAGTCATTTGGACCCTTCAGTTATTCCACATTTAGGAGTCCCCTATGGATCCATGGAGAAATGAATAAAATGTTATTTGTATTGCACAAACTGCAAACCTTATTCCATTTAAGTGTTGTGACAAAGTTCCCTGCCTTAAATTGCTAGTGGATATTGGGGTTGCCAAGAGGGCTTGGAAATGGAACTGTCACAAGCCAGATGAAGTAGGGCAGCATTTGCTGTATTACCTCACTACCCCACCAAGCTAAATTGGAAGGCAAGGGCTTCTCACTTTTCTACCACAAGGCCCCCACTGTCATATAGTTAAGAAAAGCTATGCCAAGTGAGTCCACCCGAGGTTAGGGACAGGGTGTGAAAGCCAGACAGAATGAAGACAATCCTGTGGAAGGACTAGCCACCTCCAAATCTCACATCAGAGAGGAGCTCAAACAGCTATCATTACATCAGCTACCTGACACACCTAAGTTCCCTTACCATAGAGAGAGGTTGGAATGCAGTGCCATGAGGTGGCATGTGGAGGGAAGACCATTCAAAGGGAGAGATGAGCCAGCCTCAAGTCCCATATCAGGGTTGTAAACCGTACCTAGAGGTGGAGTCCATAGCCAATCTCCAACCAGCTACCTGTAAGAGATTTTGTCTTATTGGGGTAAATTCGAGATTTGGCAGTATTTTCTTACCGTAAAAATATTGGCAGTAATTTGGCGGTAAACTAGCCTTACATTTAGAGTGGGTTTGGTATCACTCTATTTTAGTGACCATATCTTGTTAGCTTGTATTGGTGGTAATTTTAGTGGTATCTTACCTTGCGGTATTTTCAGAATTATCTTATTCCTGTGGTATAGTGGTGAGCATGTTTTTTTTTATACTATAACCCCATCATAAAACACACCTTTCCTTTTCTATAAGAATGCCTTCTAGTAACCTGTAGAGAGCCCCAGACTTAGAACACTTCAGAGAACCAAATGAGTTTATTCAAGGTACCACCTATAGTGTGTGGCTGATATTGTTGGCTTATGTACATCCAATAAACTATGTGCCGGATTAGGCACCCCTTCCCATCAGCATGCAAGGAAGGAATCACTCATTACATTGCACACAACTTTCTACTAGATGTTTATTACTGACATTCTCTTGTTTGCTATTTTAGCTACAATGATAAATCGGTGAATACACTACTGCACTTGTATAAACCTCACTTTTGTGCCTCATATATAAATGATTCACAGATGCATGAATGACACCAACATCTCAGTTTTCTTTTTTATCTGCACTTTGTGTTACAAAACAGTTACAAACCACAGTATCTTACCACATGATATTTACAGCATCACCTGCAAGATATAAGAGAACAAAACAGAAACAAGCAGGTATTTTGCAAACATGAATTTATGTTATTACACTTTGAATATAGAAAGAGAATAATAAACATACAATTATTTCTAAGCTCTCTGCACTGCCAATGGATTCTAGCAACACACACGTACCATACATTTTCTTTTCCTCACCGTCCGTCTCCTGGAGCCAGAGCAAACTGCCAACTCCCTCTTTTTCATTCATTAGCAAAACTCTCATTCAGCCCGCTGTTGCCGCGGCTTGTCTGCCTACAATCCCTACCAATCAGATTAAAAAGAATGTGCCCTGTGCCAGCCTTCGTTTTCAATACAATGAAGACCTCATGTCCAGAGTGACTGTTTCCTTTTGCTTCCTGCATCTTACATACTTCTGTCCTCCACAAGCTGAAGAAAACGCTAGTGTGCATTTCCTCATGGAAAAATTAATTTTAAACAATGCACCCAAAACATGTACTGTACCTCATTGTGCATAGAAGACTGCATTATCATGTTAGAGAAGTTGAAATTAGTACTTTAGTAATGTTAGTAATGTTAATCAGTTATGTATTCTAATGTAGTACTCACACATGAAGCATCCAATATAAATTGTGCACCTCATTATTTTAACCTAGCAGCACACTGTTTTTTGTTTTTCATTTTTTTATGTGTGCTCTGAATGCCTGCAGTTTCAAACTGGGCCTGGCTGTGTTTCTCTACTATACATTATATGCTGACAATAAAATCCCATACATGTTCTTACATAATAATACTTGTGCGTTGGCCGGGAAAATAGACTGTAGAACATCTACTGGCCTTGGCAGGTGTGTCTAACACTACCATACGTGCATTAAAGGGAATTCATTTTGTAAGAGCAGTGTGATACCGGAAGTGAATCTCAGAATATCTCAAATGGCGGCCTCATTCCCAGAGTTGGTGCAATATCTGGAGGCAAAATTATATGCACATGGAACGTGGTCATCAAATGACGCCACAGAGTGGCATTACCGTATCCATGGAGAGGTTCAGAAAGAGCCATTGGACACCATTTTTGAAGAAGGTAGCATAATTCAGGTCTGTCTTCTGAGATTATTAAACGCTGCTGATAAGCATGCAGAGAAAGATTGTCTGATACGGCTATGTGCCAACACATGGTTCATTTTAAATAGATCCCTGCGAGTGCAAGAAAATGATGCCAAGCTGATTAGCAGACTAAAAGTTGAATTAGATGGAGCTAGTGAACAGGAGGAAATGTTAAGAGCAGAACTGGAGGTATGTCAAAAGGACATGCAATCAAAGTGTAAAGAACTCAACACTCAATTGTCCCAAAGGAAGAAACAGTTTGAGGATAGCGAGCAAGAATTAAAACACTTGAAATATTGGTAGGTCATATTAGACAATATAAAGATTAAGTTATTTTGGAAATGCAAATTTTACAAAAAGAAAATTTTGAGAAAGAAGGTGAGCCTCAGAATGCTGAACAAGAGCTAGGTAAAATGTTTCAAGAAAGAGACAAGAGAGACAAAGGGGTAATTCATGGATTATTTGCGCTGAAAAAAATGGGATTTATGCGCCATTCTGCCCGCAAGTCCCTGTGATTAATAAGACGAGTGATGAAAACAATTACTTGTGTAAGGAGGCAGATAGACTCCTTAAAAAGTGCAAGGATTTGGAACAGCAAATAGGCACTGCCAGGTCCCAGGACACACAACAGAGCACTGCATTCAATGGAATTGAGGTGAATTCAATTTCTACATGGGGAGATAGTGCCCCAGTGGATGTGCTAGTGTCTGAGCTTGGTTGCAGCTCCTTTGCGGGGTTTGACATACCCATTGGGGGCCGCCACCAATCCCATATGACTGAAATAAGGGTTGAATCTCAAAGTAGTGCAATCCCAAACACAGCGCCAAGTGGTCCTATCAATATCATGACATCAATCAAGGCTCTGATCAAACCATTGAAAAAAGGAGGGGAGTGCTGTATAGAGGACCACTGCGAAGCGGTGCACAATATATTTAAAGCCCTCCATATACCTAAGGAACAATATAGACAATACTTTGACTTAACTCTGGACGATCCCACGGCGAGCATCATCAAAGGATTAATTGAACAGCAGAACATGACATGGGCAGAGTTTGAAAAAGAGATTAGACATCATTTTTCTCCATTCCAGTCATTACAGGATGCAAAAAAAATTGCATACACGATTACAGCTGGGCCAAATATGTCCCCTCGCCAATTCTTGCAAGACTTAAAAAGAGCTTTTTCTCGTTTTGATGTATCTTTTGATCCCAATTCCAATGAGTTTAAAACTGCTTATTTATATGGGTTGCAGAAAGTCATTATATCACAGTTAGTCCGCAAATTTGATCGTGAAAAGACCCTTGAGTGTATTGTGCCCCAAAGTACAAAACTATATGAAGTGCTATACTGTCAGGGTAGAGAGAGTGATAAAATGAAAGATACCAGATCAAAATCTAAAGAATCCTCAGCAACAGTAATAGAGATTAGGTCAGCCAAAATGTCACTTGAGTCCGCTCAAAGTCCAGGCAAAAATAATGTGACACCCGAACAGAGGGGTATTCCACAGAGGTTGCCACCCTCTGCACCGATGTTTCAGTCACATGATCCTAGTGATAGGGAGAGCTACATTAGCCCTAGGTACTTAGGAGACAGGCCCCGGGCAGGATATCGGCCTGTTATGTCAGGTATGAACAATAATCAGAGACAAATTCAGTATCAAAGAAGTAATGCTCCCTACCAGACATTGGGGACACAGAGCAGATTTGACCCTAACACCATGATATATAGCAACCAGGACAGACCCTGGTATGTGGATTGATTTACTGAAAATGGGAATCAGCATAGGGGACAATACTCACAAAATGAGAGACAGGACATGAGGCAGAATATGAACTATGCTCCACATCAATACAATCAATCATCACCACCAGGGGATTATAGCCAAAGAATGGGTAAACCCTGCTCCCCGCCCCATATGAATCAAGAGTTCAGAAACAACTCAAATAGGAATTATTCTCCCGAGAGATACCAGAATAGATTTAACCAGGGCAAGAATAACCAATATCGGCATAGGCCGCAAAGAGAAGATTCTAGAGAGATGAAAAGATTCCAGTGTCTCAAAGCCCAAGTAAAAATGTTGGCTGAACAAATAGGAAAGCTCTGTACGGCTCAAAAACAGTCATCAAAGGAGGGAGCGAAAGTCCATAGGAGCGACCTGGTGGCTTCCGATAATAAATGATTAAATATTCATGACACCTACAATGATAAAAATACAGACCGGATCCTGTTTTGCATAATGACTCTGAGAAGCCTAATGATTTAAAAACAAAAATACTGGCAAATGAACATGAGGCAGAAATTGCAAATACATCTAAAAAAGAGGTTTGGTTTAACCTGGAGTTAAATCAAACGTTGGAAATTTGCACAAATGAAAAAGGAATACGAGAAAAACATTAAATTCCAAAAGACCAAGAGACAGATTTAAGAACGACAACTCATGCATGGATAAAATAATTGATCAGGGTGTAAGTGTGGATGTTAAAACGCTCTCCCTAGACAATCAAGATGCTAATAAAATACAAGGAGGAAGAATAAGTACTAAAAAGGAGGGTACAGATTGTTCACCTGAAGAGTTCTTTGAGGCAAAGATTTTTGAGGAAGTTAAAAAGATTGGCATCATGACAAATACCCACAAATTTCCAAAATTAGAAAATGACTACTTATCGGGTGATGTTTATACACATATTCAATTGGAGAATTGTTGATGGAAGGGCGAACAGTGGCCACACTCCAAATGACCTCTGACCTATGCACAATGAGGTACAGTACATGTTTTGGATGCACTGTTTAAAATTCATTTTTCCATGAGGAAATGCACACTAGCATTTTCTTCAGCTTGTGGAGGACAGAAGTATGTAAGATGCAGGAAGCAAAAGGAAACAGTTACTCTCGACATGAAGTCTTCATTGTAATGAAAATGAAGGCTGGTACAGGGCACATTCTTTGTACTCTGATTGGTAGTGATTGTAGGCAGACAAGCCACGGCAACAGGGGGCTGAATGAGAGTTTTGCTAATGAATGAAAAAGAGGGAGTTGGCAGTTAGCGCTGGGTTCAGGAGATGGACGGTGCCATATCTGTGGAACTCCATGTGTGTTGAGTGCCAGCTACGGGCATTTCAGCTGGCAGCTCCCCACACATATAGGGAGGAGTTTCGCGCTGAGACTGGGACTGCAAAAGACAGCGAGGTTGTGCGGGGATCTCAGATCACTGGCCTTGGTAACATTGGTGCCAAGTGAGGAAAGAAATAAAGTATGGTGCGTGTCTGTTGCTAGAATCCATTGGCAGTGCAGAGAGGTTAGAAATAATTGTATGTTTATGTTTCTCTTTCTATATTCAAAGTGTAATAACATAAATTCAAGTTTGCAAAATACCTGCTTGTTTCTGTTTTATTCTCTTATGTCTTGCGGGTGATGCTGTAAATATCATGTCGTAAGATTCTGTGGTTTGTAACTGTTTTGTAACACAAAGTGCAGATAAAATATTTACAAAAAACTGAGATTTGGTGTCATTCATGCATCTGTGAATCATTTGTATATGAGGTGCAAAAGTGATGTTTATACAAGTGCAGTTGTAATAGACATCTACAAAGTAGAAAGTTGTGTGCAATGTAATGAGTGATTCCTTCCTTGCATGCTGATGGGAAGGGGTGCCTAATCCGGCACATAGATTACTAGATGTACATGAACCAGTAATATCAGCCACAAAATATAGGTGGTACCTTGAATAAACTCATTAGGTTCTCTGAAGTGTTCTAAGTCTGGTACTCTCTACAGGCAACTAGAAGGTATTCTAATAGAAAGGAAAGTTTTGTTTTATGATGGCATTAAAAAAAAACATGCTCACCACAGTACCAAAGTAATAAGATAGTTCTGAAAATTCCGCAAGGTAAGATACCAATAAAATTACCGCCAATACAAGCTAACAAGATATGGTCACTAAAATAGAGTGATACCAAAACCACTCTAAATGTAAGGCTAGTTTACCACCAAATTACCACCAATATTATTATGGTAAGAAAATACTGCCAAATCCCGAATTTACCCCAATATGACAAAATCTCTTACATACCTAAGGAAACATACCTAAGACTCCTTACGCCAGAGACATGCTTTTAAATGGGCTGAAATTCATATAAATGGCAGGCCTATGGCAGAGGTCTGGTATGGATGGAGGAGGAACTTATTTACAGCCAGTTGCAGATGTTAGCAGGAACTGGAGGAGCTGGAGACATAATACTGATGAGAACCCCTGGAGCTTGGGAAGAGAAGGAGACAGGATGTTATTGTTATTGAGTATTGAGAAAAAAGGAGACAAAAGCCGGCAGGGGACCTCAGGAGACTGGAGAAAAAGAGACCCGGGGTAGGGAATTGGGAGATCTAGAGGGTTGGGAGGATGAAGAACCAGAGGCTGAGGATTGAAAGGCCTAGACGGTAGGTATGATAGTTACCAGTGGTCTTGGAAAAGGAAGATCCTGTAGACTGGAAGGAGGCATATCCAGAGCACTGAGAGTAGGAATATCCAGAGGGCTCCAATCAGAAAACCAAACATGCTGAGAGGGTAAAAATCCAGAGGACAGTGGGGAGACAGACACAGAGGCTGGGGGAAAGAGTTCCAGGGGGCTAGGTCAGGAGAGATTGAGAGGGCTGAGAAGAGTTGGTTTTACCCATGTCCAGCAAAAATATATACAAGAAATCCATCTTCACTGAACATGGGTAACCAAACTCACAGACCATCGACTGGCCTATGCAGCAAACACAGGGTTGGCATAATTGTTGTCAGCTTTCTATATCCATTTAATGCCCAAAAGTATGAAGTGGGGCACAGAGCAGTGAGAATGAACAGGTATTGAGATAATGGGGGGTGGGTTTGGAAGAGTGAATTCATGGGAGAGGTGTGCAGTTATGAGGCATTGGGAGTTTTTGGTATTGGTGTAGAAGCAGTGGGGTGTAGCCCCCAATTGAGCAAACAGTTGAGAAGATGCTGGGAGGAAGTGAGATATGCAGTGTGAAAGGCCACATGAGCAAAGGGATTGTGATCAGGAAGGTAGTCAACAAAATGACCTACACCGGTTATGACCACCAAAGAGAGTTTCTGTGGGCAGGATTTGGCAAATGGGGACATCGGGAGGTGTGCTTCGGTGGAAGCATTATAGATACAAACAGTTATCAGACCAGGACAGGAGAGCAAGGGATTCAAATGATACAGAGGAATCAGGCAAGACGTTGCTGGAAAGGTTGTTCAAAGAGGAGGAGGGAGGAGGGGAGACATTTCAGAAGGGGGAGAAGGAGGTGACAGAGAGAAAAAATGGAGAAATGTGGAGGTACATTAAGGCACTGAAGGAGGAGATGGTACAAAGAAGTGAAAGACAAAATCTAAGGGACATCAAGGAGGTCAAGGAGAGGGGAATATGGGGGAGTGTGCAGGAGTGGAATATGTTCAATAAGAAGGATGAAAGCTTTACTTCGGATGAGAGGTGGAAAATCTGGAGTGATTAAGGGAAGGTTTACAGACCCTGATACCTCAAGGGGTATACCTACTAGGAGTAGAAGAACAAGTTTGTGGAAAGCCATTGAGATGGGCAGGTGAAACATAGATGGAAGGAGAGAATGGCCTAGTACAGAGTCTTTTTAGCAATAAGGCTGGAAGTGAGATTCCAAGTGAGAAAGAGGGACCAGAGCAGGCGGCAGAAGAACTAGAACACTGAAAGAGAGGGATGAGATTAGAGGATTAAACAATATGGCAGTCCCCTGTCTTCCTGTGCCTCTGATCCTTGTAGGAAGGCAGGCCCTCACAACCGTTCTTTACAGTATGCCAACAAGCTCCAGACCAGAGCTAAGGATCAGGCTTCCTTTCATGAAAGACCAGAGAGGAAAGTTGCCAGAACCCTTTGAACCTGGGACTAAGAACCAAGCAGAGAGAGCGACCCCTGTGAAGACTAGAGAAGACGACTGTGCTAAGAATTTAAACCTAAGAGGGAGACCTATGGGGAAGCGACCTAAAGAGACTAGAGAATAAAGGGTGTCAGAAACACTTAAACCTGTCACTGTAATTATACAGTTTATTATCCTGCCATAAGAGGCCCAGAGCCTGAACTATAGAGAACTGGGAGAACCTTCTATTTGGGCAATCGTTAACTTCGTAGATAGCTCCATTCTGTTTAGGTTTTCTTGATTCAGTGCCCACGACGTGGAGAATCAGAATCCTCGCAATTATGCTTTAGTTAAAAGACTCATGGTTTATTATTTTGGTCTTAACTTGTACAGTGCGCTAAACAAAGTATTTGTTAATCACATCCTTTAGGTTCGCCCTTTTGTGTCCACAGGCCATTGGTTAGAAGCGCCTACGTGAAAAAAAAGTTACAGGCTCTTCGGGGCATACAATTCTGAGAAGATTGACAGAGATCTGTGTACATTCTTAGTAGTGATCTGCGTTCTCAGGAATGAACTAAGGGTTGTGATGTGTCTCCTATGTTTCTGGTGAGGCTGCTGTGAAAGTGGGTGTGGGTTTAAGAATGCTTCTATGAATGTAAGGTTCAAGAGAAATGTAATGGGTGTTCTAAGAGTGGCAGTCAAAAAAAGGAGCTGGCTAAGGGATAGCTGAGATGTGGGTTGTTTGCAGCACCTGGAGTACTTAACTCTGGACTTCCCCTTCGCTTTAACAGAAGACTAAAACATAACTTTCCTATTCTCCCCTCTGGCTCCAGAGAATGTCTTGGGACACAACTGCTTTGTTATAACACTTGTGAAGTGCTCTGAAGTATCTGGGTGTTTAGTGAAGTTGTCAACTCTCTGAGAGGCCACCCGCCTATTCGATATGAGTTTGTGTCATCCACCTATGACTTTTACCATCCTTGACAAGGAGTTCTGTGAAGCAAGCCTAGTCTGGAATTGCTACATATTTGTTTCCTTGAATGCCTGTGTTCTCTGACATTTGTGCCCCAGAGAATGTGATGTCTGTCCATGGATTATCAACCTAAGCATCTGTAGCCAAATTCTATTGGCATGGTAGCTGGGCACACTGAAAACTGGAGTGAGTAAAAGACAAGGTTGGTGTGTGGAAATGGTACCACACCTTGTTCCAAACATTGAGAGGAAGAACAGCAATGCAGGAGACTGCTGCTACTCTGAAAGCCATGGGTGATGGCATGCCCAGCCATTGTCAGCATTAGTGGTGCGTGCAAGGATGTGCTGCAGAAAAATGTAGCACAACATGCGTCTGATGTGGAATACTAGCCTCATGCCTGTAAACATGGAAAAAGGACATCCTGAGTTGTAGCATCCTGAGAAACACAAGTGTTCTAAAATGTTCAAAGCAGCATCAAGATGAGGTGAGGACGACTGTCAAAGGATCATGTGCCACAGTAATATGCAGATGCTGGATGTGGTACAAGAGCAGGCAATCAGGAAAGACTCCTGCCACTATAGTGAAGTGCATTAGAAATGGTGAGGGTTAAGAGAAGAATGATGATGATGACATGAAAGAGTTATCTATCATCATGTTAGAACATAGACTGAAGGTAAGCACTCAGAATGTAATGGGATGACAGTTTGTCTTTCTGTGGGTCGAACTCTTTGTACAAAGACGCCTGTTGAGGTTCTGTGTCTTGTACTTGTTATGTGTTTTCCCAGTCTATTGAGATTTTGTCCGTGGATTGGTCCATGTTTATATTTCAAGATTTTCATCTAGAACACAATGGAATAATAACAACGGAGGAGATGCAAAGGTATGTGTGCACCAGCTACTTAACCCTTTTTGCAGTGGTGGCTACTTTATATACTTGTGAGTTTTTGGTTACAGCTTTCCCAGAGGTATGTTCCCTAATGATTCAGTGTGTTTGTGAAATCTTTATGGAGAGTTGGGTGTTGCCACTTGTGTTACCATTGCCATGTTTTCTTTGGGATTCATATTTAAGTGTCTCACACCTTTGTATATTAATTATTACCTAACTCAACTCCACTGTCACATTCCTTACACATTAGGGGTATCCCTTACTTCACAACAGAACGTCCTGAAAGATGTATTGGCTCTGGCGCTCCCTTCTTCCAAGTTTCTATGCAGACTTTCCCCCAAGAGGATCCTCATTATGCAGCAGTCATCGTCACATTATGTGTTTTTCTTTCACTTCAAAATCCAAGTCATGTGACACTGGTGGGGCTATTGGAAAGATGCCAGCCAGCAGACGTTCATGAAGCAGGGTAGCAGAACATGGCTGATGTCTCCTGCAGGCCTTAGCAGGGACCGGCTGTCACAGGCAAGGCACCGTGGGCCTCATTCTACGTTGGGTGGTACAGTAAAAAAGTGCTGGTATTCATGGACACCGGCACTTTACCTCACTGGCGAACTACGTGTTTGCTCTGGGGTACCTGGGTGATGTATTAGCAAAAAAGCCCTCATTACCAGCACCAACATAGTCAGTGCCGGTTATGATGGAAAATCCCCTCATGAAGTCCCACGAGACTTCATGAATGGGGATATACACCGTCACTCTGGCACCTGTAATCCAGCGGCAATGCCACCAGACCGGGTGTCCCGGAAACACTAACTCATTTGCTGGTATCCTGGCAGCTCTACCGCCAGGATACCTGCAAAGATAGAATGAGGCCCCATGTGTGAAAGCAAATGTATGCGCAAGCGGGTCTTGTTGGAACACCTGCCTTCAGTGTAGTCTACCTGGGACATGCAATGATGACATCAGGCTTGAAGCACCACAGGAGCACAGACAAGGAGAATGAGCCATGGAGCTAAGGGAATTAAAATGTGTGCCTCCAGTGGTGCGCCTATGAGGGGATGGCATGTTCTTACTGTTGGTATGCTGGCTTTGAAAAAGAGTTATATTGGGTCGAAACACGTGTTGGAGTGTGGGCGAATGAGTATAAAATCCTGGCATACAGGCAAATTCAAAGAAAACACTTTTTGGAAGCATTAGGATGACGAGTACCTAAACTGCACACAGACAGCATCTTCATTGTACTCCATGATTTTTAGGACACAATATTTGCATTGTACTTGTATGAGTGCCAGGATACAGAATAGGTAGAGAAGAGAATGGATGAACAAATCCAATAAAATGACAAGAGGTACTTTTGTTGAACTGAGAACTGAACTATAAAACAGGTCATGATATTACAGAACCACGCTAGAATATGGTCTGTATGGCTAATTAAACACACATTACAGGTACCCTCTTGATTTTATGTTTTAATAATGTATTCAGCTCAAAGGAATACCATTAAATACAGATATTAGTTACAAATGAACTATGACCTGCGCATGGTATCGAGTGTGACTTAAAATCTTCTAGTTAGAGACTGTGGTGAGCCCCCACCCAAGCAGAGGTCAGCCCAACATTTCTTGAGATCCTAGCGCTGAGCAACCAGGTTTAACCCAATGTGCTTATAAATCGTAGATGGAAATATGATTCTATGTGAATGCAGTGACGGCTGGTGAACTTTAGAAGTGGCGGGGTGTAAATATTGGCTCACAGTTGCTCATACCAAGTTTTGTTTTTAAATTATGCAGTGCTGGACTTTGGGTGGGACTTCTTTACATTTGACATTTTATTTACTGTAAAAAATGGACCAAACTAACATTTATTAACTTAGCTTTTTGTATTTTAGTGTTTACTAAATATCTACTTACTAAAACAACATCAGTTGTTTACTACAATGCTAGAGATAATCTAATTGCAGTTATAAAAGTAATCATAATTTAGTGAGACCATGGGCCTCATTACACGGATGGCGGAGAACCATGGCGCTATTAGCGCCATGGTTCATGCCAGTAAAATACCGGCACCGCCTTGGCGGAAAGGGGAATTATCGCCCCATTCCAAGGTTGGCAGGCGGTAATTCCCCCTTCCACCATTGCCCTTCCCCATTCCCATTTTTGCCCCATAGGGCTCAATGTGAATGGGGAAGGCGCTAATTACGGTACCGTAATTAGCTCCCTGGGTCCCTTTGCGGGTTGGTTTTTAACGCCTGCAAAAAGCAGGCGTTAAATCCCCCAACCCGCAAAGGGAACTCGTAGTAAGGCGGTAAGGATTTACCGGCATTTTACCGGTACCCGTAAATCCTTACCGCCATCCGTGTAATGAGGCCCCATGTCGTCAATTACATTTCTTGCTTTTAACTGCCAAGGTCTCGGCCCCCCAGTCTCATCCCTAGCCACTCTGCTTTGGCATGCTTGGAGGTAAACTAGGGCCCTTTAGTGCCTACGGCCCACCCTTTGTTTGGCTTTTTGGTTTAAATCAATTTTTAGGGCTCAGCACTCACTCATTTCCCTTACCCACTTCCCCACTTTCCTCACCGGACTGCTTCGTGCTTTTGCCTAGCCTCCCGCCTCCCGTCCAACCCACCGACCTCTGATTGGATCAAGAGATGAGCCATAACAACTACAAGGGTCTAGGTCACTCGGTCTCGTCCACAGCCACTTTGCTTTGCCATGCTTGGAGGTATGCTTGCGTCTTTTAGTGCTTGTGACTCCCTTTGATTGGCTTTTTGTTTAAATCTATTTTAGCACTCTGTGCATGCGCTGTCCCATTTCCCATTCCCCTCCCGGCCTGCTTCCTGCTTTTCCCCAGCCTCCCATCCTACAAATTGGCCTCTGACTGGGCCAAGAGATGAGCTGTAACAACTGTGAGGGTCTAGGCCCCTCTGACTCATCCCGAGTAACTTTGCTTTCCTGTGCTTGGAGATAAGCTAGGGTCTTTTAGTGTCTGCAACCACTTTTCTTTTGCGTTTTGGTTTAAATCCATGTTAGTTCTCCGTGCATGCTCTGTCCCGTTCCCCGCTCTCCTCCTGAACCAATTACTGCTTTTACACAGCCTCTCTCCTGCGATTCTGACCACCAAGTTCTAATTGGGTCAAGAGACCCATTTAGAATGACCCCCAGGGCAGCCCCTTACCGAACAGCCCTCAGCTAAGAGCCACAAAGCAAAGGGCACTGCTCTACCATGCAGCTCAACTCCATGTTTGCCTGTGTTTGCTTGGGATGCCTGACACAGACAACCTACAGCAACTGATAAGGTAAGTGTAGTGTGGGTTGGGAGGGCAGCCATTACTGTACTCCAGTAAAACCCCACCACTCTTACTACCCAATAACATATACCTACATGTATTTAGCCTAATGATGTTAGTCAGCCTTATTTGACATTTAGCCTAAGTGTGTAGGGTAGTCATATTTTACGTCGGCCCATCTGCTCCAGTTAGCCATATTTTGCATTTAGCCCAATTGTGTAAGATAGACTTATTCTTGCATTTAGCATAATTGTTTAAGGCAGCCATATTTTGCAGATACCCTAACTGTGTTAGTCAGGCATATTTTTCACTTAGCCTAATTGTTTAGGGTAGCCATTTCTTACATTCCAGCCAATCTGCACTAGTTAGTGTGATGAATCTTATGGATGCCTCACCAAATCCCTGCCTAAAGTCTCCTACCAGGTGACCAGGGAAAGGCAGACCCTTCCTGATCCTGACCTTGGGGGCGTTGCTCTGCGGGAGGATTACCTGGGTGGAGAAAAGGCTCAGGGAGGTGAGAGAAATCAATAGGATGAAATACAGCATTTATTTTGCCCTAAGGAAGTATTAATAGAAATGTCAAAAAACCTCATTGCTTGTTGCCACAATAATCTAACTGTTCCACTTGTTAAACATCCAAATGTCGGTAAAATCAGTCAAAGTTCCTGTGGTATAAAAATGAGCAAACCCCATTCTCAAGGCGCTAGGGATCAATGCTTCCTTCACTCAAAAGGGGGTAATGGAAAGAAGCCTGTAGGTAAGAATCACCAAAAGCTTAGAAAACATTATTTTTCTTTTCAAACAAGAATGGTCACTGAATTGCATGATATGTCTTTAATGAATGTTGTAGGAAGTAAAAGACAAATCAACAAAGCAGAAAGAGTAAGAATAATTAACCTGGCTGCCAGGGACTTCAAGTCCCATAATTCCCTCACTAGTGGGACAATGAAGAGCGATGCAGAGGAATATTACTGTGGGAATGGTCAACTAATTAATGTAGATGACTGCACCTGAAGATGACTGAGATGCTTAAAAAGCCCCCTCAGGTGCAGGCATTAAGGAGGAGTAGAGCGAGAGAAGCAGAGCAATGGAAGAGGAAGAAGCAGCGTGGGCCGTTGCTACAGCTAATAGGGAAGTCTGAGGCGAAAGAAGATGCCGGGACCACTGAAACGCCTGAAGCGGTGCTGGGTCCTGAGAAAGTCTTTGGGCCTCATTACGAGTTTGAAGGTAGCCATACCCTTATTAAGGGCATGGCTGCCTCTAAATTCGGGTCCGGGTTCCTTGAATGAGGAATTACTGTGCCATTCCAACCTTGGAGGACCCAGTAATTCCTCATTCAATTTACCCATCCCCATTCCCATTTGAGCCCCCAAAGAGCTCAATGGGAATGGGGAGGAAGCTAACAACGGGCCCGTTAATAACAGGCCCGTTGTTAGCTCCCTGGTCCCCTCACGGGACCTGCAAAGGATGTCTGGTCTGACCAGACGTCCAGAGCGGGTCACACAAGGGGACCTCGTAATAGGGCAGAATGGGTATAACGGCTCCGGCACCTTTACCGGTGCCGTTAAACCAATTCCGCCAGGGTCCTAATGAGGCCCTTCGCCTTGAACTCTCCCTGTTGCAGAGGTGTTGCGCCGAGAAGCATAAGGAAGAGATGCTTGCCCGATAAACATTTGTTGTGCCGAGTTTGCGCAGCGGAAAGCAGCAGTAGTGAGGGAAGTTTGACCTCTTCAGAGTTTTAAAGTGGTTGGGTTGCACCTGACCCTCTCCAGAAAGGAAGAAGCTCCCTTTTTCGGCGGCGTGAGTGGAGGAGGACTGGAGGAGGCTTTCCAGCTGACCACAAGGAGCCACAAGTTGCAAAGACCTGCAAACGCCAAACAGAGCGTGATCAAGCGACATACCCAGTGAGTTCACAACTTGTAAGCGACTCCGGAACATTCCAACGCTGTCCCCATGTTCACGGCAGGCAGCTTCACTCACGATTGAGTGAAGGAAATAGTAACTGTATCTTTGAATACCAAACTATACAAAACCAACAAAGGTTATACCTGTTCAAGCAAAGAGAATGTGCAAATAAGCATAGACTTTGGGAAGCCCAAAAACCCTTTGGGGAAACCTAAGGAGATCTAACAGCTCACACACAAAACCCAAGCCAAGAGTGTATTATCAACCAGCAATGCCAATATACCACACAATGATCAAGGCAAGAGGGGAACATTGGGAGGCTTAATGGTTATAAGATGTGCTGCTTATGTGCAATGAACCACAGATCGTCAGGTGATAGAAACCTGCATTGACAAAGCCAAGACAGAACCTAAGTGAGACTATCTTTCGGTAATCATTTTGTTGTTGATGCAGAGGGGAAAGAAAGGTGGCAAACCGGCTGCCCTTCTGGAGAAGGTTATCCAGAGGGAGAGGAGCATAATTGCACAGGAGTCCCAAAAAGTATGCATGTGATTCCTGGTTTCCCCAAATCTGGTTTAAAGGTTGAGCATGAGGCAGTCTTGTGAATGTGTAGCTATTCTCTAAGTTGGAAGTTACCACTGAAGCACTCGTCTGTATTGTTTGATGAAGAAGTAGACAGGCAGGCGAGTAAACCTGTATGGAAATAGGGTGTTGCCTAAGAGGGCCTGGCAGAGAAAGAAACCGGGTAGTAGTTGTTGCAAGTGCCGAACTGTGGTTCTAATAGATACAGCTCATACCATATTGTGACAGTTGCAGAAGAATTGTGAAATCTTGGTGGGGGAATAGTTACAATTCGTTTGAAACTAAAGTTGTGACCGCCCATCATGACAAAGACGGTTGTTGTCATTCGTCTAATGAATACAGAGTTGAAACCAGTTCTTCCTCTAGGAGGAGTTGGACTACCTTGTGTTTTTTTTCAGAAACTAAGATTGTGACAAATATTCCTGGTAAAGACATTTGTGGTTCGTTATCTTGAGTAGATTAATGTGAGACAGTTCTTATTCAAGGAAGAGTGGGAGTGTGTTATTCCTTTCAACACTTGAAGTAACAGAACGTAATGTAATCAAGAACCAATCTTTCAGAACTGTTTTGGAACTGTGTCAAAGTAGATTTCCTTGTTTATTTTGAACTGTCGAGAAAACCCTTGTCCATATCTGGGGAAGGGAAATTCACCCATATTATGAGAAGAAACATTCAACACATTGTGAAGTCAATGGGCCCCATTACGAGGTTGGAGGTAGCCATGGTGCTGTTAGCACCATGGCTACCTCCTTACCGCCTTCCGGGTCCAGGTCCTCGGAATAGGGATTTACCGGGTCATTCCAACCTTGGAGGACCCGGTAAGTCCCCATTCTGAGAACCATTCCCATTACCATTCAAGCCCCCAAAGGGCTCAATGGGAATGGGGATGGAGCTAATAACGGGCCGGCTAATAGTGGGCCCATTATTAGCTCCCTGGTCCCTTAGCAGCTCCCGCTAAGGGCGCCTGGTAAAACCAGACACCCATAGCGGGACCCGATAAGGGACCTCACAATGCGGTGGTAAGGGGTTAACGGCAATGGCACCCTTACCATTGCCATTAACCCCTTACCATCGACCTTGTAATGAGGCCCAATGTTATGTTAAACACCATTGCTGAAATGAATTGCCATATATTTCCTTTTTCCTTTATTGGTTGTACAAGTGTGAGGGACAGATAAGCTTTTGTTACAATATTTCCTTTAGGTTTTGTTAGGCATGGAAAGCCTCGTCAGGCTGGGGATAGTGAGGCGTTTATCCAACATTTGTGTGTAATAAAATGGCAAAAGTTGAAAACTCTTACAAAGATTTCCACCTCCCATTTCGAACCCCTCACATTAGCCATAATTTGCACTCAGCCCATTTGTGCAAGAAAGACTTATTCTTGCATTTAGCCTAATCTTGGAAGGTAGCCATATGTTTGCATTTATCCTAAGTGTGTTAGTCAGCCATATTTTGCAGTTGGCTTAATTGATTAGGGTAGCGATTTCTCACATTTCAGCCCATTTGCGTTAGTTAGCCATATTTTGCATTTAGCCCAATTGTGTAAGATAGCCTTATTCTTGCATTTAGCCTAATTGTGTAAGATAGCCTTATTCTTGCAGTTAGCCTCATTGTTTAAGGTAGCCATTTCTCACATTTCAGCCCATCTGCGCTAGTTAGCCATATTGTGCATTTAGCCCAATTGTGTAAGATAGCCTGATTCTTGCATTGAGCCTAATTATGTAAGGTAGCCATATTTTGCAGTTAGTCTAATTGTTTAGGCTAGCCATTTCTTACATGTTGGCCCAACTGCGTTAGTTAGCCATACTTTGCATTTAGCCCAGTTGTGTTACGTAGCCATATGTTTGCATTAAGTCTAATTGTGTAGGGTAGCCTTCTTTTGCATAAAGTGTCTTTCTAAAATTGTTCACTCTATGGACCTCATTACGGGGTTGCCACAAACCCTTTAACACCATTTCTGCCATATGACTTCCCGGTGCCAACGGGACAAGTGCTGGCGGCCCTGGAAGTCAGCGGCAGAAAATGTTAGTCCCCATTCCCGTTGAGTCTCATAGGATTCCACAAGAATGGGAACTCGGAAGCACCGGCACCGTTCCTAATCCAGCCAGTGCTAACATGACAACTCTGCTTTCTGGGGTCATTGCGCCTGGCATGTCAGACCTTTTGGGCACAATGGCCCTGGCAGGCAGAGTTGTAGTTCGTCGGTCTGGAAAAGGTGCCAGTAAGTTGCTACTGGCACTCTTATTTCTGGACCTGCAAACTCGGAATGAGGCCTTATGTCTGTCTATGCATTTTAGGCCCTGGTCCCCTCTTAATTCTAGGCATCCTTCTAATTTTTGTAAACATTAAATCTGTCTACGCAATTTATGCCCTGCTCTCCTTTTGAATCTAGTCACCCCTTCCACTCTGAGCCAATTCCGCCATCATGCCAAACAATTCCAAGGCCAGCGAGCTCTATGGAGCATCAGGAACAAGAAGTCCACATCTCCACCTCAGCCACCTTCTCTCCTTCCAGCACCACCCCACCAAGGCACCTCAGATAGTCCCCTTCCTCTCTCCCACTGAAAGACCCCCTTCATTCACCACCTTCCTTCCTGAAACCCCTTTTACACCTACTTCTTTCTGCACTATTCCAACCCTGCCCAACCCCTCTTCTGCCCCCTTGTGACTACACTTGCCCACCCCTCACCTTCATGTCCCTTTGTCCTACCCCACCCACTCCACATTGCCTCCCCTTTGTCCCCACCCAACACCCTCCTGTCTGAAACTCGACTTTGACTTCACTAAGCACAGCCAGCTGAGCCTTGGCTAAAACCTCCCACTCAGCAGACCCTCCCACACTCACCCACACACCTCTGGCACCCCCTGTCAGCCCAGGAATGGAAAATCATCCATCCAAAGCCCACTCCTGACACCGCAACCTTTGCCCACTCTACCACCTCAACCCCATTTCTTCTTTCTCTCCTATAACCCTAACCCCCGTGCCCAACCCTGTCTATCCTCTTCCCCTCACCCCAGAAAACCCTCCTTTGCTGCCCCTCACCCTTCACTTTCCCCCAATGCACCTTCAACATCCCCCCCTTTCTCCTGGCCCAAACCCCTCCTTCCAGGCACCCAAACTTTTCTTCCTTAAGTGCAGCCTGCACAGCCTTGGTCAATACTCTGTACTCTGCAGACCCTCTCACCCTCACCCACATACCTTTGGTATCCTCACCTTGGCTCAAGCACAGAAGACCCTCTAGTCACAGCTGCCATCCGCCTCACTCCTCCACCTGCCACCACAACCCCATTTTCCACCATGTGCTGCACTACTCTCCCCTCCCCCTTATGCACAACCCTGTCCAAACTCTCTTCCTCTCCCCTGGTAACTCCATTTCTTCCCGCTCTTCCCCACACTCCCACTAGTTGGCAATCATCCATGCTCTCCCATCTTGGACCTCTCCCATACTCCATTTTTGCACCCTCTCCCTTCTCTTACACCACCCATTTTACCCCTTCCCTACGTGTAGAATCTCCCTCCATAAGCCATCCCCCTACTCAGGACTTTGCCCTCTCACCCCCTGTCTTGCATCCTCATCAACGTCAGATCAGTCAACAGAAACAAGCACATGATTTTTAACCTACTCTCCAACGAAAACCCAGACATCCTTTTCATCACTGAAACCTTTTTCTCTGAGGACTTCATACCCTCTGCACATGCAGCCTTCCCCCCCAGGCTACTCCTTGATCACCCACAACAGAGCCAGCAAAGCAGGAGGAATATCTATCCTCCAAAAACCTCACCTCATACCCTTACATGTCGAGAAACCACCCTGCAAATCCCTGCTAGTCAAATTCCAACTGTCCACCACTTTCTCCCTCAGTTTCCTCCTCCTTTACAGGCCCCAGGTGTCACAGGTTTCCCCTTTTCTCACCTGTTTTTGTTGCTTTATGGAATCCTTAGGAGGAGTTTTCTTTCGTATGGTTCGGGTCTTGTACAAGCCCGCTCGGCCGTCTTCGGCTTCCAGTGTTCGTTCAGCTTCAAGTGTGGGATTGCTAGGAAACTCCAGGAAGTCCAGGAAAGGGGAAAGGAGCACTCAGAGGTGGGTACTCGGAATCCGGGAGAAGGCTGAATAAGAAGGAGTGAGAATAGTAGGAAAGCAGAAGGTCTGGGAACCAGGAAACAACAGAGTTCCGCGAAGGCGAACTACGGAGCGCACGTCTAGCCACAGCTAACAGTAGCGTTGAGACGCGCGGGGCCGCGGGGATGTGGCTAATTTATAGAACGTGCTGCATTGGATGTGAAGGCTGGTAGGCAGCATTCTGTGCTTGCGGACATGTTAGTATTATAACAGAGCGTAAGCCCCGACGTGTCAGGGACCAGGAGGCCCAGAAGGGGCGAGTCCGATGGTTCATGACAGCATGCCTCCTCTGAAAACCCGTCCCGCCGGGTTTGCTTGGGTGTATGAGATGGAACCATCTCAGTAACCTGTGGGTATTTAAGTTTGAGATGGGTTCCCAAGTGCGTTCACTGGGAGGATACCCTTTCCATTCCACCAGGTACTGGAGCTGACCACGTTTATATCTGGAGTCACATATTCTGAAGACTTCATATTCCAGTTGGTCATTGACAAGTACGGGAGTAGGCCTGAGGTTAGACCGAGAGGTCTGGATGTATGGTTTCATTAGAGATGTATGAAAAACTGGGTGGATTTTCTTCCAGGAGTCTGGTAATTTGAGCCAAAGGCCACTGGGTTGATGATTTCTTTTATAGGAAAAGGCCCATAATACCAGGGAGCCAGTTTATTTGGCTGTAGATGCTGGGGCAGCAGTTTCGAGGATAGCCATACTTTATCTCCTAGTGCGTAGGTCTTCTCTTTGAATCTGCATAATGCTTGGTCTGAGTCCTGGCCCTATCTAACTGTTCTTTGTCTTCTCTTTGTACATTGATGAGTGTTTCAATCCAGGAATCGACTGTAGGAACTGGTGTAGGATGTGGGAGGACAGAACCGAAGGGTGGAATCCCTGGCTACAGAAAAAAGGGCTGGTCTTAATAGCTGAGTGATCCGAATTATTGTAGGCGAATTCAGCCACAGGTATTAAAAGGGACCAATCGTCCTGGATCTTGGTAGTAAAGCAACGAAGATACTGTTCTAAGGTCTGATTCACACATTCAGTAGCTCTGTTGGTTTGGGGATGATAGCCTGAGGAGAGGGCACGTTGAATCCCTAGTATCCGGCAAAGGTGTTTCCAAAACTGAGAAATGTATTGAGGCCCTCTGTCTGATATGATCTTGGAAGGGAGTCCATGAAGTCGGAAAATGTGTTCCAGGAAGATTCCAGCAAGTTCTGATGAAGATGGCAGTTTATACAGGGGGGTGAAATGGGCCATATGGGTGAACAAGTCAATGGTGACTATGATAGTCGTATATCCCCTGGGCCTTGTTGGCAGTGTAGGCTGCAGTAGGAGACCCGCCGGTCTATTGTTATCATGTTTGTTTTGACTACAGACAGAACAGGCTTGTACGTACAGTTGTACGTCAGTTTTCATTCTGGGCCACCAAAATTGCCTTTGTACTAGATGGAGTGTATTGGTAATGCCACGATGTCTGGAGTGAAGGGTATCGTGGCAGAGGTTTATTATCCTTTGTTATAGTTTTTGTGTGGGAATGACTAGAGCATTATCCTTGAACAAATATCCATCCTTGGTTCTCAGATTCCATTAATTCTTCTTAGAAATATCTCTCCAGAGCTCAGAGGACTGGGATTGCATGTAAACTTCTTCCAAGCGGCTAATTGCTTGAGCTACAAATATCGTATGGGGAAACATCTTAGGAAATGTCCGGTCTTCAGGGGGTTCGTAATCAGGACGTTGCGATAGGGTGTCAGCAATTATATTCTGTGTTGCAGGAACATGATGAATCTGGAACTGGTATCGGGCTTGACGGCTATTCCTACATTCCAGGGCTTGTAATACTTGAAGATTTCAACCGTTGGAAGGCTTCCTCCTGAGCTTTTGTCCAATGATAGGGATCGTCTTTCTTCAACAAGGCAATAATCGGTCAGACTATTTCAGAAAAAGAAGGTATGAATATCCTATAGAAATTAGCTAAGCCCAGGAAAGACTGGATCTGTTTCACGGTGGTCAGACTTGGCCAGGATAGTATGGCCTTTACTTTGGATTGATCCATTCCAATACCTTCTGGGCTAAGGACAAATCCTAGATAGTGAACAGTAGAGACATGAAAAAGGCACTTCTCGGGTTTTGCCAGGAGCTTGTGTTCACGCAGCCGTTGTAACACTGTCTTAACATGTTCTTCATGCTTGAGAGGGTCCTTAGAGAATATTAAGATGTCGTCCAGATGCACGATGACGAAGAGAAATAGCATATCCAAAAACACCCGATCCATGAAGCGTTGGAAGACCGCCGGGGCATTAGCGAGCCCAAAGGGCATGACCAAGTATTCATAATGACCAAAGGGTGTTCTAAAGGCTGTCTTCCATTTGTCACCTTCTCTAATACGGATCAGATGGTAGGCACCTCTGAGATCAAACTTGGTGAATATTATGGCTCCTCTTACTGCCTCCAGGATATCTGAGATCAAGGGCAACGGACAGCGATCCTTAAGGGTGCACTGATTTAGACCTCGATAATCAAGACAAGGTCTAAGCTCATTGTTGTCTTTCTTTGGAACAAAAAACAGAGAAGCCCCGGCTGGAGATTTGGATGGTCGTATGGTGCCATTTTCAAGGTTAGTATCTAGGTACTCACGGAGGGCCTTTTTCTCATGTTCGGATAAGATGAACATCCTTCCGAAGGGAATCACAGCTGAAGGTTCAGTGTCAATAGCACAATCTTCAGGTCTATGAGGAGGTAAGGCTTGAACAATAGCAGAAGAAAACACATCAGAGTATTCCTGATAGATTTTAGGAACCCGGATGATGGTTGAGACCGTAAGTGGAGCATGAAGGTCTGCTAAATGCCCTTCCGATGGTGTCGAGGCAGGATCCAGGAGTAGGCAATGAGACATACAATGCTCAGAACCCAGGAACAAGGAACCTGCTGCCCAATTGATGTATAGATTGTGTTTTTGTAGCCATGGCATTCCCAAAATCATTGGGTAATGGGCAGACTTTATGATATCAAACTTTATCTTCTCTCGATGGTGGTTTATTGCAAGCTCAATTTCCTTGGTCTGAAGAGTTATAGGTCCTGAAGAAAGAGGTCTCCCATCAATTGCTTCTACAAGTTGCATGATATTCTGTGATTCGTAAGGAATATGGTGTTTAAGGACCCATTCTTGATCTATGAATATTCCCATAGCCCCACAGTCCACTAATGCCAGAATGGGATAGGTTTCCTTCTTGGATGGCGATAGAAAGGCCTGTAAAATTACCAAATTTTTTTGTCCAGGAGACTTCAAGGATGGTATAGAAGTGGAGCCAACATCTCTCTCCTGAAACTGTGCTCCATCTAGGATCTGGAGCTGGCTTTTCCTGAACGCCGTGGAGGGGCTATAGGACACTCTCTCACTAAATGTTTGTCCGAGGCGCAATACATGCATAAGCCGGTATGGATCCTTCGTAACCTTTCTTGGGGGGATATGGGTCCACAGAAGGCCCCTAGTTGCATGGGTTCGGATTCGTTAGTAGGGACAGAACCACCTTTGGATTTCGAGGAAGTCTCTATGGGGTTCTTCCGGAAGGGTAACTTGGTCTTCTTTTTCTCTGCCTTCCTTTCCTGGATGCGAAAATCAATCTGTAGAGCGAGAGCCATAAGGGCCTGGTATGAACTTGGACGTGCCACCCTGGCTAGTTCATCCTTGATGTCTTCATTTAGCCCTCTTCGAAAGAGAGTGAAGTAAGCTCAGAGGACCAGTCTGCTTCTTTAGCCAATTGCTTGAATCATGTTACATACGTGAGCATGTCTTGGGAGCCCTGCTGGAAATCGAGTAGACGTTCCTGAGTACTATAGACCTGTTCTGGGCGGTCAAACATGGTCTTGAGAGCTTGAATGAATCCGTCATAATCATCCAGGAGGGCATCTTTGGCATTGACTAATGGGGTGGCCCAGGTTAATGCATTCCGGAAAGGTGCGAAATAATAAAGCCCACCTTAGCCCTGGGAGTAGAGAAATAATAGGTCTTAAAAGTAAAGTGGACCAACAGGAATCAAGGAATCCACAAAGGTTTTTTGCTGACCCATCGTATTTGTCTACAATGCCGCCCAATAGTACGCTCTCCTTCGTGGCAGAGACGCGGGATAAGACTAATTGTTTTAACACGGCATTCTCTGCCTTTAGGTTTTGTACCTCGGTCGTTAGTTCTTGCATGCCGCGCATAAGATCTTGAATGGCCGCCTCCATGTTTGTATCGACTTCGGTCAGGTGGCGTCTCAATCTGTCACAGGTTTTCCCTTTTCTCACCTGTTTTCGCTGCTCGATGGAATCCTTAGGAGGAGTTTTCATTCGTATGGTTCGTGTCTTGTACAAGCCTGCTCAGCCGTCTTTGGCTTCCAGTGTTCGTTCAGCTTCAAGTCCTGGATCGCTAGGAAACTCCAGGAAGTCCAGAAAAGGGGAAAGGAGCACTCAGAGGCGGGTACTCGGAATCCGGGAGACGGCTGAATAAGAAGGAGTGAGAATAGTAGGAAAGCAGAAGGTCTGGGAACCAGGAAACAACAGAGTACCGCAAAGGTGAATTACGGAGCGCACGTCTAGCCACAGCTAACAGTAGTGTTGAGACGTGCGGGGCCGCAGGGGTGTGGCTACTTTATAGAACGTGCTGCATTGGACGTGAAGGCTGGTAGGCAGAGTTCTGTGTTTGTGGCCATGTTGGTAGTATAACAGAGCGTAAGCCCCGACGTGTCAGGGACCAGGAGGCCCAGAAGGGGCGAGTCCGATGGTTCATGACACCAGGTCTATAGCAGAACCTTCGTAGATGCTCTGAATGACTCTTTAGCGGCTATCTAGATTGTTCATCCCTTGCTTATTGTCTTTGTTTATCTAAATATCTGGTTCGACCCCCCCCTCCAGCCCCATGACCTGTTATCTTCTTGACAACCTGGAATCCCTCGATATTACCCAGGCCCCACACACATTGCAGTTCACACATTAGATGTGATGTTCAGCTCATCCCACCTGATCTCATCCCTCCTCACCCTCCCGCTCATCTGAACTGATCACTCTGCTATCTTTTTCTCAGTTCTGATTCCTGTGCCCTTCATCCCTCCATGACTCCCCCCCTGCTGACTCCCCCAGGATCCCACTCTGGAACAAGGGACTCATCTGCCTAGGTTAATCAACCTCCCCACTCTCCTTCCTTCATAATCTCCCATCCAAGGAGGAAACCCCTCTCCAGACCATTTTGACCAATGACTCTCTGAACCCCCGCAAAATCCCCATCCCACCACACAGGTCCTTCTTGCAGGTGGTTCAGCCCTCCCCTCAAATCCCTTTCAACCCTAAACTATCACCTTGAACGCCATTGGCAGGCCAACCCTTCTGCCAAAAAAAAATTCACTCATGCTAGAAATACACGAGCCTACAGATTAGAAATTAGGAAAACCAAACATGCCTTCTGCATCTCCCACAATGCCCATGCAAGCAACCCCTGTAAAGAACTCCACAAGATCATCTCAGTGTTCAAGATCCCCTCGACTCTTCCTCTCTCCCCCATTTCCAAAGCACTCTGCAACACCCTTTCTGACCATTGCTTGCACATAGCTATTGAAAGGAACATTGCCATCCACACAAAACTATCACCCTCTTCCGCCCTCTTCCACCCCATCACTGACTGACACCCTACCCTGCCCCCAACACAAACCCCCCTCTTCATATCCTGCTCTGCAATCTCTATTCCGGAATTCTGAAGACTTCTCTCCAATAGCCACCCCTCAGGATCCCTGGGAGACTCTTGCCCACCCTGGCCCTACTCAAAAACATTCTGGACTCACAATGTGCAGCCACCCACCCAGATCTATAATAAACCACTCACTAACAACTGGGATCTTCCCTGCAGCTTACAAAACCTTTCACATCAAATCACTACTCAAAAGGCTCTCTCTAGACCACCTCCTCCCCTCTAATTACAAACCCCTCCCTAAGAATCTTTTCATACCCAGATTGCACAGCATACTCTCAGCCCAGTCTCTTTACCAAATCCCACCGCCTTCTGAACCCTGCCCAGTCTAGCTTCAGACCCCCGCCATGGAACTGAATTCTCCCTTGTCGCTATATGGGATGGCCTGAAAAGAAACAGCAGACTCCGAGGGCTGTGCTGCACTCATCTTCCTCAACCTCTCAGCGGCCTTTGACATGATCAACCACTTGATCCTCACAAAGAGACTCTTTGACCTAGGCATCACAGACTCTGCCCTCAGATGGATCTCCTCTTTCTTCTCTGACCACTCCCAAATCACATTTAGCCATCCTTTCTCCTCTGCCCCCGCCTAGGACCCCACAGAGGCCCGCAGGCAGCATCCCTCTCCGCTCTCCTCTTCAACCTCTACCTTTTTCCCCTCCCAACGCTCATCTTCTCCCACATCTCACCTGTTACAACTATGCTGATGACACTCAGATCACCCTCAAGATTGCCAACTCCCCACCTCACTCAGACCCGGCATCTTGCCTTCCAAACATTGACCTCTGGATGACCAACAATGCTGGTTCCCGAACCTTGAAAAAAACAGAATCCTAATCTGGGGCAAAACAGCTCTCTTTCCCCAACCTATACCTTGGCCACCTTCATTAAGATCCATGCCCACAGCTTACCCCTCAGATAAAAACCTCAGACACACTTTAATTTCGGACTTTATCTGCTCATGTCACATCATTTCGTCTCCAGCTCATGAACCTTACATCTCCTCATCCTCAAGCAAATATTTCCATACCTCTCCTACCCCTATAGAGTCTCTGCAATCTTGGCCATCATTCTCTTGTACCTAGACTACTCTAATTCCCTCCACCTACGAGTGCCTGAATATCAACTCAGAAAGCTCCAATGGATCCAGAACTGTGCAGCACAGTGCCCCAGGGAACAGATCTCCCCCACACTCATGATACTTCACTGACTTCTATCAGCCAATGTGCCTCTTTCAAGGCCAGGTGCAATGCCCACTGTGCCATCCACAAGAAAGGACCTGAATTCCTCTAAAACAAGAACACACACTACCACCCTACCCCAATACTCAGATCAGGCTCTGCACACCTCCTGGTAATCCCCTAGGAGGTGCCTGTTTCTCCATCCTTGCACTCATATTCTGGACCTCCAGCATACTACAACTCATAGAGGATCACCTGGCCTTTAGGAAAGCCCTCAAAACGTGGTTGTTTCCTCCCACATCTGGATCCCCCTCTTTCCTCCACCTACTCCCCTACCACTCACAAACTAGCTTCATTCAGCAGTCACCTCCATATACATTGCCTCTCACATATACCATTCTCTGCTATCTGCCTCGTCTCTCCTTCATCTTCTGTGCTCTGCCACCTCAAATCTCGCCTTGGGTGCCGTCAACTCCATATGGAGGACAGAAGAAGGTATTTCAGTAACTTGAACATGATAAGGTTCCTGATAGTGGGCAGGTATTGCACCCATATGCAATACCCGCCCACTATCAGGAACCACAATGACTTCCACATTGTGCCTTCCTAACTTAGCGGATGGCACAGGCTCACTCCACGCACCCTTCACTCACATATAACACAAACACTACTGCACAACACCTCTTACATTAGAATAAGGCTACATCCAATAATACAAATTTGAGCTGTGGCTTCTCACGTAATTCTGTATCTACTTAAATACAAGCCACAGTTTACCTACATTGTGTCCATCCACATGCCATTCAGACATGTGAGATTAGCAGGGTTTTGGCCACCCTCACATAACTTTACTGGCTTCAATTGCACACACACACATAATAACACCTCCCAACCTGTCCCAAATTTGGATTCTGGTCCCTCTGAGGGTGTTCAACCATAATTATGGGGAAAAGCACCATACAAATGACTAAATGAATGTGTGAATGAATATGAACATTGGCAGTTTAGAAAGAGAATGATTTTGGGGAAGAAATACTAATTATGTGAATTACGTGTTTGTGTGCACATCTGTCTGCAAGTTAGACCAGGATGGAAATGCTTTCACAAAACCATACCTGTACATCTGCAATGTTTTTTAAAACAATGAGTAATCCATGTGTCTGCAAAATAAACTAAGCAAGGGGCCTTTGCCTTGGTTTCAGCTGAAATGTCAATATGGCACAAATCTGTTAAAGTAGCTCAGCCATTTGAGCTACTCTTGTTGAGCTCAGCGTGTGTCACATTTGATTTTGAATTGTTTAAAAGTTGAGGATTGAGTCAATAGGTACAGCACCATCACGGTAACTTAGCAGGTTAAATGGCTGCTGCTGAGATCCATGTGCTTAGAACTACCCTTAATTCTTATGCTTTGGTCCTTATTTCGTCTGAAAATGCTCTTCCATTTGCACAGTTGTTTGATTATAACTAGGGTGATGGGAATAAATACAAGGCTGGCATGGCAGGAAGGGCTTCTTTTGCATTTATTGCTGCAGTGCTCCGGAAACTTGCTATCATTCACCTTAACATCGCTATGTGGCAGTCGTTCACAGATGTTTACTTTGTGTGTTACTTGTATAGCAATGTGCTGAGTGTCCAAACAAAAGATCACAGACTGCCAGGCTTCACACAACCCGATGTTTGGATGCTCGTGGCTCTTTGGACTTGCTAACAGGCAACTTATAGTGACTCTGGACATAGTTGCGAAAAGCTCTGTCCATGTGTGTGCAGAGAGCTTAACTCGTAATATACATGACAGGTGGGGGTCCTCTTCTTCCGTCATCAAGTACAAAGGCTCTCATTGGCAATTTGGTTACACAATTCATTATTTTATAGCTCTACGGTGCACCTGTTACCAAGGACATGAGTGAGGCGGCTACTTTTGAGGTCATGATAACTTCTTTGAACTACGTGAACCCCCGCTCCTTTCCCAGATATGCTGGCGCCTCCACAACTTTCTTTCCCTCAGTCTAAATTTGGTACCTTCTCCCTAGGCACCTTGCAGCACAAATCACGTGAACCGACAGTGGGGGCAGCCCATCTTTTCTCTCTGATATTCCAGATCAATTGTCCACTTTACACTTTTATTGCCTGGGGTCTTGGACTAGTCAGTGCACTCAAATGTTTGTGTCTCAAGCTGGGAGGTCCCAGGTCACTATAACTTAGAGGTATGGACTTGTGAAGGCCTAAAGCCCTCACGGCCCTTCTCGTGGGATTGCTCTTCAAAGATCCCTTCTGGCCCTCTCTTGGCCTTGCAGGACACATTCCTTCTGTGTTACATGCACTAATTAAAAGACACAATAAAGAACTGTGTGTCTTCAGGAAATTAACCTTCTGCAGGGCTGCCGGGGTTGTGAGCCGAAAACGCAAGCACACACTTCTAACACTTGTGGTGGGATGCAAGTGCATTGGCATAGCTATGGCACTAGGCCTCAATTTCAAGATGGCGTCTAACTTCTAAAAATTGAATTTCTTTATACATGTGATACTAATACCATAATTCACTATATTTCCTTTACAGTCCAAGTTCTATGTGTGCCCCCCTCCATTCTCCTAGCTCCCGCATAACATCTTATTCTACAATCGCCTTGCCTAAATCGCACAGACGCCTGGGACTTCCGCCCCAGATCACCAACAACAGCAATGCTTTGGCCTCAAATTAGATATAGTGTTTGCTTCTCCTGGCACCTGAATGTACATCTAGGAAATGCGTGGTCCCGTGAAAGAGAGTTAAAAAAATGAGATTCATTTTTTAAAAAAAATGAATTTTACAGCTGCAGTGAGTTATGGGTTAACCTAATGGGGACACATGTCAAGGGTTGCAATATGTTCCTGACCAGTGAGCATGAATGCTGTGTTCACTGGCTAGTGGGCCCAAAGGACATGTACAGTGCCAGAGCCTTACCTACTGGGTCCAAAATAAACATGTTGCGGAACATGTACAGTGGGCATGCCCGAAGGCTGAGGGGCTGAAGGTCCTGGCTAGTGGGCCTGTAAAACATATATAGTGGCCAGAGCCGAAAGCTGTGACCACCTAGTGGGTCCAAAAGAAACATATAGGGGAATATGTACAGTGGACAGGGTTGAAGGCCATGACCATTGACCATGGCCAAAGGCCATGACTACTGTCCAGTAGTGTTTTAAAATATACAGTGGGCATGGCCACAGGCTGTGGTCAATGGCCAGGGTCAAGGACTATAAATGAGCCACAACAGCAAGGCATTGTGGGCAAACATGCCTTGCTGTTGTCTCTCAGAACTGGAGATAAACTTCCAGCAAGGGCTACTATGTGGCATTGTGGAATGTATAAATTGGCTCAAATTGACTTTTCTATTTTCACATTTCAGGTGAAAGGGTTTGTTTCAAACCTTTTTAAAGCCATCAAAACTTTCTTGGTGTTGGGAAAACATGGCCAAATGCTCCAAGCACAAGGCTTTCAGGACCATACTGCACCGATGATCACTAAGAAGGGTGAAACCAGGCATTTAGTTGTCCTGGCGGCCTTGCTAATGTCTGTCTTGGGTCGATTAAGCTATATATAAAGTAGCACTGCCCCTTTAGACAATGACACTTTCCTGGAGAAAAAGGTTTGCATTTGAGCCAATTTGCATACCTAAATAAATATATAAATATATATATATATATATATAAATATATATATATATATATATATATATATATATATATATATATATATATATATATATATATATATATATATATATATATGGTTGCCATCCTACTATAGTTAAAAGGATTGGGCTGAACATTTTGAAAGTGATTAAAAGTCTGCGGACCCCCCCAGACTTCAAGGTTTTGTAAATATTCATCAAAAAATGAAAAAAGTTATTAAGCGTCCACATATTTTTTCCGCCAAAAGTGCATACTACTTCCCATTCATTTTCCTATAGAAAAAACAAGTCTATTTTTTCCAAAGCGCACAGCTCAAACCGCTGTATGGATTTGGACCAGGTCTGAAACAACTTGGGCACAAAGCGATGACTTGCGATCCATGCATGGTTTTGGGTTTTTCCATGCTGTAGTTATTTAAAAATTTGATGGAGAAGAGGGTGCCCCTTTCCCCAAAAATGATAGTTATATCTCCCATGGTGCACTGCAGGATCATGGTTTTCAGAAATGAAACCACCGCCATCTTGTTTTTCTTTCGATGCAAGAGATATTTGCGTCTATAGTCGAGGTTATGGGAAAATGAAACACAGTAAAAAAGCTATTTGCAGGTCAGGAAACATACAAATGCCATCAGGTTAGAGGTGGGGGATGGCTAGCAGGCACTGAGTGAAATGTGGGAGTTGGAGGGGGTACAGGGACTGAGTTTGCAACACAAAGCTGTCCGTAGTCTCAGCCTATCTGCGAATAGCCGGCATCTCATAGCAAACTGTGTCACAGAAGCAGCGTGTGTTGTGGGGGTAACGGGAGAGGTCAGGGGAGGTGATGAGGCCATCTGGGGAGTGTAGGGAGTTGGCACAGATGGTGGGGAACTTGATAAGGTCCATATGGGGCAAGAAAGCATTTTTTTATCTGCCGTTTTGCCGATATTGACGGCTATATCTGAGGCTACCAAGAAATACAGATAGCCAAGGGTATGTGTAGTTCGGTATCCACCGCTATATAATTTGTGGTGTCAGTGTTTTAGATTTCTTATAAAGTACTTTGTTTAGGTATAGTAACGTTAAGGGTGAAAAATCACTGGCCATGGTCAATGGCCATGTTCAGTGACCTGGTAGGTATTAGAGAGTCTTTTTTTATGTTGGATGTGCGTTTTCAGACTTTTGAGCATGAGAGACCTTTGGAGAAAGGTAGAAGAAAATAGTTAGACAATTTATATATAAAAAGGAGCCATTGTAGTCTAGTTTTAGATGTGCCATATAATGTATTTTAGGTTGTGTATTCTCACTTATGGTATTATATTGTGTGGGTGTGCAATGTTTGCTGATCTAGTTTACTGTTATGTATTTTTCTATGGTTTCAAATTGTTCAGTTACTTTACCTAAGTACATGAGTAGTGTTGTTGTGTATCAATCATTTAAGTTGGATTGTAGTATAAAACGTATAGCTAGTCCCTTGTAAACTGACTTTCTGTAACTGTGGTTATGATAAAAGTCAAATGAACTGTAGACACAGTTATAATAAAACACTTTTTTGTTATTTATTGTATTTGTGTATTTATGTATGAGTCGTCCTTAAAAGGGCTGTTTTGGGGGTACACTGAGTGCAGAACTTTAGCACATTAGGAGTACTGGGTGGTTGGCATCTTGTATGGATTGAGTGTTTTGGGGGATTGTAAGAGACTAGGGGAGTGGAGGAGGACTATGAGGAGTGGAGGGGGCTGGTAGGCATGTTGAGGACAGTTTTTGCAGTTTGGTGGAGTGGAAATGTAATTTTGAATTCATAGTTTTTGCAAATAGCTGCAGTTATCAGCAAACGTCTAGGAGGGCTCTTGTATAGCTGTGTCTATAAAACACACGTGCGTAGGCGTGTCAATACTATTCTGCTTTTCATTTGATGCGGCTGGAACAGCAAGTATTTAAGGTCATGTCTATAAATATACATTTTCTGTGCAATAACCATATGTTCATGTGTATGATACAGTACAGAATTTAATGTGTGTGTGTTATTTTATGTACTTGGTTGTTCACTTATTCGATTTGAAGGTTTGATTGCCAATTTAGTTTGATTTTGGGTTTGCAGAAAACTTTGTGTGTAGCCACGGATACAAATCAAGATCTGTAGCCACGTCGAATAGCCGCGGCTATGAATGATGCTAGGTGTGGTAAAAATGGGTTTGTGTCAGTTTCATTGTTTGTTATTGGTTGCTAGTGGAAATCAACATTTTTTTCTAAATACATAGGAAGATAGTGAAGAATTTGTAATGGCTGCTTCTGAGTTATTAGTGAAGAAAACTGTTAATGCAGATAGGTATGTAGGAATTAGTTATGAGTGGAATCATATGTGTCCAAAATGTAAGAAAGGTTATTCTACTCATGATCTCTGCAAACGATTTGTGTATCTGCAGCTGCCTGATCACAAAAGTATAAAATGTTCTGATCTTGTAACTAAAGCATTCTATGACATGCAATGCTGTGACAGTGGCTGTAATTTACAATCAACACTGTGAAATCTAGTTTTAAATAAGTATGTATTGATTATTTTTCAAAGATACAGTGTAGATGGTAAGAAAATTAACACGTCAATAACGAATTTTGTAAATAGTCAAGTTTCTGTTAGTAAGAGAACTTTAAAAATGTGTGCAATTATTTTTAATTAGGGTGCATCCATTGAATCTGGACATTTCACTACATGGGTGCGTACAAAAGTACATTGGCTTGCTTGTAATGACTCTATAGTTACACACTAAGCTAGATTGCCAACTTGATGTTGGTAGAAGTAGCGTTTTAAAATATATGTCTAATATTCTTTGTGAATATAAACATGCAAAATAAAAGTTTGAAATGGAAAAATAGGGTAATAACGGTTTTATGTAAATGTAAAGTAGGACATGGATTGCTACTAGGATGTTTTTCAAAAATGTAGAAATGTAGAAATGTAGAGGTAATTTTGTGACGATTACATAATGTAGGAGAGAAAATAGTATTCTGCAATCTTCCACTTCTGTTTTATTGTGTAAAACACTGTATATTTTAATATGTAGAAGTGTTCCCTATACGTGTGAGTTTACATAAATGGTTCCATGTACATTATTTTGAGTGTGAGGGAGTGTAGAAGCTCACGACTGTTTACATATGAAACAAGTAAACAGTAGGTTGTAGATACAAAAACATACAGTGCAATTAAAATAGAAAATCAAAATAACTCACTGAAAAGGTTAGATTGTTTAATGTATAAATATGTTTTATATGCATTGTGGAGTTTTTAGAAAAGTCAGACAACCTATTCAGTCTTTAAAACATTAATGTTCTTTCATTTTGTATGGTAGGTTTAAGATAATTGTGATTAGCTTCTAAGGTTTGTATGTGGCCAGAAAAAGGATGTATACGTTATGAAATGGCAATGTAGATATAATTTAGAATACATTTGATATAGAAAAAAGGGTATTCCACACTGTGTAGCAGTATCAGTGCCAACAGAAGTTTATATAATAATTTGAATTTTTATGTTTTTTTTAAATATGACGTGTATAATATGAAATGTCATTATGAACTTCTCATGTGTGCAGGCGGCCAAACAAAGGACGCAGACAGATTTTATAATAAGTATGGCAATGACATTTGTTACGTTATTAGTGTAGTTTAATATGTTTATTCACAGCTGTTTTTATTGTCTACCTATTATTTATAACATAGGTATGACTATGGTTTAAAAAGATCAATACTCATATTAGTGTTTGCATGTCTTCATTTATTTCTTTGAAATACTGAAGAAATAGGTATGTTATATGTCCTGGTTAACTGGTGAAGGTTGCCTAAAGTAATCTGTAAATTAGTCATCATGTAGCATGAAGTAATGTTTGTAAAGTATTGTAACATCTGTGCTTTGTAGTGAAATACATTTAAAGGCCAATTCATGGAATTAATGTGCGCCGAAAATTCCGGTGCAGAGGTGACAAAACGTGCGATTCGCAGTAAAAGTGCGAAAATCGCAGTGCAACTGCGAAAATCGCAGGGAAACCAGCGCACATCGATTCATGGAAGGCCGTGCGTGAGAAAAATATTGGATGTGCGCTGAAAAAGTGCGCGGTGCACGCCGGCGCACAGGCCATCCAACGGCGTGCGCCACAGCCGCTGCGAAATCGCACATAGCACGGCGCACATTACAAAAGTAGGCGGAACACGGGGCGTAACACTCGGAATGGGGAACAACGCGTGAAAATATGGGCGTCACGGGGGAAGTACAGGAGGCAAGTGCGCGGTATGCCCACACGCTCGCCTACAACTCGTATTCATGGAATTGAATAGGGCAAACCAGCGCACAGTCAAAGACTTGTACAGGGCCAAACCAGTACGCCACAAGAAAGCTGGTGGTAGCGTCCCTGTGCCTGAAATAAATGTGCGCCAAAATGTGCGCTAACAAAAAGCACCCATATACAGCTATGATGAATGATCCATACTGTGGCCCTCTAGGACAAATGAGGTGCAAAGGGGTACCGACAAACACGGACAACCGCTGTGTGAAAAATATTGTGTGCGGGGTTCGCGGGAAGTTCCACACGCGATTGGCCTGGGCACGTGTATTCCGGGGTGCGCGCGAAGTTTTACACGCAAATTTGCAGGGTACGTGTATTTCGGTGTGCGCGTGAAGTTCCATATGCAATTTCAGCCGGGTACGTGTACTCTGGGTGCGCGGGAAATTCCACACGCGATTCCAGCAGCCTACGTGTATTTCGGGGGTGCCGGGGAGTCCCACACGTGAATTGGCCGTGTGGGTCCTCCCAGCTGTTCCCTCTACACCCTCTACACCCTCCACGGCCCCTGCAGGCGGCCCACACCACAGGGGACTACCCTGCACCCCTGGACATGTCCTGCAGGCAGCCCATCCACCATGGCCATGCCCCCGAGCCAACCCACATGTTACCTTGCGCTACTGCCCCCCAACGCATGTCTCCCAGCACCCCTACCTCCCAGCAGTGCAGAGCACCCTCCACCAGGCCCCCAATCCTGTCCCCCTGCACCCCCACCCACCAGCAGTCAGGGGCACCCTCCACCAGGCCCCCACTCATGTCCAACTCATGTCCCCCTGCACCCCCACCCCCCAGCACTGTAGGGCACCCTCCACCAGGCCCCACTCCTGTCTCCCTGCACCCCCACCCCCAGCACTGTGGGGCACCCTCCACCAGGCCCCCACTCCTGTCTCCCAGCACCCACACCCCCCAGCACTGTAGGGCACCCTCCACCAGGCCCCCACTCCTGTCCCCCTGCAACCCCACCCCACTGCATCCAGGGGCACCCTCCACCATGCCCCCACTCCTGTCTCCCTGCATCCCCACCCCCCAGCAGTGCAGGGCACCGTCCACCAGGCCCCAACTCCTGTCTCCCTGCACCCCCACACCTAGCACTGTGGGGCACCCTCCACCAGGCCCCCACTCATGCCTCCCACCCCCCACCACCCCCCAGCAGTGCGATTTGCCTGGGTACATGTATTCCAGGGGTGCGCGGGTAGTCTTACACGCGATTTCATCAGGGTACGTGTATTATGGGTCCGCGTGAACCTCCACACGCGATATCAGCAGGGTACGTGTATTACGGGGTTCGCGGGAAGTTCCACACCCGATTGCCCTGGCTATGTGTATTTCGGGGTGCGCGGGAAGTTTCAAACGCGAATTTGCAGGGTACATGTATTTCGGTGTGCGCGTGAAGTTCCACACGCAATTTCAGCAGGGTACGTGTACTCCGGGTGTGCGGGAAATTCCACACGCGAATCCAGCAGCTTTGGTGTATTTTGGGGGTGCCGGGGAGTCCCACACGTGAATTGGCCATGTGGGTCCTCCCAGCTGTTCCCTCTACACCCTCCATGGTCCCTGCAGGCAGCCCACACCACAGGGGACTACCCTGCACCCCTGCACATGTCCCGCAGGCAGCACATCCACCATGGCCATGCCCCCCAGCCAACCCACATGTCACCTTGCACCAAGTCTCCCAGCACCCCCACCCCCCAGCATCCAGGGGCACCCTCCACCAGGCCCCCACTCATGTCCCCCTGCACCCCCACCCCCCTGCAACCAGGGGCACCCTCCACCAGGCCCCCACTCCTGTCTCCCAGCACCCACACCCCCCAGCACTGTAGGGCACCCTCCACCAGGCCCCCACTCCTGTCCCCCTGCACCCTCACCCCCTGCATCCAGGGGCACCCTCCACCATGCCCCCACTCCTGTCTCCCTGCACCCGCACCCCCCAGCAGTGCAGGGCACCCTCCACCAGGCCCCCATTCCTGTCCCCCTGCACTCCCACCCCCCAGCACTGTAGGGCACCCTCCACCAGGCCCCCACTCATGCCTCCCAGCACCCCCACCCCCCAGCATCCAGGGGCAACCTCCACCAGGCCCTCACTCATGTCCAACTCATGTCCCCCTGCACCCCCACCCCTCCAGCACTGTAGGACACCCTCCACCAGGCCCCCACTCCTGTCTCCCAGCACACACACCCCCCAGCACTGTAGGGCACCCTCCACCAGGCCCCCACTCCTGTCCCCCTGCACCCCCACCCCCCTGCATCCGGGGGCACCCTCCACAATGCCCCTACTCATGTCTCCCAGCATCCAGGGGCACCCTCCACCAGGCCCCCACTCATGTCCAACTCATGTCCCCCTACACCACCACCCCCCAGCACTGTAGGGCACCCTCCACCAGGCCCCCACTCCTGTCCCCTGCACCCCCACCCCCCAGCACTGTAGGGCACCCTCCACCAGGCCCCCACTCATGTCTCCCAGCATCCAGGGGCACCCTCCACCAGGCCCCCACTCATGTCCAACTCATGTCCCCCTACACCACCACCCCCCAGCACTGTAGGGCACCCTCCACCAGGCCCCCACTCCTGTCTCCCTGCACCCCCACCCCCCAGCAGTGCAGGGCACCCTCCACCAGGCCCCCACTCCTGTCCCCCTGCACCCCAACCCCCCAGCACTGTAGGGCACCCTCCACCAGGCCCCCACTCCTGTCTCCCAGCACCAACACCCCGCAGCACTGTAGGGCACCCGTCACCAGGCCCCCACTCCTGTCCCCCTGCACCCCCATCCCCTGCATCCAGGAGTACCCTCCACCATGCCCCCACTCTTGTCTCCCTGCACCCCCACCCCCCAGCAGTGCAGGGCACCCTCCACCAGGCCCCCACTCCTGTCCCCCTGCACCCCCACCCCCCAGCACTGTAGGGCACCCTCCACCAGGCCCCCACTCATGTTCCCAGCACCCCCACCCCCCCGCATCCAGGGGACCCCCACCAGGCCCCCACTCATGTCCAACTCATGTCCCCCTGCACCCCCCACCCCCCAGCACTGTAGGACACCCTCCACCAGGCCCCCACTCCTGTCTCCCAGCACCCACACCCCCCAGCACTGTAGGGCACCTTCCACCAGGCCCCCACTCCTGTCCCCCTGCACCCCCACCCCCCTGCATCCAGGGGCACCCTCCATCATGCCCTCACTCCTGTCTCCCTGCACCCCCACCCCCAGCAGTGCAGGGGACCCTCCACCAGGCCCCCACTCCTGTCTCCCAGCACCCACACCCCCCAGCACTGTAGGGCACCCTCCACCAGGCCCCCACTCCTGTCCCCCTGCACCCCCACCCCCCTGCATCCAGGGGCACCCTCCACCATGCCCCCACTCCTGTCTCCCTGTACCCCCACCCCCCAGAAGTGCAGGGCACCCTCCACCAGGCCCCCACTCCTGTCCCCCTGCACCCCCACCCCCCAGCACTGTGGGGCACCCTCCACCAGGCCCCCACTCATGTCTCCCAGCACCCCCACCATCCAGGGGCACCCTCCACCAGGCCCCCACACATGTCCAACTCATGTCCCCCTGTACCCCCACCCCCAGCACTGTAGGGCACCCTCCACCAGGCCCCCACTCCTGTCTCCCAGCACCCACACCCCCCAGCACTGTAGGGCAGCCTCCACCAGGCCCCCACTCCTGTCCCCCTGCACCCTCACCCCCCTGCATCCAGGGGCACCCTCCACCATGCCCCCACTCCTGTCTCCCTGCACCCCCACCCCCCAGAAGTGCAGGGCACCCTCCACCAGGCCCCCACTCCTATCCCCCTGCACCCCCACCCCCCAGCACTGTAGGGCACCCTCCACCAGGCCCCCACTCATGTCTCCCAGCACCCCCACCCCCCAGCATCCAGGGGCACCCTCCACCAGGCCCCCACTCATGTCCAACCATGTCCCCCTGCACCCCACCCCCCAGCACTGTAGGGCACCCTCCACCAGGCCCCCACTCCTGTCTCCCTGCACCCCCACCCCCCAGCAGTGCAGGGCACCCTCCACCAGGCCCCCACTCCTGTCCCCCTGCACCCACACCCCCCAGCACTGTAGGGCACCCTCCACCAGGCCCCCACTCCTGTCCCCCTGCACCCCCACCCCCCTGCATCCAGGGGCACCCTCCACAAGGCCCCCACTCATGTCTCCCAGCACCCCCAACCCCCAGCATCCAGGGGCACCCCCACCAGGCCCCCACTCATGTCCAACTCATGTCCCCCTGCACCCCACCCCCCAGCACTGTAGGGCACCCTCCACCAGGCCCCCACTCCTGTCCAACTCATATCCCCCTGCACCCCCAACCCCCTGCATCCAGGGGCACCCTCCACCAGGCCCCACTCATGTCCAACTCATGTCCCCCTGCACCCCCACCCCCCTGCATCCAGGGGCACCCTCCACCAGGCCCCCACTCATGTCCAACTCATGTCCCCCTGCACTCCCACCCCCTGCATCCAGGGGCACCCTCCACCAGGCCCCCACTCATGTCCCCCTGCACCCCACCCACCAGCAGTCAAGGGCACCCTCCACCAGGCCCCCACTCATGTCCAACTCATGTCCCCCTGCACCCCCACCCCCCTGCATCCAGGGGCACCCTCCACCAGGCCCCACTCATGTCCAACTCATGTCCCCCTGCACCCCCACCCCCCTGCATCCAGGCACACCCTCCACCAGCCCCACTCATGTCCAACTCATGTCCCCCTTCACTCCCACCCCCCAGCACTGTAGGGCACCCTCCACCAGGCCCCCATTCATGTCCAACTCATGTCTCCCACCCACCCACCCCCCAGCAGTGCGATTTGCCAGGGTACGTGTATTCCAGGGATGTGCGGGTAGTCTTACACGCAATTTCATCAGGGTACGTGTATTATGGGTCCGCGTGAACTTCCACACGCGATACCAGCAGGGTACGTGTATTACGGGGTTCGCGGGAAGTTCCATACGCGATTGCCCTGGGTACGTGTATTTCAGGGTGCGCGGGAAGTTTCACACGCAAATTTGCAGGGTATGTGTATTTCAGGGGTGGGCGGGAATATTTACTCGCGACTGGGCCTGGGAGAGCGTGTTACGTGTATTCCTGGGGTGGGCGGGAAGATTTACACGGTCACCTACAACGCGCAAAAAAAAAGGTCCAATCCGGAAACACATACGCCAGCATGAAGCAGGCGCACGTCTCGTGCAGCATAAAAGAGTGCGCAAACAACAAACAAGCTCAGACGCCAGGATGAATATACCGTTCCTAGCAGCAGTGGCCGTGGGATACCGCAGGAGGAGGAGAAGGATAGTCAGGGCCAGAATCTTCACACCCAGAACCAGCCTATTTGGTATGCCTGATGACCAGGTGTATGGGAGGTACAGGTTTCCACCACACTTAATACTCGACCTGGTCAGTGAGTGGGAGGATGACCTCACATCACCCACCCTGTGCTCCCAAGCACTCAGCCCCCTGGAGAAGGTCCTCAATGTACTGCACTTCTTGGCTACCGGATCATTTCAGCGGAGAAGTGCCATAGTGGGGGGGTGTCACAGGCCACGTAGTCACGGTGCCTACACCAGGTGTTGGCCATCATCACTGCACGCCCATCAGTCCGCAGGCACATATACCTGCCCAGAACACCTGCAGAAAGGCAGGCTGTCAGCCAGGATTTCTACAGGGTGGCACAATTCCCAAAAGTACTAGGTGCCATTGATTGCACCCATGTGGCTCTACGTCCCCCCAGGGCATCTGAGCACATCTATAGAAACCGCAGGCACTGGCATTCCATCAACGTCCAGGTAGTATTTGATTCCAAGGGAATCATCACCTCAGTATATGCCAACTATCCAGGGTCCACCCACGACAGCTTCATTTACAGGATGTCAACCCTAAACCGTGACATGAAAGCTGGGCGGCATGGCGATGCATGGCTGCTTGGTGAGTATAAATGCCACAGCACACACATGCATGACAGATACAGAGTAATGTCAATACCCCACTAATGATCCCCATCACCACCTCCCCAGGGGACAGTGCCTACCCTCTGAGCACCCACCTGATGACGCCAATTCGGAACCCCATCACGCCTCCAGAGGTAAGATACAACACAGCCCATATTGCAACACGGGGCATAGTGGATCGCACATTCGGAGTGCTCAAGTCACGCTTTCGCTCCCTTGACCGTTCTGGCGGGAAGCTGTTATTCGCTCCCCCAGTAGTGTGCAGGATCATAGTGGCAGCACGTGTCCTGCACAATGTTACAACACGCCGGGGCCTGGCTGTGGACATGGTGGTGCCCTCACATCCCCAACCACATGCACGCCCGCTGCGCATGGGAGGGGAAAGGGCACAGGGTGAGGCAGCCCGTACGCAGTTGGTGGCTAATTATGTCACATAGAAATCACACACCTGTGGAGCGCACACAGCCCTGGCACATACCATCTGACAATCAATGATGACTCAATCTGACAATTCTGATAAATTAAGGGACAGTCAACTGTCAGAACCATAGCAGCCTGAGATTGTTCATCTGGAAGTGTCACAATGTGTGCATCCCTACCTACACAAACACCACCAATGCAGTGTCATCAAAAGACACACTTCCATGCAGCAAAAATGAATACCCACTTGCAAAATACAACATGAGAACAGTGCCATGTCACCCAACCCCTCCCCGGCACAGCCACACAACACACCATGGCATGTCATGCTATGTGAGAGCAAACAAATTAATCCCCACAACATGACCCAAGTGTCACAAACTACAGTGTCCCTAATGGAAAGTGGACACACATGAAATGCTCACAGTAATGCAGGACCAACAACACACATTACCAAATACTTACCAATAATACTAATCACCTACACAACCTCCAACCTACCATAAACATGACAATACGGACTTAAAAAATTGGTAGCCTCACTACCTGATAATGCCGGCACTTCGAACACTTCCAACTGTACAGTGTTAGCGCCACGCAAAAGTGTAGGTGCACTGCTTACAACATGGACTAAATTTCCAAAGTAGACCGCCTTGTGAAGACATGACAAATGGACCTGCAAATTAGGAGGATGAGATGGATGCAGAGGCACATATCAATACACCATGCAGTGTACAATACAACAACAATATGAACTAGGAATGTATACACAGTATTGACTACAGACCGCCCAAACATCCAATGGGAGTCCAACGTCACTGTGTAAGTCAATGTCACTTGGGCACACCCTTTGAAAGCCCATGGAAACGGGAAGCAGGAGCAGTGTGTGTCACACAAACCCAAGCATCTGACCCAAATTCAGGACAAGCCTGCATGCGCCCAGCCACAATACAGCGTATGCCCACGGGAGCCACACAAGGCAACACACTGTCCAAAAATCCAAAATCCAAAAACAAAAATCAAAATTCAAAAATCAAAAATGGCCATGAATGGGCCCGGGGAGGGTGGGGGAGGTCACTCAGGAGGTCCGAGGACAGGGTGCACACCAAAACCCACCTGTGTGGATCTTGCGGAAAAAAACACCTCCATGGGCTCATGGCCTGCACGGCTACCCTATTGTGGGAGAATCGCTGCTGTCGCTCTCCTCACCCTCTGCAGCTGCATCAGGAGGTGGTGGCACTATGGGAGGCAGCCCACGCAAAGCCCTAGTCTGGTCCTCCATGGCTGCAAGCATGCGGGTGTGGAAGGTCTGGTTCTGGAGGATAATTGTGTGGAGGTCCCCATGCAACAACTCACGGGATGCCCGGACCTCCTCCCTAGTTGCCTGCATCTCAGCTGAGAGCGTACGTGTGAGTCGCTCCAGCTGCTGTTCTGTCCTCTTGTTAGCTGAAGCCTCAAGCTCAACCAGAGTTACCCTGAGCTGATGGAGTTCCACCCTCAGGGCTTCCCTGTGGCCCTGGGACTCAATAGAAATGGCTTCCCGCAGAGTCTCCAGTGCCACCCGCCTGTCTCTGTTGGACCCCAACATGTCCTCCCTGTGTGACTGGCTAATGGAGTCTGTTGCCTGCTGTAGTTGTTCAATCAGCCGTTCTTGGGGGACAATGGAAGTGGCCACCTATCCATGGCCTGAGCCATCATCTCAGTTGATGCTGCCTGTTGGTTTGCCGTACCGTATATGGATTGCTCCCATGCAGTATTGCCAGGTGGCGTATGGCCACCGCGTCGGCGGGCACCACACCTGTCTGGGGAAAGGCGAACTGCGCCTTGCTGTGCCGGCACTGCCTGAGGCTGCAGGACTGCATTCCCCCTCTGATCTGCTGGCCCAGGAACAGGATCAGATGTAGCGGAGTGTGACCCTGCATCCGTAACCACCAAAGGCGGACCTACCAACACTGACATCCCCATTGAGGGTTCTACCCCTGGTGCCGGTGGGTTGGACATTACAGAATCCCTCCCAGAAACACTTACCTGCGACGGCACGTAGGTCTCATCATCCGAATCGACACCTGAATAGAGCTTGGGGGAGGTGCACCCAGAAACACCCCTTGAGATGATGGTCTGCAGCAAGTGTGAGTTCTCACCCACCACCACACCACGTCCCTCACTGGTGCCCGGTCGGGCCTGAGACCCCTCCTGGGTCTGCACCATCTCCACAACCCCAGCAGTATCAAGTGCGTTATCCCCTGCAAAGACATGAAAGAAAAGAAATGGGAACAGGCATTAGCACCATGGCACACAATTAGTGCTGAAAGGCAACAGAAACAGTACTTCATTTACACATGTCCCACATGACTATAACCCTCCCATGCATGCACTGTCACTGCGTGTGAAGGGGAGGCAAATGGCACACATTGATGACACCAAGATGGAAGACCAACACATTTGATGCATGCTGGCTAGCAGTGCCATCACACATTGGCCTGTGATTGGCATGTCCAGTACACATACATGACACATGCCATCACACAGATGGCATGTACCCTAGCCATGTCATACATGTGACAATAGGACTGAGAAATGCCTAGTGAAAGTGGTGGAATGCAGACAATCGCCTGAATGAACACAGAATAATATGCAACTATGTTGTGGCAAGATAACACTTCAAGGGCAACTGGCGTGAGGTTGGGCTGAATGTCTACTGTTGCCAGAAGGGATACTGCAACACCCAAATCCTGTTGCGCAGAATGTATTTGATGAAGCACATGGGTGACCCAAACCACTCAGGCACACACCCCCTCACCTGGCACTCAATCAGAAGCACTCACACACACACCATGCACATGGATGACACACACATGCATGTGCACTCACCGGACAATGCCTCGTAATCTGGCAGGTCTCCCACGCCTTGGATCTGTTCCTCCGTGACGTAGGTCCCAGCAACATACTCATGTGGAGTGAGTTCTATGTCCTCTGCTGGAGACCCACCTCCAGTCACTAGAGTTGCGGCATGACTTGAGGCCAGCTTTTTCTTTGCCCTGCGCTTCAGGTCATTCCAACGCTTGTAGCAATCATTAGCTGTGCACCTCACGAATCCAAGGGCACTTATGAGTTCCGCGATGGTCTGCCAGTGTGCCTGACGTTGTGCAGGTGTGGTCTTGCATCCTGCAGTAATCACCATTTCGCTGTCATGTGCGGACACATACTCCACAAGTGCATCAAGTTCAGCCTGATTGAAGCTGGGCTTCCTTGGTGGGCCGGACTGTGTAGCCGTGTCTGGGGCATCAGCCTGTACTGGACAAGCACTCTTCCTCTTCCGCTTGGAAGGTGGTGATGATACTGAGTGTCCTACGCCGCTCTGGACACTAGGGGCAGGAGCCCCGGTGGACTGTGGACTAGGAGTGTGGGAATGAACACTCACCATGGGACTTGGTGCAGGCATTAGCTGAAGTGTGATGTAGTCAGGGGGAACGTCAGCAGGATGGACTAGTACCGACAATGTCCTGGCTGGGAGACTCAGAGCTGGGGTGGATGGAGGCGCAGCTGCCCCTGCAGCCTCCCCACCCTGCCTACTCAGGGCAGCAGATGACATAGCTGTCCCTGATCCACGTGGGCTGGAGACACCAACGTGCACCGCCACATGTGGCCTAGACCTGCTGACCTGGAAGTCAGCCATGGAGTCACCCTGTGCCAAGTCTGGTGCCACAATGGGCTGGTCCAACAAGGGCTGAGCAGGGATGGTGTCAGCCACGTTACCCTCAACCGGGGGGGGCATGGGTGTCCCGGACTGGTCACCCACACATGGGGGCTGGGGGCACCCTGCAAGTCCCGGCCACGTCCCCTACCAAATCCACCATGGCCACCTCTTGTGGCTCACCCACCTTTGCCATCCTTACCGCGTGCTCGCCTCCCAACCATGGCACTGATGTTGTTGTGCGTATGGGAGCTGCAGTAAACTATTGTCCTGGGCAATTGGGGGTCAAAGGGGTAGGGTACTAGATGGAATTTGTACCCTAGTGCTCTAGCAAGGCTGTATGTGACCCCTGGGGGAAGATGACGGGTCACACAATGCACAGGCACCCCGAAAAAGGGAGATAATGTGCACGCAACCCCTCCTAGACCACATGCGTGGAAAAATAAACCTGCACTATGCTGTGAAACCCAGAAACACAAAAATGAATGTATGCATGTCACACGCAGCCTAGACTGACCTCTGAAGGGGTAGGCAACACACCGGGCAAGAACAGATGTCAAATACGTGCACGACTCACCGCCTGCCAGGAAATAACACGTGAAAAATCGCATGTGAACTGACAAGAAGTACAGATTTCACCCACTCGCTCTCCACGGAAAGCACGTACAAGGAAATGGCGTTCTACACGTACCTTTTAAACATGCCCACACGTCCAGCGTCAGTTCCGCGTGTACGCGCTAAGGCCCCATCCTGCAATTACATGAGCTGACGTGCACTCATTGGACGTGTAACATGCACCCGTGTACAGGGAAACGCCCGCGCATGCAAATCACAGACGCGCATAAACGCTGGTGGCCTTTGGGCCAATGAATTTGTGTACGTGTGCTGTTGCGCTTACGCGCTAAGGCCCTTTCCTCGAATTACACGCAGACGTGCTGGATTTTCACGTGCCAAATCACTCCGTATCGAGCTGGCCATGCGTAAGCACACGGAAGACCACGTTCCTGCCCAGAAGGCCGAATTACTGCCCCCCAGAGCCCCGAGCACGCTCCCACCTGCCATCTGCTGCTGCCTGATTGCCCGCTGCCCACGTGCCCTGCCATTTGCTGCCTGCACATCAGCCAGGGGTGCTGTTGCTGTGACCACCCCTGCTGGAACCAAAGACTCCTGCCTGGGATTCCATCGCTCCACAGACCAGCCCCAGGACCCAGATGCCCACCCACTACTGCCTCTGGGGTTGTCATGTCGGGCACTGCAACATCTGGCACCACTGACAACCCCCGGCCAGAGAGGCAGAGGGGCACCAGCTTCACTGCCACCGAAGTTGGTGTCCTGGTGGAGCAAGTCCTGGGCAGTATGATGCCCTCTTTGGAAGTTTGCGCGCCGACAAGGAAGGACGGACTCGGATCTGGACGGACATCGTGACTGCCATCAACGCGGATGGGGTGGCAGTCCGACTATTCCATCATGTCAACAAGCGCTGGGAGGACTTCAGTTCCAGGACCCTCAACAAGGCCCGGCGCCTCTTGAAGGCAGCGGATGCTAAGGGGCGCAGGGGCCGCTTGTCGGACGATCAGATGAGAGTCCTGGAACGCATATCCCCAGCGCTCCATGTCCAGGTCCTTGAGAGGCAGACCCGTCTGGAATCGAGTGGTAAGTGTACATGCATCATGATTGTGAGCTGTGCGTGTGGTGATGTGCCAGTAGTGTGCAGGTTGCACATGTGTTTTTATGGGGCCAAGGTATGGGGGGGGTGTACAGGGCCATGAGGCTAACACATGTGAGGGCTGTCATTTGTGAGACATGGATGGTGCTTGTGTGTGTAGGCTTGCATGCCAAATGCAGATGTGTGGGCACACATGTTTGGATGAATGTGTATGTAAGTAGGCATGTTCGTGATGTCACACATGGATGTTGTTTTCAGCTGCATATATCAGCACTGTGTACATGTGCATGTGTGTGTATTTGACAAGGGTGCAACAGTGATGCAACATGGATGCATGTGACAGCGGGATGTGGAAGCCTGATTGGCAGATGTGACATGGATGCCAATCTGAACACTGCGACAGTTGGCAGAGGTGTACACATGCATGCAAGTGTGGTGGTGTGTGTGCATGTGTAGTGCACTCCCTGTGTTGCATGTGATGTCTGGCTCACCTTTGCCTGCTCATGCTGTTGCATGTCTATGGATGGTGCTGGCTGTTGCGATATGGCTGTGGTATGGCTCATGTGTGCGAGTTGAAATGACATGTGTGTTGGCGATTGTGATGCCATGTCTGAGGTTTGCCAATGCCACTCATGTACAACTGTCATGTGTGTATTTGTCCATTGTACAGTGCCCTGATGCCTGTGCTTTATTTCTCCCTGTCTGCAGCGTCAACTGATGAAGAGGGCGGAAAAGGTGCTGTGGAGCACAGCGGCGGGGATCGCACCGCCAAGCGGAGACGCAAGGCCCAGCTCCCCTCCCAGGTTGTGATCTCGTCGGGGAGTGAGGAGTCCGGTGCCGCATCCCAGGCCGCAGCTGCAGGGGGGAGGTCCAAGAGGTGGAGGTCGGAGTTGGATCCTTGGCAGCAGAAGGGGCAGCTGGGACCCCACAGGGCCCAATGGGGGAAGATGGCACGGAGTCATCCAGGTTGGTGGGGGGTTTGGTGGAGGAGGAGGCTGTGCAAGCGACAGAGACGGGGTCTGGAGGTGGGGATTCCACTGGTGCTAGTGGTGCAGTGCAGGACCAGGCACAGGAGGCAGCACAGGCTGCCATGGAGGCGCCTGTGTGCAATCCTGTCCCTGATCCTGTCACCGCATCATCTTGCACCAGCAGGGATGCCTACGTCCAGACCCGTTTTCAGGCAGGGGATGAGCTCACAACAACTGGCCTTCCTCTGCCTGCGGACGTGGCTATCCAGGTACGGGTTGAGCCTGTCCTGACTGGTGTGGCATTGCGTCAACGGGCCATGCAAGGTGACCTGCAGTCTTTTCATGAGGAGACTGCACGTCATCTCGAATGGCTCGTTGACCGTGTCGGCCTACTGGGACAGGTCACCCAGGCCGGATTCCTCAGTTTGCTGCAGCTTGCTCCGACCCCCTCCTCAACTGAACACCCTATGCGCCAGTCATCCTCCGTGCCATCTTCCCACCCATTTGTCACCTGGTGCCCTGTGGAGCTGCCTCTGACGGTGCGGCCAGGCTGGTGGCGGAGGCATCCCTGCCACAGTCGGGAGTCGGACGTCCAGCAGGGGTGGCCGCATCAACGACTGCACCCCAGCTGGTGGAGGATGTGCAGGCAGCAGGAGCCAGGGCACGGGCACAGGCACAGCAGCAGCAGCAACGAGGTGGGAGCCATGATGGCTCGGGGCCTTCGACATCGGAGGGGCAGGCATCGGCCGGAGGGCAGGAGGACCCAGGACGGGAAGTGTCTTCCGTGTGGCAACGGTTGGGCCACGCCATAGATGTGGAGCGGCAGCGGGCGGAAGAGGCACGGCTCACGATGGTCAGGGCGGAGAACTCCATGCAGAGGGCCCTGAGGTGGGCTGAATGCCTCGAGGCAATCCGCAGGGAGTTGGAGGTGAACATGTCGTCGGCCCTGCGGACCCTCGGGCCATGGAGGAGGACCGCCTCCGGGACATTGAGCAGGAGTTCGATGATGCCCTGGCCTGGAACATCCCGAAGTGAGCCGTCAGACTAGCCCGCTGCCCTTGTAAATAGTTCTGTAGTTAGTGTTAGGTTTCCTTTGCTTTCTTATATTTTTTGGACCTTTTGGACAATGGACCACATTTTTGTATATAGTTTTTTTTATTAGGTAGTGTTATTAGATAGGTTTCATTTCTTCTGTTGGGATCATGGACCCTGGATTGTTTATCTGTATATAGTTGACTGTTGGGAATTTTTTTTTACATTTTGATTTTACCCATGGAGCAATGGTTTTTGGTTTTAATTTTCCATTGGATTTACTTTTGTGAACTGTGACTTTGGACACCTTTCCTTTGGATTATGATTTGTGGTTTTAAATTATTTTACGGACATGCTGCTTTTTCTTTTTAAATCCCATTTTCGTTTGTTTATTTTTGATTCCATTTATGTTGCTTTTAATACATTTTTTTCATCATACTTCAATGTGTAGTATCATCTCATTGGTTCCATGCATGTCATCATATGGGTTTTGACATTCACTGACACCCATTGTGTGTATGTGAGGGACATGTCTTCATTTACATACTTGCCATTGGGGTTGTATCATGTAATTGGCATTTCTAAGTGGGTGGATGCAATACTTGGGTGGGTGTTTGGCATGTGGAGGCTGCCCATAAGGGCCAGGGATCTAGATTGTGATGACGTGTTGGCTGGGGGACATGTGTGGGGGCCTGCTGGCAGGTGCCCCTGACTGCTGGGGGGTGGCGGTGCTGGGAGACATGTGTGGGTGTCTGGTGGAGGGTGCCCCTGGATGCTGGGGGGTGGGGGTGCAGGGGGACATGAGTTGGACATGAGTGGGGCCTGGTGGAGGGTGCCCCACAGTGCTGGGGGGTGGGGGTGCAGGGGGACATGATTTGGACATGAGTGGGGGCCTGGTGGAGGGTGCCCCACAGTGCTGGGGGTGGGGGTGCAGGGGGACATGAGTTGGACATGAGTGGGGCCTGGTGGAGGGTGCCCCTGGATGCAGGGGGGTGGGGGTGCAGGGGAACATGAGTTGGACATGAGTGGGGCCTGGTGGAGGGTGCCCCACAGTGCTGGGGTGTGGGGGTGCAGGGGACATGAGTTGGACATGAGTGGGGGCCTGGTGGAGGGTGCCCCACAGTGCTGGGGGTTGGGGGTGCAGGGGGACATGAGTTGGACATGAGTGGGGGCCTGGTGGAGGGTGCCCTACAGTGCTGGGGGTGGGGGTGCAGGGGGACGGGAGTGGGGGCCTGGTGGAGGGTGCCCCTGGATGCAGGGGGTGGGGGTGCAGGAAGACAGGAGTGGGGGCCTGGTGGAGGGTGCCCTACAGTGCTGGGGTGGGGTGCAGGGGGACAGGAGTGGGGGCCTGGTGGAGGGTGCCCCTGGATGCTGGGGGGTGGGGGTGCATGGGGACATGAGTTGGACATGAGTGGGGCCTGGTGGAGGGTGCCCCCGGATGCAGGGGTGTGGGGGTGCAGGGGGACATGGGTTGGACATGAGTGGGGCCTGGTGGATGGTGCCCCACAGTGCTGGGGGGTGGGGGTGCAGGGGGACATGAGTTGGACATGAGTGGGGGCCTGGTGGAGGGTGCCCCACAGTGCTGGGGGGTGGGGGCGCAGGGGGACATGAGTTGGACATGAGTGGGGCCTGGTGGAGGGTGCTCCGGATGCAGGGGGATTGGGGTGCAGGGGGACATGAGTTGGGGCCTGGTGGAGGGTGCCCCACAATGCTGGGGGGTGGGGGTGCAGGGGGACATGAGTGGGGCCTGGTGGAGGGTGCCCCCAGATGCAGGGGGGTGGGGGTGCAGGGGGACATGAGTGGGGCCTGGTGGAGGGTGCCCCACAGTGCTGGGGGTGGGGGTGCAGGGGGACATGAGTTGGACATGAGTGGGGGCCTGGTGGAGGGTGCCCCACAGTGCTGGGGGGTGGGGTGCAGGGGGTCATGAGTTGGACATGAGTGGGGGCCTGGTGGAGGGTGCCCCACAGTGCTGGGGGGTGGAGGTGCAGGGGGACATGAGTTGGACATGAGTGGGGGCCTGGTGGAAGGTGCCCCACAGTGCTGGGGGGTGGGGGTGCAGGGGGACATGAGTGGGGGCCTGGTGGAGGTTGCCCCACAGTGCTGGGGGGTGGGGGTGCAGGGGGACATGAGTTGGACATGAGTGGGGCCTGGTGGAGGTCCCATAGTGCTGGGGGGTGGGGGTGCAGGGGGACATGAGTTGGACATGAGTGGGGGCCTGGTGGAGGGTGCCCCACAGTGCCTGGGGGTGGGGTTGCAGGGGGACATGAGTTGGACATTAGTGGGGGCCTGGTGGAGGGTGCCCCACAGTGCTGGGGGGTGGGGGTGCTGGGAGACATGGTTTGGTGGGCAGTGGTGCAAGGTGACATGTGGGTTGGCTGGGGGGCATGGCCATGGTGGATGGGCTGCCTGCGGGACATGTGCAGGGTAGTCCCCTGTGGTGTGGGCCGCCTGAAGGGGCCGTGGAGGGTGTAGAGTGAACAGCTGGGAGGACCCACACGGCCGATTCACGTGTAAGACTCCACGGCACCCCCAGAATACACGTAGGCTGCTGGATTCGCGTGTGGAATTTCCCACGCACCTTGGAATACACGTACCCTGCTGAAATAGCGTGTGAAACTTCACACAACCAGAAATACACGCACCACGGACAATCGCGTGTGGAACTTCCTGCGTACCTTGGAATACATGTACCCTACTGAAATCGCGTGTGAAACTTCACGCGCAACCAGAAATACACGCACCACGGACAATCGCGTGTGGAATTTCCCACGCACCTTGGAATACACGTACCCTGCTGAAATCGTGTGTGGAACTTCCCGCGCCTCCCGAAATACATGTACACAGGGCAGTTGCGTGTGGAACTTCCTGCGCACCCCGAAATACACGTACCCAGGGCAATCGCGTGTGGAACTTCCCGTGCACCCTGAAATACACGTACCCAGGGCAATCGTGTGTGGCACTTCCCAAGCAACCCCGAAATACACGTACCCAGGGCAATCGCATGTGGAACTTCCCGCAAACCCCGTAATACACGTACCCTGCTGATATCGCGTGTGGAAGTTCACGCGGACCCATAATACACGTACCCTGATGAATTTGCGTGTCAGACTACACGCGCACCCCTGAAATACACATACCCAGGCGAATCGCACTGCTGGGGCTGGAGGGATGGTGGACAGGAGTGGGGGCCTGGTGAAGGGTGCCCCCGGATGCCGGGGGGGTGCAGGGAGACAGGAGTGGGGGCCTGGTGGAGGGTGCCCCGGGATGCTGGGGGGAGTGGGGGTGCATGGGGACATGAGTTGGACATGAGTGGGGCCTGGTGGAGGGTGCCCTGCACTGCGGGGGGTGGGGGTGCTGGGAGACATGAGTGGGGGCCTGGTGGAGGGTGCACCACAGTGCTGGGGGGTGGGGGTGCAGGGGGACATGAGTTGGCCATGTGTGGGGGCCTGCTGGCAGGTGCCCCACAGTGCTGTGGGGTGAGGGTGCTGGGAGACATGCGTTGTTGATCAGTGGTGCAAGGTGACATGTGGGTTGGCTGGGGGCATGCCCCAGGTGGTGTGGGCTGCCTGCAGGGGCCGTGGAGGGTGTAGAGGGAACACCTGGGAGGACCCACACGGCCAATTCACGTGTAGTACAGGGTCGCTGCGCCACTCTGCGCCACGGCTGGTTTTGGAGGCTAAAATCCATGAATACGCTGTGCAATGAAATGGATTTTTTCGCACGCGGCTGGCGCAGTGTATCGGACGGGGACACTGTGCGCCAGCCGCGTGCGCCACTTTTGTGCGAAATTCTATGATTTACCCTATTATTTATGTATGAACTATGGATACTGTAGGCAATTCTTTTTCGAATTTGCGAATGCAAAAACTAGTTCACATTGAGTTAAATGTTAAATATTTAAAATAACAGAACAGAGTTGTATTTCTTCCAACAAGAAGATTTTCCCTCTGTAGCATGATAAATGAACACAAGTTGGTAATGGTTGTGTACTTTGAATACTATCGGTATTAGTTTATTATCATTACAAGAAGAAAAAAAAACATAAATAATTGTGTTTATTTTGTTTTGATGAATGCCATAGGTTCACTCCTGTGGTGATAGTGTGCTGTATAAATGGCCTTTACCATTAATATTAAGTGCATTTTCTTTTTTCAGAATTCGAATATGGAAGAAAGAGGCAAGCACATATAAAGTATTTGGTAATATTTTTGATAAATATATATGTGTAATGTAATGTGCACATAGAAAGAATTTTTTTTTTAATTAATATTATTTCTAGTCGTAGATACGGTATTTGCCAATGAATAGTGAGATTTTTTATGCGCGGCTAAGGTGAGCAACGACTAGACTGCTTTTATTCGCAGCTAAAGGCCTTTGTTAACCCTGGCTACAGGCAACAATTGGGAATTTTGAGTACTGAATGTGCATCAAATAAATACAATAGATATTGTAATATATTTTTGCAGTCTGTGTTTAATTTATCTATTTTTGTAACATAAAAGGTGGTCCTTAAAAGGGCCCTTTTGGGGGTTGGAAAGAGGGATGGAATAGGGGAGGAAAATACATCAGGATGAAACATATAACAAAGGGAATTAAAATAAAATCCAACATATTTTTTTTAATATTTATTTAGTTTTTCATTTTTTAGAAAAAAAGGGGGACAAAATTGCCACTGAAAAAAATACTAAGGATGACAGGTAATCTGATGTTCAGCGATTAGCTTCAGCCATTGCTCAATTGTGGCATCTCATTTGACTACCCATTCGCAGCATCCTTTACACATGATTTGCATCCTAGAAAGGTTGGGTGTCAGTAATAGAGGAGTCAATGTAGCGCCCACCACTGCTGATGTAGTACCTCTATTTCCAGTTGGCGTTGTTGATGCACGGGTGGATGGAGGTTCTACAGGTGGTGCTGATCTTTGTTTATGCACGAAACAGGTCCCATGCATTTTTCTTTTGTGATGTTCATGGGCTTTATGATATTCCTCCTTGACATCGCCCCTGTGGACTCGCACCAGATGGTTGATCATTATCGATGTTACTAGACTTTGAGACAGGAAATCGGAAAGGCCCACGGCATAGCGTCTTATTGCAGAAGGTGCACAATACCTCCTCCGCCTCTTTTCTGAAGCATTGTTCCTTCACAAACTGCAGTTTTTTCCATTCCTGTGTGCTTCTTCCTTGGTGGTGAAGGATTGCAGACCCAAATGATGACATCATCCTCACTGCTCCTACTGTCGTGGTCAGACATCTTGGAATGTCCAACCGGGGAGGAAAATATAAAAGAATAAAAATGAAAACATGAAAAAGACAATGCTGCAAAAAATGAAAAAGTTAAAAAAAAGAAAACAAAAAAGTAATACAAAACATAGACAAATGAAACAAATTACAAGACAAAGGAAAATTGTTTTTAGGGAAATCTGGGTATAAAGGATAAAGAGTTTAAGGGGTAAAATGCCAAAAGTGCTTGCAGTTACTCAGAAATCCTTTCACTAGCAAGTACAGAAAGCAATGATTAATGTAACGTTATTTTTTGTGGGCGTGGTGATTATTCGCAGCTACAGACTGCCGTGCCATCTGATTGGACAGTCTCATATGTGCAGATGTCATCAAACGGCATGGACGTATCCGCGTTGATACAGCGCAATGTGTGATTGGATAGTTTGTTGACTTGTATAAAAGTCACATGGAGGCACAGAGCCGCAACGCATGTTATGATTGGCTGATGCATTATGTGCGAAGAGGTGTAGCCACATTACAGGAGTTCAACGTCCCATTGGCTTATTTCCTACGCGCGGGGTACGTCAAACGGCATGGGCGTACTCGCGCCAATACTTCTCAATGTGTGATTGGATTGTTTGTTGACGCGTATAATGTGTATGCGCGTTACCGCAGTGGGTGATATCATTGGCTGGCGTATTAGACGCAAAGATGCATAGCCACATTGCAGGATGTCAATGTTTTATTGGCTCATTTCACACATGCAGGTTACCCCCTCCCCCAGTCGTTGCAGTATGTAGCTGCACATGTATCCTTGGTAGACTTGGCAATAAAAGCTTTAAAAAAAAAAAAAAATATATATATATATATATATATATATATAGCTACATAAATATGGAAATATTTATTTTAAAATAATGTGGCAATTAATATAACACTTTAATAACAATTCATGAACACAACATATACATGTAAATACTTTAAAAAGTTAAGTACATATGCAAACTCATTTTTTGTAACAATAGGTTTCTTTGGGGGGAATGATATTGTCGAATTGCTTTTTATTTTACTTTCTAGACAGAATACAGTGTTTTGATTAGCTGAACTGTCCGTATTATTAATGTTAATTTTGTATAGAATAACAAAACCTTTGAAATTCAAGGAACACCTTTAGTTGCAGGGATGTTAATGAAAGAACTCAATGCAACAAAACCTTGGAAATTCAGCTAATGCCACCTTAACTTCACGCCCCCTGTTGGGCAGATTATGACCACAATGATGAGATCACAGATCTCACCACTGTTGATATCACTTATTACATGTTGAATGAGAACACTAGTGCCATGACAAATCACGTCACCGATGCCATCAATGGTGATAACGCTAATTACATTGTATATAACTGATTGCATCAATAATGGAATTAGGCATAACATCATTTATAAGTTAGCTAATGAAAACTTTGATTACCTTAATAACATTTAACCATGGATTGGCCATGTCAAAGACAGTGGTCACTGGCCAGCACCAAAGCTTATTGCTAGTTGTCGCTTAGTGTTCAAAAATACCAATGCCTAGTAGCAATATCATTTAGTTTGTTAAAAAATCATTTTAGCAGCTGGAAACAGTTTTGTTAGGCTTCTAAACATATCCTTCATGGCGAGCAGCAAAGATCCTGCAGTCACACAGCCCAAACTGTTGCCTCCACAATGTCCAATAATAATTTCTGGACGTTTAAAGTGAGCCATACTCTCACAGAATGGTAATAAAGTTACCCAGTTTAAGCCACAATCTTCATACCACAAAACTTCCATTTCGCCCCATTCAATAGTAGCAGAGATGCCACAAGATTCAGTATAAACCATTAATCAATGGATCCAAGAATCTCCCACCATCCACACACTCTGCCATTGTCATCGCCATCTTCACTACACAAAACAAAGTAAACACTTCCTACCCTGTACTCCTGTACACTTCGCCTCCTCATCCAGACCCACAACACCTGATCCACTATTCCCCCAATGTCCTCCATGCCAGAGATCCTTACAAAGCCCTGATGACACGTGGGGGTACACGGACTACTGCGGTGTTCCCAGACCCGGCAGCACTTCCAATACTTTTATTCACCTCTAACAATAGCTCCCTATAAACTTTTTTCCACTGCCACACACTTTTCAGACCCTTTTTCGCCAAAACAAACTAACTAACTCTAAATATGTTTTCCAGAATTTTTGCTGACTTTGCTGTCCGCTGATCCAACATGGGGACCGTTTCAAAAAATCTGACGCAGCTCACGTTTTCAAACAACCAATCAGCATGCATCTTTGGTGTCCGCGGACACTAGGCTACCCTATGATTGGTCCAGAGGTGTCCGGGGGACTCCGAATCAGGAAATGAGTTGGCGGACCAGACCCAGATATCACTTTTTTTTACCTCCTTTTTTGCCATTAAAAAAAAAAAAACTACTGGACAGATTTACACCAAATTTACAAAAGTACACATTCGGTACGAGCACTTTTTTTCCCATTGTGTCTATGAGGATTTTAAAAATGTTGGAATCCTCCTATAACTTTGCCTCCCGTTGACGAAACTGCACCAAACTTTGCAGAATCACTCCGAGGTGGCCATATACTATGTCTGCAACATTTGATGAGGATGTGTCTAAAAAGTTGGGCAACGTTATAAGCCACCCAAAAAGTGCTCTCTCTATGAGTTGAGCAACTTAACCATAACTACAGGGCAGCTACTGCAAGCCCAGTAATTTAAAAAAAACTGCAAAGAAAGATGGCCAGCTTCAGGGAGCTAGTCTCTTCACTATTTCTATTGCTGAGGCACGGGTGTTTAGGATGAAGAGCAAGGCATTCGAGTGGGTGCCAAACAGATACGCGGGCTGTTGAAAAGTGGGAATGTGCTGTTCAGTGTGCAGGATTCTGTGACAAGTGGGGCGAGGGGAAGTGCGAGCCTATGGAACTGGCCCGGACCAACCGGAGACATGTGGCCAGTTTTCACTCATGACCATTGTCAATTTATTGGCTGGCGCCTCAGTGAGTGGTGCCAATATGAGGTGGAACAACAGCAGCATTTGCCAAATGGAAAATCTACAATAATGTGCCTTGGCAAAGCCCATCTCTCTGGCGTTGCGAATGCAGATGCTAAGCCTTATGTCCCCTCTAGGGGTTTTACAAACTTAACATCCACATTTACAAAGCCATTCCCATTGGCATTGCCAATCCGTGTTCGTTTTGGAACATCTAGCAAAGAGCATGTGTTATGCACGACTTGTGGTTGCCCATTTTCGAACGGGCACTGCTCTCGGCGATCCCCAGGATGTGTTTTGCAGCCTCCTCTCCTGAGTGGGAAAACTCAGCAGCAGAAGCTGTTCATTCCCCTCTCTCTCTCTTTTAAGTATGGGTTGAATAGGTTTCTCGGCTGTAATGCTGCGTGCCTGTGCCAAGCATTTTTTTTAAAAGGTACTGTAAGTCTCTCGGCATGGCATGCAACTCACAGCGAACACGTTTATTTTTCTAAAACTCTTCCTGCAGCGTGAGTGCTGCCGCTCCTCCCTCTGTGATTCATTATACATTAGGCACGTCACCATGCCACGGCCACACCTGAAATAGCCCTCAGTGACAGAGTGTCAGGTTTCTGAAATGCTGGCTCAGAAGGCGAGGCGAGCTGAAGAGCGCCGAGCAGGCTGAGAAATGCATGCGGGCATTCGCTGAAATCCTTTTCTCTGGCCAGTAATTGGCAATGCAAACCTTCAGAAATTGCTCTACCAAAACCTCGCCTATTTATTCTCGAACTGAACAAGAAGCACCTGTAGCGCGTTGAATGCCCAGTGCTTACTACAAGTCCCATCTCCTCTGTACGCGTCCAGTGAGCTCGCCCTCTCTGCCTCACGATTCAGACTGCAGGGTCAGGAAAGGTCCCTGGAGTGCCGGGGCACGCCTCGGCGCTCAGCTCGTTTCTCGACCGCTTCGCTTCCTGCGGACTGGGCAAGCGCTGACCTTCAGCCGCCTGTTGCCGCTTTGCTTCGCCTCGAACACTTGCCAGTCGCGCAGGGTCTCCAGAGGGCGTTCGCCCTGCACAGCCTTTTCTTCACAGTGCTGCTTTTTTTTTTTTGTCAGATTCTGTCCGAGGAGGTGTTGCCGCTGCACCTGTTCAAGTAGATTTCAACAATTCCGATACAGCCGGCAGGAAGTCACTCACTCAGCTGATGGAAGAGGCGGTTATCAGGTTACCTTCCGTAGTGAGCTATTCGCCTGGTTACGTTATCTCTTCTTGACTTGCCGGGACGCAATGCATCCAGAGAAGACGCGTCTGCCTTTCTAAAGAGTGGTCCCCAGGTGTGAAGGTTGCCCATGGACATGCCTTCGTATTCCCAGCTCAGTCTCTTACTGGCCGCCTGGATAGGATGGGGGGTGCTACTCCAGCACACCGCGGCGGCCTCGGATGCTGCCCTCAGTTCCTTGGGCATGGGGGCCAGCACTGTCCCCGAAAGTGTCAGCCGAAATATGGTGACCACAAGTTCCCACGGGGAAGAGCTGAGGCTGCCAGTATTCACTTTGGATTACCCGCATGTGCAGATCCCCTTTGAGATCACCCTGTGGATACTTCTGGCATCTTTGGCCAAAATAGGTGAGTGACAATATCCCTGGGCTCCTTTGCATTTGCAGTCTGAAAGATGTGAATTAAATGTATCATAGGTTTGCACTAATAGGGGCAGACTGAAGCTGCCACGTACTGTGCCACAAGACAGAAAATAAGGATATTTCCGACCACCTGTAATTAGAAACTAAATGCATCTGCACTCTGCACTTGGCAAATGCAAAATGGGTGGCGCTGAAGGAGTGTCAGTGGCATAGCAGCTAAAATGAGAGGCACACCGTCACCCACAAATAGTGTAACCTGAACTTCAAAAAAGAAGACAAAAAACCTGATCTGGTGGAATTGTGCCCTTGTTCCAACCCGGTGGCATTCAGTTGTACCATCTGGACAAAGCAGCAGGAACAACAGCCTCTTTCCCCACAAAAGTAGTTCCCCTCCCCTACACGGTGACACTTATTTCAGGTAACCCACACTCTGAGGAAGTTCATGTGGCACTGGGGGATGTGTGCGAACTTTGTCCCTGCAATTTATATCATCATCGTTCCTGTCGTCATTGTTTACAAAACATGTCCATAGTGATCTTCTAATATCTCATAAGGCAGCTTTTAATGCACACACATGAACAGAAATTGCTTCCCAGGAGGAGAGAACCACAAGCCAATGCATTTCGTACTGCCGATGCTTCGTCAGGGAAATAGCTGTCCTGGGATGGACAACATCAAAGCATTTTGTGCATTGTGGAAGTTCCTTCCTATATACATTTGACAAACTCAATATGGCCGTTTGTTTAACTTTCAGGTAAAACAATGGCCAAACATGTTTCTTAATTGGTGTCTTTCCATGCAAATTGAATGTCCAGGGACTGCAACGGCTCACTTGTTTGTTTCTTTTGGAATTAGGCCCATTTGCACGTGCCAAGTGTGTTAGGTGCCAATTGTTCTTGCCGCCTATGAGATTCTTTGAGAATTATCAAGAATGTGCCCGTTGATTGTGGACAAGAGTGCACAGTTTCACCTACCCCAATTGGCCTTTGGAAATTGATGTCTTTGAGATTTGGGACCATGCACCTTTTTCTACGGCACCATAAGATCACTAAGATGGTGTCTTTGTAACATAACACAACCTAGGCACGTCTGATTCTTACACAGCATCACTCCTCACTTTTGAGGCTGTTTGCTGAATGTGCCCCATTTTGAACTGATAGAGATTGGCCATGCATTTGCAATCAGGCCAGTGTTTAGGCTGGCAAGAGCAGGTGCAAAACAGCCTCAACGCATCTTTGTCATGTTCATGAGCTGGGCTGCTGAAAAACTGCCTGTTCAAACAGCACTGGGCTTGTATATTCAGCACTGCGAAAACTCCATGTGCAGTCAACCCTCGTGTCGTTCAGCGACTCTGAAGAACTCTTCCGACTCCACGCAACACCCCCACACCCCCTCCTCCCCCCGTGTGATCCTCGTAAAATCAGTAGAGTGTGCACAATGCGACACACAGAGAAAAGAGGAGGGGGTTTTCGTGAACATCGCATTACGATCCTTGACTGAGGATATCTAGGCCCACTTTAATGTGCGACGAATCACAGCTTTAAGAAATTACAAGCAGTAACAAATCGGTTGATTATTGTGCCTCCAGTTTGGTTGTTGGACAAATGGTTGCACATTTTTCGCTAATTGTGCAGCAATTATATGTGGGTGGTGGGTAAAGGGGCATAATCTATGTAAATGGCATAGGGGGGAGGATGTAGGGGTTTCCCCCGCATATATATGCAACAAAATGTACTTATCAAAAATAAATTGTGACCAATTCTCCAAGGACCATAAAGATTTGCAGTAATCAACCCAAACCGTATCGATTTAACATAAAGTTGTTTTTTTTCAATCAGTGCCACTTAATGACACTTTTATCCTCTTAACTGATTATTTTGTGTTCAGCCCCATTAAACGAGCCTGTGTTTCATTCAGAGATATTACATATTAAACACTCCTAAATGCTTCTTTTTGGATTCCATTTTGAGGACAGAGCGGGAGAGAGTAAAAGATATATTTCAATTTGTTTCTGTCCATTATTGGGCTGCCCTGTTGTTTAGTTCCCCTGAACTTCACCAGAACTGTTAGGGCTGAGTGCATGTTGTGGTAAATGAAAGATCAACTGGTAGGCTCTTCACTGATCAAACTCTGCCACCCCCCTGTCACTCCGTGGCAGCGGCATGATTGGGGCAGACCGAGTACTTATTGAAAGCCCACAAGTGGTAAGTATGCCACTACAAACACAGACACGGTGGACATCTTTGAGGGTCGACTGTGCTGCATCCTAGCATGCATTTCTTTAAAACAATATTTAAATCAGATTACTAAAAATACCCACAGCATGCACTTTTCAAACGGGGCAAACTTTATAGAAAACATGTCAGAGAAATGTCTTGCTGACTTATAACTTTTACATTTTGGTTGCACAGCTTTTTGGGCAACAGTACCTTAAAAATATACTTGGTGGATGGACAAGCAGGTAGCACATTATCCTTATGATAATAAAGGATGGAAGGCTAGGGGTCCCAAAAGATTCTTCAACAACCTCTTTACCACCCTGTCAACAGTAGCAGTTTCACTCAATAAACACTTTCCATAAAGTTCCTGTTAGGAAAGATTTTCATTTATGGGTCATTTTCCCTCCAGTTGTGAACCCCTGAGTGTTTTGTTTTTGTCTGTCCATCCTAGCCTGACTTTTACCAGTGGAGCCCAGCCTTCTGCTGTACTACGCTGGGCTTTTTCTCATTTTGTTATGGGGAAACTAACATACCCTTCAGACTGTCAGTACTGGGAGACTTTGTTTCCCTTAATCTTTCACTTTGTGCAACATTTTACAAGTGCACAATCTACATTCCAGTACAGTGTGCTGGGAACTCTTTTTCATTTTGAAGGCCCTATAAACCCTCAAAGAATTTTTGGTGAATGCACAAGTGTGTCCAGGGGAGAGCTGGTGGCAGCAGTTAGATGTGAAACATTGTTTACTCTTTTCTATGGTGGAAACCGTGTTTACTGCGTTTGGCCCAGGACAGTGCCTAAAATGACCATTCTACGAAGTTCTTTATTCTGTCCTTTGGCCATTTTGTTCCTTTACCTTCCCCAGGTCGTGCAGACCTGGGAAATTCCTTATTTGGTCATGCAGACCCCCACACAAACCGTAGCTTTTGCGGGCTTCTGCATGTCTTGAATGTGTGCGCCCAGAATGTGGGCTGGAGCTGTCCAGTGCTACTACACATCCTGGCTGCCAGGATGTCCGGTGTGCTGGAATGACTGGGTCCACCATGGTCTATTATTGGCCCACGTCTGGGATGGTTGAATGTGAGCAGATCTCCTATTGGTTTCTCTTCATTTTTGCGCAAAATTGATTTTGGATAAGAGAAGGCACTCTAAATCTATTCCAGGTTGATCTTTGAGTTCACACCAAAATCAGTAAAGAGGCCAAGTATCCTGAACCGAAGAAGCAGATCTGTGGAACCGCTGGTGACCCGCTGGAAGGTTTGGCACCCTGACCCCACGGTTGTACCATTGGAGACCATGTTTCTCACCAACCATAGAAGGCCTGCAAGGGTGAGTTGATCCGTTAGAGTAGTGGGACTAACTACTCTTGGCACTTCCTGCTTAATCTGCAAACGAGCCCCTTCGGAAGTGTTCCTAGACTGCCCAGTGAACTGACCAGCTTGTACAGGACCTTTGTCTTGGACTGCCGCCGTCTCGAGTTTCGACATGAGCTTTTTGGAACCATGAGCTCTTGGTAGAAGGCAGTCTCCTGATGAGTTTCGTACACCTAGCATTCCTAGGTCTGAAATTAGGAGAGTCTGCCTGAACCCAAACCTACGCGGTTCCCATGTCACCCCGCGGTGGTGCCAAACTTAATGGGTGCCTTGCTACTGTGCCCCCATGTACCCTAAAATGAGCTGCAGTGGAAATGGCCCGATCCCTTCACCAGAAGTGGAGAAATCGCCACTGTCCCACCACGGACATGGTCCCAGAATGCAGTCCCTGAAAGCCAGAGAGACACGAAACTGTGGGATTCTGACCTGCTAGCGAACCGGACTAGACAGGCGAAGTATGGTCTGGACTGCGTCGATGGTCGGTAAGTACTTGCAACCCTTACTGGTGGCCTCTGACGCATCCATAGACTTTTACGCAAAAGTGTCCCCCAAGGGCCACTCTCCAGTGTAAGGTAGCCTGTGGTACCATCCAATTCCTGGAAATTGCTTTGCCCTCTTGTGGAGACCCTCCTTGAATAATGGAACGTTATTCATCATCACCTCACCCGCCTTCCTGGGCCACTACAGCCCCTTGAAGAGATCGGTTTTGTACTTATCTGCACAAACGAGTGCTCCGGCACTGAATTAACTTTTGAGTACAAGGCTCCACACTTCATAGAGACTGGACCACCTATTAGTTAGTGTTTGAGTTGTTGAGGGACTGCCCAAAGTATATTTGCACTGTATGACTCCTTTCTGTTGCAGGTTGTGTGTCTCTACTAGTTGAATATTACTTTAGACTAATAGTTACTGTATATATGTTTCCTAGTATAGTGTTGTGCTAGTTTTGGTAATATTGCTTAGTTTCATCTTGTTTTTGAGTTAAAAGGCCTTTGATAAATGTATATGTATTTTCGATATATACACCTAACTGACAGTATTTTGTGGTGTTGTTTGCTGTGTTTGCTCATTGTGGACTTGCAATCACCCTCACCCCTTCTGACACCTGGACTTGACCACTACCAATGCTAACATGATTAGACTGGCTTGTCCAAAAGGTTACCCTGTTCCAAGAAACAAGGCTGGCCTTCTGAACCCCTCCCCACCAGGCCAGAGTTCAGAAATCCATCTTAACAAGTTCCCTCTACATACAGCAGCACTATACCAACATATATGGGCATTCAACACTAACAACATAGGCCATATCACAGACGGATTGGGGTTGAAACTGCGAGGTAGGAATGTTCGAGGGAGAAAAGACCAAAGATAATTTTTTTGAAAATAACCTTTGGTCTTTTCTCCCCTGAACATTTCTGACTTGGCCCACACTCCTAGCTATACCCCTACCCACACCGTAGCTATGCCCCCACCCACACCGTAGCTATTCCCCCACCCACAACCCTAGCCACACCCCCACCCACCCCCCTACCACACACCCAAAACACCCACATCCCCACCCCCTACTTACCTTTCTTCCAACTCGCTGGGTCCTGCAACGCCTGTTCCCTTTCACTTCCATGATCGGGAACCGCCGCCGCAGAGTGCTTTCCTTTTCTTTTCTTTTTTTTGGACAGTGGCGGAGTTTTCCCCAGCAACCCTCGCTCACAATATAGTGAGCAAGGGTGCAGTGGACACCCCCTCAGCCCTTTTTTTTGTTTTTTATTTTTTTTGTTGGGGTGGCTGCGGGGGACACCCCCACTCACAATATTCACGATATAGTTAGCAATGGTGCGGGGGACACAACCCCGCAGCCCCCTGAACTGAATTAGTGATTTGGTTGAACTTTTCGGTCATTCAGATTTTTCGAACGGCCGGATTTTGGCTAAATCATGCATTCAGCCCTACCATTGGGTACTAACAGGTTTTATGGCAATACCTGAAGGGTCCATCTGTGTATTAGCTTAGCATGGTTCTGGTCCCTTGGACACTTGTGTTTCTTTGCTACTGATTTGTGACAATGTTTGTTTTGGTGTGTCTGAAACGATTATAATTTGTGATGTGATAACCTTTATGGCTTTGACCCGATATAAAGTTGAGTGAGCAAATAAGATAAAGGGTGCTCATTGTTGTTTATATTAAATACCCCGCTCCCAATAAAAAGTACTATTGAGCATGAGTAAGCAGAGATACTACTTTCATCAAAAATAACATTAACTGCCAAATGTGTTATAGGTAAAGCGGCAACTCTGTCCTTTACAGAGTCACCCCTCCTTCCCGACCACATCATTGAAAGCTGCCCAGCCTGCCACAGCCCATTTCATCACAAGACTGATGAGGTACGACCACTTTGGAACCTACTCTCAGAGAGATACACGCGTTATCCCAACACGCCCCCATCACCTTCAAAAACGGCCATCACACAAAATGCAATGATAAACAAAGTTCCATCTTATTAGGGGGATCAATTCCCCATCTGTACATGGCTCCACAACATTAGAAGCCACAAAGTCACTAGACTAGAATCTAAGGGCCTGATTTTGCATAAGGTGCAGCGAGCGTGGTAAACAACTCGCCTTTTCTTGACGTCCAGATACCACTCTTATTCTCAGGGGGTCCTGGGCGTCAGCACAGAGCACAATACTGCTGTGTCACAAACCACCTGGATTCTGCCTGTTTTTGGGATTAATGGGCAGATTGCTGGGTTTCGGCAGAATTTTCATTGAATTGCATGAAATTCACAATTTTACTAAAGTGTTGCTGACAACAACTCTTGCTGGCACCAGAAAATTTCAGATAAGTACATATTTGTAAGTGTATATTTATATTAAGATTTGACAAATTTCGATACATTCTTTGGACTGTTACCAACCAGTTATAAGTATTTTGGATGTGGGAGGGGGAGTCCTTTCCTGGATGCAGGTGGCATCTGCAGTTGTTCGTTTTGCCTCGAGAGGGAGGTGGGTGGCCTTTCCTTTGTTCCCTGGTCATACTCTGCCACAATAGACAAAGTGCAATAGATGGACCACCACCTGAGAAGGTAGCGTTATTTACCCAACAATTTAGCTTGGTCCAATAGCAAGCGAGTAGAGCACATAGAGCACGTGCTTTGACATCTGTACAGAGCCTGCTGTCACAGGTTCGAATCCCAGCAGTGCCAAACAACCTTTCATCCTTCCGAGGTCGATAAATGAGCACCACACACCGTGAGTAATAAAGCAGCGCTCAGATACCCAAGGGTTCATAGCGCTATATAAATGCTAAATTATTATTATTAATTTAACACTGTTGTTAATGTAGAGCAGTGACACCAGAATCCACATGCAAATGACAGGTTTGAGGAACTGTCGGTTGCCATGTTGGTTTCCAGCCAGTACTGGCAACAGGCACACAGGTTCCTGAATTGGTGCATTGTGTACTCTCTCTGCGAAATCCAACACCATCAGAATAGGTGTTAATTGCCAAAAATGTTGTAGACCATAAACTGACATTTTCGGTAACTAGCACCTAGCCGAGAATCGGGCCCTGATAGGCGCAAGTAGGAAATAGGCCTTCTTCTTCTAGGTAGTTAGACTCTTGAATAAGAAACCAAAGCACATCGGATTAGCATCATCTCTTCTGCCCTTCACCAAGGAGCTGAAGACCGTGCCTTTCAAGGAAGACAATGTGACCTGTTTACCCCAGCTAGCACCGTTTGCACAGCAGCCTCCCCCTGTTCTTCCCATGCTTCTAGCCCTATATGATATGATATGGCATTTGTAACGTGCCTATACACAAGTGTTTCAAGGCGTGATGAGGTGAGGAAGGGGGAGCAGAGGGAGGACAGAGACAACAATCTTACTAGGCCAAGTGACATTGAGATTGTGCAAGTGCAGGCTAGGGGGGAGGGGGAAAGTGCCAGGGGAAAGGGGAGGGGTGCAGTGCTGTTCATGGGATCAAAATAATAACAAGAAGTGTGGCCCGCAGGTGGCAGGTGCAAGGGTAAGTGCAGACAACAGGTGTCCAAAAGTGCAGGTGAGGGACTGTAGGGTTACAGATGCAGACCCAAGTGCAAGGGTTTCTGGGAGGCAGTGCGGATGTGCAACTGGGCGGGAAGGGAACTGGACTTGAACCAGAGGGTATTCAGGTGACCAGTGCAGTATCAGCCAGGAGTTTGGCAGGGGAGAGGAAGAGAGAAGGCAGAAGCAAAGAGGACGGTCTTGAGATGCTTCCAGAACCGGAGATGGTTCTCCTCAAGTTTCAGAGAGGCAGGGAGGCCTCAGCCAAAGAAAGAGATTAACCATCAACTCTTTGCTTGGAGAAGCGACTGACCCAGGAGGCGGAGGAGCGAAGAGCTCGAGTATGAAGGTATTTGCGAAGAATTTGCGAAGAGAGAGTTGGAGGTATTGAGGACCCAGGCCCCAGAAGGCCTTGTGGACAATGCAGAGGGTCTTGAACTTAATCCTTGCAGCCACTGGGAGCCAATGCAGAGATTTCAGTGCTGGAGAGATATGATCCCTGTGTTCTTCCCGACCACAGCATTGCTTTAGATCTAAGTTTGAATTATATAAAAAATCAACCATACAACGGGTCTCAGGAAAAGGTACATTGGAAAGTGAATAGGAGCAATTCAAAGAGAAGCTTTTTGCAGTACATTCAAAACGGGGACCTGAGCATTTCTAGGGGGGTGTTCACTAGGGTTTATTGTGTTGTCTGTAATCTTTGTATTAGTATTTTCTTACCAATGCAATATTTTGAAAGGTATACAATAGCATTGACTTTCATATCCAAGACTAATGTTTTATAGCCACCTAACACCCATACGTGGGGCTGGGCGTCCACTTTGACATATAAGGGATTGACATGATAAAATGTTCAACACAAGATACATGCATTTCTGTCCCAGCGAATGGGATACAACTGCATCTGGGATAACACTGGTTTACTCTGCTGCTGTCCACAGAAAAAAAAGAACAGAGGACTCATACATGACGCTTCTATTCATTGTGCTTCACCCTGAGTGTTCCACATAACATACTTGGCTTTTCGTTGCATGGAAAGCACACCCCATTTGTAAACTCAGGACATGCTTTTGTTAAATATGGAAACTATTCCTCCAGGCCTTGTAGTGTGCAACCCTGCTTTGTGATTACAAAGAGTCAGACTGTAGGCATAACGGATTTGCACATTCTCGCCCCTTTATGAATAACCTGAAACCTTTTTTCCCAAACTAGGAAATGCGCTATCAGATCTTTTCAGTTGAGGGAAAGAAAGTTTCTCATACAACAGTGCAACATTTCTACATTGTAGTACTGGTGTCTTCAGTCGCACAGAGTGTAGGGGCTGGGATAGGCCTCAGGAAGCGTACTCGAGTAGCCATCGAAGTTGTGCCCACTGAAGAAGGGTACCTTTGCAGTAAGGGCCGATATGGAGCAAACTTCACACATCCGCACCATAACTGCAGACTGTGGCTGATGAAGGCTCTTTCGTGGAATTAGCTGAAGGGCTGATTTGAGTGAACATGTTTAACGTATGTAAAAATGCTCTAGGTGGGAACTGAAGAGGTTGCAACCCAAAGCTGGATGTATGACTCTTGCATAGATGCAGCAGTTTTCCCCAAATGAGTACCCTTTTAGGCACCAAACCTCGGGGAGGCTGTGGCAAAGGCTGTGTGACAAAGACACTACCTCCTAGGCTGTTGCCCACACTGTCTTTCGCAGGGATCAGAGGAGATTGCTTTCACACTTCAAAGTTAGCACAGCTATGAAGGGTACCATTTTCTAACTGACATGAGTGTGTACAAGATGGGACAGTCTACACTTCTTTCTTCAGCATTACTTCATGTATGGCTCTGCAGGGTGCCTGGACACTATTGTTGCCCTTACACTATTATGGATCAATGATATGTGTTTCAGGGTCAGTGCTCAATTAACTGCCAGACTAAAATTGTACCTCCCAAAAACTATGCCTGACATTTGGGACTGGTGAATGTTTGAAACATCATGGTTCACGTACCCTCTCAACACTGTTCTCATGTCTCTGTTTTCTCTAAAGCCTGTGTAAGTGGATATTAGTGCCACGATGCCTCGGGGCCTCTGTGCGTTACATTCAAATACATAAATAAGTCAGGGCTTCAAGGAGCTGGCCGTTCAGGATTTATATAAATGACCCACAATTTAAGCTATACAAATGTAGCATCTATTACTTACTGAAATGCAATGAGTAATATACGGTGCAAACTGCCAAACACAAAGGTGAAAGAATGATATCCTGTAAAGGCATTTTCAGTTATGCACTATCATTAGAAAGTATTCATAGTACAGTTGAAGTAAACTCCAGGAAAAAGCTGGACACTTTCTCAAGAGGCAGATTATATTATAACTGAGACCAGAGTAAGATTGACACGAAACAGTAAGATCTGATAAATCACGTAAAGGGAATTTAAACTCTGGGTTCATCTTAACCTTCCTCCCCTCAAATGATCAGTTACTCTCCTCAGGAGCAAATCCGAACCCTTCACTACCTTGCAGCTGTTGCAAACTGAAAACATCACGACAGTGTAGAATGTCAGGTAACTCACAAAAAAGGGGCTGCAGTCTGCCAATACCGAATAGCTGCGCCACCTACAAATGATGGGCAGGCTTAACACAGATAATACTTTGTTGGTGTCCTTTCTTTCTTTTCAGTGACCTAAGAGAAACTTGAAAGCAGGCTGCAAGGTGGCTGAGGCCAGTAAGAAAATGTGTTGCCTGCCATTTTGCATGTTTCTGTCACTGATATGCAGTTTGTGACGAATAAACCTCCGGGGCACCAGTGGTCCATGGATGAATATCGTTTCTAAACCATCAATCACCCTCGCACATCCAGTACACCAGAAGGGATGTGAACAGATTGGAAACACAAGTAAATTATAAACCTCCTTGTCCAATTTTGGTAACGTGGAGGGAACGTCAGGCTTATCTCCATAAGGTTGTGGATCGTTGGTTAGTTGAAACACAGTGAAAATACAATTATCACCCAATGATAAAAGATACTGTACAGTCAAGGTTGCATAAATATCTACTTTATTATTATTATTATTACAAAAGACAGTTCTAGCACAATACAAAATAAAACCCACCCTGTAAAGGAACACAGAGGTCAGACAGTTTCATGAAGGAAAGGGATGCACTCTGGATACTGACAGGAGACTAGTTGGTAAAGCAATCAGTCTTACCAGTTCAAGTTTATTTGGTTCCAGCACCAAGGGAGAAAGGGGTTGTAAATGTCACTAGGGTCCTCCGGAGAAGGAGCAGGGGGACAGAACCACAATATACCTGGTGCTTGAGATGATTTTGAGGCTGGACAGCATTGAGTCGGTTCCAGGATGCTTTGCAGCCCCTCCAACAGAGTTCAGGACAGGAGACAGCTGCAGGTATCAGGCAGCAAGCAGTTCGGCAAGCGAGGCTGGATGGACAGTTGCAGACACAGTTACACAGCGGCTCAGGGTCAAGAATCGCTGTCTCTGTGCTGGTTGGCATGTCTCGAAAGCTGGTCGAGTCATCTCAGAGGTCTTTCATGACTGGAGCGTGACAACACTTAGTGGTGCAGCCCATTGCGGTTTCGAGGGATCGACTGTCTCGAAAATGTCCTTAAAAGATAGATGCTGATTGATGCTTGTTGTGGCACTCTTCGTAGCTTCTTCGCAGGGCTCGTATCGTCCTTTAAGGTGGACGGCCCAAAGGTGAGGACAGCGTTTGCAGGCAACGGTCTTGTCCTTTATTCAGAGACTCTCTGGCACTTCCCACCTAGGAAGCTTGCTGGCAGAACCTAGCAGGGCATGCTGTGTGCTGGCTGGGTACTGGTTCTGGAGCTGATGGATGGGTCCTCTGAGTCTGGTATCTCCCTCTGTTCCCTGGGAGATGTTTAGAGGAGGGATATTGGTTATCTCATGGAAATCCTGGCCTTCTTTCACTGGCAGAAGCAATAAGGCAGACTGTACCTTCAGCCAGGGTCCAAATGAGTCCTTCTTCTTACTCCTTTCAAAGTCGTCAGATGATCTGCTAAGTGAGCGGCGCAGCCCTTTTTTAAAGCCAAATGGGCCCCAGTGATTGATGCAGGCTAAGCCTACCTTAAGGAACTAATCCTGGGTCCCCACCAACAATCTTCTGTTATGTGTGAGGTTAGGACCAGAGTACTCTGCAACAGGAAAGTTAAGGGCTTACAACATGTATTCCTAAGTCCCCCCATCTTGATGTCTTTTGTAGATCAAAGTGTTTCTCTGGTTATCTAACCCCTCTGTCTGTGACTCTTGATCAAAGTGCAGGTCTCCCTTGAAGTTTGTGATGAGAGCAGACTTCCCGTCTCCCTTAAATCACATACTTCTTCCCTCTGAAAAGGGTCCTCTCTGCATCGGTTTCCTGCATTAAATAATGGGCCCAGACATGCCATTCAGTGCCTTTCAGACAAAGGGATGGGAGCTAGGTTCAAGTTGACCCATTGCATACCCAAGAGGTGTTAGTATTGCCTCCCCTTTGTCTGCTCTGCAACCAAGTCTGTCAGAGACCTGTTCCAATTAGCTCTTATCAGTATGCACTGCCACCAGCAGATTTAGACAAAAGAGAGGCAGATCCATGGAGCCTTTGATATTTTAATTAGGCTGGCCATGGCCAGAGGAGGATGGTGAATTCCCCCTTCTTGAGATGCTTTCATGTACCCGTGGCTGTCACATGCCAGAAGAACATGACAGGGAGGACTGTGCCTGTAGGCTGTGTCCCCCCGGAGTACATTTGACTATGGGTTTGTTGTGCAGTGAGCAGAGGAACATGTGTGTGGAATAGCCCCACACATTTTCTGAGGTTGATCTCCCATCATTCATTTTTAATTACAAAACTTCAAAAAAGGGCAAGCGAGTGCACACTCCCCATGTGGATGGTCTAATTCCTCACACAGTTGGATGTTCATAAGTGGCTTATCCCAATGAGTGCCCACTCTTAGCAAATACTGTATTCTCCAATGCTGGAAAGCAGAGGAGGGCTAAGCACATTTCTGCTAGCATCAGGCCAAAGTCCTTGGAGTCCACTGAGCCCCTGAAGCACCAATGAAGCTTGGGGGTTGATAGTATGACTAAAGATTAGGAACTGCAACAGCGCTGTGAGCTCCTGGAACCCATCAGAGATTGTAGGGTGTAGGCAGTTAAAAAAACATGTGAAGAGCTGACTATGCAGGCCTGGTGAGATTGAAAACACAAAGGGATTATCCCTGAAAAAGTCCCTCGATGAAGGGACAGAGAAGGTTAGGCGAAGTGTAACAGGAACCAAGCTGCCAAACCAGTTTTCCCTTTCCTCACTCTAGTAATACTTCCAACTCCCATTCAAAAGCCAACCTTCTAGATTTCACAGTATCAATACTGGCCCTGCCATAGTTGGAACTAGCAAAACCCTTGAAGGGGTTTGGGAAGGAGCCACATGAATGGTAATTTAATATCAGTTAATGTGAGCATACGTCCAATAATACATGTAATGCATGTTTAACCTGCCACATGTGAAACATATGGTCCTCCCCTTTGAGCACAACCTGTCAATCTTATACTAACTGTAAGTCAAAGTTTCAGAAATAAATTCAATGTTTAGCAGAAAGAGTCACAACCACAGATATGCAGCTCTTTCCTGGCAGAGCACTGCCTTGGTCAGGGGTATTTTGCTATTTGGAATAATAGTTGTGGATAGGGTTGTTTTCCCAGTACTTACTCCTCTTACTTTCCTGTACTGCATTGCAATTATATCTCCTTATTGTACAACGGACCATTGCATCACAGTTAGAGTTGGGCTATGTGCAACCCAGCACCTGTATGGAAACAAACATATCGGTAAAAGGAGCTTTGTGTCCATAGAAATGCCATTAACTGCCCTGACAAGAACAGGTTGAAGGAAAACTGAAGATGGCTTCAAATGTTTCCCTCGTCATGGCTGGAATTGAAGAACAGCTTGTTCAGAACTGTGCTCAGACAAATAAATCATCCTGTAAGTATATATTAAAAGGTGACAGTAGGCCTCATTCCAAGGTGGGAGGTAAGGGACTGGTGCCGGTAATCCCTTACCGGCCAATTCTGAGGTCCCTTAGCGGGAACCGTAAAGGACGTGTGGTCTGACCACAACCTAGAAAAAACACAACCTAGAAAATTGTTTAAACACCTCCTCAGGGTGCTTCTGGACAGCCAATATTCTAATTTTTGAATTGGCTGATCGATTCTAAACAGGTTTGTCTACATGTATGTGTCAGTAACAAAATTGTTTTTCTTAAATGAATACATTTTTTTGAAATAGACATCTGAAACCATGTTTCGGCAATTGTGCCGCCTGCTGGGCAGTGAAATCAAAAAATGGCCTTCCTCAGGGCAAGGAACAATGGGACCCCAGATTAACGGGGCAGAGCATGTAGGGAAACAAGCCAAAGTTAGCCTCAACGTCACAGCACCGACATGAAAGGGTAAGGCAGGGAAAACAGCCTCTTGTACTGGCGTGGCAAAACACGTGCTCCCAGAGGTTTTGCAAGTGAAGAGTTATAAATCAATTGGATGTGTATACAGGCAGCACCAATCTCCAGAAACATATTTGGATTCCCCCTACGACAACCCAGGGAACATCCTTTCCAGACACCAGCCTTCTTGAGATTGGCGCTGCCTGTACACACCTCCAATTGATTTATACCTCTTAATATCACTTAATATCTAGCATACACTTAATATCTAAATCATCTTCCAAAGATAACTTGCAACCAAAAAAACTACAGCAGCATGGATCCTATTGTTAGTTTCTAGTTCAATGTCCCATTCCATTGCTGCACCCAAGGACAATTCCCAATTTCTTGTGTTTAAAGCAATCCACCTCTTAGCCAAAAGCAGCAGAAACTGTGATTTGAAGTGTAGGAGCCATGCAATAACACATGTATTCTATTCACCATAGCCCTCCAGTACACCTTTATCAGTGGGCACGCCCATGCCTTATGTCAAAAGTCAGTGGAGTTGTGGCAGCATCTAGGGCATTCAAGATGTAGGGACTTCACGCTTAACAGCTGTTATAGATTTGTGATACTGCCCCTTTTTCAGTGCCTATAGAGAAGAGTGTCAACAACAACAACAACAACAACAACAGAGTAGGTTCTGACGCATCCCATATGCTTTCCCATAGTCCGGCTTTTCTCCTAACCACCCTTGCATAATTCAAAAATGGACCCTTCGGCATGTCATATCCTTCTGTCCAATTTGCGAATGGAAGAAGGGAATCATCCATGAACAAATTACCCAGCAATGTGCAATTTTCCTGCCTCCGAGGGGACATACCCATATTTTAAAATATTCTTAGGCTAATGCCATTTGATGCTGAAGGGCAAATCTGGACAATATGCCTCACATATTTGAACCTTTGACAGTGTCTTCCTCCATGCCAGTTGCAGAATGCAAACTATACACATGTTCCCCCTTTGGCCCACATTACTCTATAGTAATTCAATACTATGCCTGAATTTCAGGAATTCCCTAAAGAACTGCTAAACTTCCCCATCAAGCTTGACCTTCCAACGTGTTGCATACTGTAGCTGGGCTGCTAAAAAATACAACTTATAATCTGGAAGGGTCAGCCTGCCCTTCTGATAAGGCCTACGTAACGTTGATGATGCTACGCTTCGCCTGCCATTCGCCCAAAGCAGTTCTGTTATTTTGTAGTTCAACATATTAAAGAAGATACGCCTAATCATGTGGGGGATATTAGCAAACAAATATATTAATCTGGGAAGACAAACCATTTTACATAGCTCTATCCTCCCCATTAACGAGAGAGGCAGTGTTTTCCAAAAGTTAATAGCATCTCCAATACCTGTCAGATCCCTTTGCGTGTTGTATACGAGTGTTTCCTATATTTAGTGGAAAATCTGAATTCCCTCGTATTTGAAGGATTCATTAACCCAATTCACTCGCTAGTTTGAAACACACCATTAAATGTACTTCTTAAGCTAGCCAGAGGGAAAATGATGGCTTTATCCCAGTGAATCAGAAATCCGGTGAATATGCCAAAATTATCCAGCAGCTCCAGTATTATCAGCATTTTGTAAAGTGGGTTAAAAACATATAGCAATGCATCATCTGCACATAGAGATATTGTATGTGTCTGTCCGTCAATCAGTTTATCTATGTCAGAGATATAACTCCTAAAATAATGCCAGAGGTTCCAACGCCAAAGCAAACAAGATTGGGGACACCAAGCAACTCTGCCTGGTGCCCTTTTCAAAGGTCCACCTGGGAGAGATCGACTTTCCCATTCTCACTCTAGCCAAGGGCTTGGTATATAACATACATATCCATTTGATTATGTTCAACCCCTGCCCATAATTATCCACCATTTTAAATAGCCAATTCCAATCTAATGAGACAAAGGCCTTGACCACATCCAGTGACATAATTGCCAATTCTTCCATTGAGTCTTTGGTCCTATCTTTAATGTAGCTTACCAATATTCATAGAGGTATTTCTGCCCCCCACCACCCACAAAACTGCATTGACAAGGATGACCCAATTCAGGAGCTATTTTCAATAACCTTGTGGCCATGAACTTCCCAGTATTTTCATGTCCACCTTAATTAAAGAAATAGCATAGTATGGTTCACATTATCTTGGGTCTTTCTGTGATTTCATAAAGACAATAATGATTGCTTTCCATGTGGGTTCTGGAAGAATAACTATTCTTAAGGTGAAAGCATAAACCAATTTCAGTTAAGGTTTTGTACTGTCTGCAAAGTTTTTATAAAATTTGACCTGGGGCCCATTGCAATTCAGTGTTTTGCCCTACCTCAGGGAACTGTTGCCATTTAGAATGGTAACTACTTCTATGGATATGTCAAGCATATCCCTAGAAGCCATGGACAGATGGCACAGTCTGGCTTGTTCCGACACGTAGTAGGCCTCTATTGCTCGTTAATTATACCGAATTGAATAAAGGGTTCTGTAATATTTTGAAATGCTGCATTAATGCCCTTTTGTGAAGAAGTAAAAAGGACTGCATTATCATAGTTCTGAACAGTGGCAGATCGGGGTTCTCCATCATTATTAACCATGCACATAATTTGCCAGCCTTATCACCTTCCCCATGGATTCAGGATGTGCATTAATTATACCCAGATTGGTTCGGTACCTCTTGAGTGTCTTCATATTTGCTCAAATGTCTGGACATGTCAGTTCTGCAGGGGCTTCCCATTGCCAGTTGCCCCTCTAACATTTTAATATTATGTTATGTCTCCTATAATGTTTTGTGTAGGGTTGCCATTACCCCAAATGTGCTGCCCATGCATACCCTCTAGTCATCACTTTAAAAAGCCTCGCAGATCAGTCCCACATCTTCAGTTGAATTAATATTATGTTAAAAAAGGAGGATATTTCTTTCGACAAGATACTCCAGAATGCCACATCCCGTAATCTCCAAGTTGGAATATTATACCTGCGAGTTTCCTATTTCTGGGTAGTTAGCAGAGGGAATGATCAGAGAGTATTCTAAGCACGTGAATAAGTAAAAGTGTTCCCTCCCTACAAAATTGCAATCCAGTTTTGAATAGGAGTTGTGAGGATGAGAATAAAAGGAATACCCTTTTATTCCCTTGACATAACCTGTACAATTCAAAAAGGTATACGTCAGACATCCAGCAGTTCAAGGTTACATGGGATTGCTTTTGAAGGGGGCATTTTATGTCCGCTCTATCGGTATTGGATCCAGTAAACAATTAAAATTGCAACACCAAACATAAAGGTCATGCCTGCACTCCTGCTTATTTCAGCATGTCTCGAAAATAGGTGTTATCTTCATTGGACAAGTTTGAATTAATTAGGCTTATTCCCTTACTGCCTAACTGACCTAACAGCACCACTGTCCTGCCTCCGGAGTCCCCCTTTTTCTAATCAATTTGCTTAGGGACATCTCCAGCTATACAAATAGGGATTGCCTTCCATACGATGAGTAATGGGACACACGTACAGTAACCACATTTGCCCCATAAGTTATCTACTTTTGTTTAGAAAAGGTGCATGTCCTGTAAAAGCGCCACCTGAATCCCATTCCTTTTCAAAAAGGCTCCTATTCTTGCCCATTCAACTTTATTGCCCAGATCTCTAACATTCCATGTGGCAATATTTACGTTACTTGACATCTCACCATTGATAGAGAAGAGCACACCCGCCTCAATGATCTACTCCAATTGTTAGCATGGGATAGCCTTGCACTTATGATTCTGCATAGCCTCATACGACAAAGCAAAAATCCTAAACCTCCCCCTAACTACCCAACTGTAAACACCCACTTCCCACCCCCCATAACAAGCTCTACAATAAAATCAATGAAGCATCAACACTAACAAAAATAACCCGGTCCTATGATCATGTGCTCAAATACCCCTGGAGTGTCATGATAGTTTGATGCAGTTGAATGAACGCGCTTAATTGGTTTGATGGTGAAAACACAGGGAATCTGGACTCCCTGACTCTCAGTTGGTGTGAGTCCCAATTAGGGGACCTGGGGATATGTTTCAGCCCTTTATCTCCTGCTCCCACACACAAGAGGGGATGGCCCATGACCACAGTTGTCCATCAGCACAGTGAGGTTGTGGGAACCACTGGGGCTGGCAGAGAGGTTGTTCGTGTCCCAACAGTAGTTCACCAACAATGATCCCTGGTTAGAGACAGAGGTTGCCTCTGCCTATGGCATTTAGTTTTCAACTCACTGGCAGAGGATTTTGGAGAGAGCAACTCTCCCAACAAAGGTCCAATGAATTCCTCCTTAAGTGTTTTTTATAAAAGTGAATCCAAGAAGGAGTGGGAGACCCCTTCTTTTAAATACTGATTGGACTAAAGCTAGGCTGCTTTAGGGGTACAATCCCTATTCTTGGAGCAAGTGGACTTTGCCTTCTTATATCCAATCCAAATCACTTTGTGCTACAGGAAGTGGAAGAGAAAGGAAAGACAGAGGAGGAGAAAATCAAGATGTTGGACCCTCCCCCCAGCTGGTCTGAACTCTCTGTGGCTAATCTAATCCTGCCCCCTTACACAACATTCTACAATTCACAAGGCACTTCTCCTTTTATCACAAGAAGAATCCACCCCGCTCAGGTTCCGCTTTTTCAGGTGCCTAAATTCCACTGCTCTCTAAGTGGCAGGCAATCTTTTTCTGTGCTTGCTGACCAAGAATGAATCAAGATTCCATTCCACCATTATTCTCTTTCTCATCATCTATCTTTCCGCCACCACCTTAAAACCCATCTCTTTTCCGGTGCCTGCTAGTCCTTCTTCACTCTCTCTGTCAGTTGGTCACAGTGGCAAGAGACCTCCCAGTGAACTTGTGCTCTGTATGGCTTATTTGCATGCAAGGTGACAGGGGCAACGCCTAGCTCAAAAGCAAAAGTTGGTTTACAAAGCAAGCACTGCTCCTTGAACTGTATTCTGGCTACTGACTCGGAGCCACTGGATGTAACCCCGGTGGGGCATGAACAAGTGTTTGCTTTCTAACCACAATTAGATGGATTTGCATTATTATCTTTCCCTCTTTCTTTCCTTCTATCATTCCTTCCCTGGGTGCGAAGCTGCAATTGCAATGGGGCATATTGGCATGTATTTTTCTGGAAGGCATCAACTGCATGCTGATAGAGGCTGCTTCTACTGGCTCCAGTACAGTAACTCTGCCAAAAACAACCCTTTGATTTTTTATCTCACCACTTGCAACCCATTGCCGCCCAACAGCATGACCTGATGCTGCTTTTTAGACGCCCCCCTTACTTCACAGCAACCGTCAAGATTCATTGATGTTGCATTCCAAGTAGGCAGTGTTGGCTTCCCTTCAAGGTGTTAACACACGCCCTTAAGGTGAACATGACAATATAATAGCACACATAAGACTTCAAAAAGAAAGGAACGTTTATGATAGAAATTCTCTTCCTAGTACAGCCACTTAATGTGATGTACACTAAGGGTTCCATTAAAGCACAACACTACATATTAAATGTAGCTTGTATGTGAACATTTACTAGAAATCAGTTTCTTAAACCTGACACACCGATTCATACATTGTATTGGTAGTCTCAGGAGGAGTTGGCATGTCATCAACAGTCTAAACCTATAGTTGTACCTAGTTTGTTGTCTCTATTGAAAATCTTTCTACTCTATTAATCAATCCATTATCTTCCCTCTCGATGTCTAGCTGACTGTACTTCTCCCTCCTCTCCCACTCAAACCCTGTGTGGTGCTCAGGCTGGTGGGCTGTTACCGGCCATGCCACACACCTAAATAAAACTCCTTGTTTGCCTACTATAAACTGCACTGTACCTCAAGCACTTTACTCTGTAGATCTATGAAGATCTCTTCATGTTGTGCAAAGAACTACTATTTTTAATAGTTTGCGAGGAGACATAAAAAGCATTAATATAAAATGACAGGAAATCCTTGATGGGGAGAATCTTCTTCTTCTTCTCAATTATCAACCTATGCAGCTGCTCTCTTCCCAGGTGAGTGTCCTAACCTCAGGACCCCAAGCACGCTGACAATGATTCTTATGTGCGAGCATCTGGGCCTGCTCATCCTAGGACAGCTGCGTGCATTGTGGACAGGGCATGTGTACACACATACACACACACACACGCATTGAGCGGCAGCGAATGACGCAGATAACGCTAATGGTGGAATGATAGATAGTGCCTGATGCAGCTGTGTCGGTTTTATCACAGAGAGAATTTAGCACTAAAAATATGGCTATATATAATAAAAGAACAGATTTTATGGCTGCACAAAAAGAATGTTTGTCCAAATGTCACTCTCAGGTGCAGTATCTTCACATAATTCAAGCCTTTAAGGCTGTGATTAACATAATGTAGAGGAGCAGATGTACACATCCACAAGAGATCTTACCCCCCTACCTCACCTGTATATGAGACAGTACCCTGTCTAACACCAGTTATTGTACCAATATCACAGCTAGTATAAGGAAGACCGTATCCATTAAGACGACCAGATCAAATGTATCCACAAGTTGATGACAACCTGCTGGAGGAACTCCATGAAGGAACATGAGAAAGAGCAAAGAAAACTACCTGATGATGTCATGGGAAAGTGTGCACAACATCCTGAAATACCGAATGAAGACAATGAATGGGTCCTAGAGGAGAAGTGACAAAGTAAAGAATCTAGAGGACCTTAAAGTGTAAAAGAAGAATATTACACAGTAAAATGTGCGGCAGAAATCATAAGTAAAAAGAATGTACATACGATGAAACGCAAACTAGATCAAGTCATCCTATAGGCTAGCTATAAGTAGTGAATAGAATGCAGGCAGAACCACCATTGTACAGAAACTGGACATCGGTATCATGAAATAATAAGCCAAAGAATCATGAAGAAAGAATGAAAGTCTGTATCACAGTAGAATAGCAGGTTGTTGGAGCTGCATTGGGCAGCTGTCTGGCCTGAAGTCAAGAACTGAAAAGTCGAGGTCAGCTATCTGCGCTGTAGAGGAGCATGTGTGCGGAAGATTAATCCTCTCACGTTAAGGTGCAAGAAAAAACACAAAAGAGGCCAAGTCCTAATTCATTTAAAGCATTTAAAAGCTTGCAGTATGAACATACTCGTCCCGGGAGGATAGCTCAGCGGCAACGTGTGCGCCTTGGAAGCAAAACGACACGAAGCAACACAGGTTTGATCCCCGGGTCCGCGCTTAGAAACCGATACGTGTTTAAGCGAGTTATAAATAACGCAACTAAGACAAAAGAAACAATTACGCTATAAAAAAACAATTCCTGTAACAGCGCCCCGATGCCCGTGGGCTGTGTGAGTGCTTTAAAAATGCTAAAAAAAAAAAAAAAACATAATCACTGTCTCTTGTCACGTAGGGCTTGAACTTGCAGTTCCAGGCACAATAGCGTGCTCCCTCACTCCCTTTGCATTCTCAGGACAAGAATACTCTGCAAGGCAAGTACAAAGAGAATTTCATGGCAGACAACATGGAGGATGAGTGATGTTAGGCTCATTGGGTGGTATGCTAATTGAACCAAATATTCCAGACATGACACAAGTGTACCAAACCAATTGTATTAGTCCATACAGCGAAGGACCTTATAGCTTGAGAAACCAATGAAACACTATGTAGCCAATACAGACCTAGCTCCTATATGATTGTATATCGAGAGGCGTCCATTAACCAATTCCAACCCTTGATAGGCTTTTCACTATTGACACGTTGCATTACATCATTCTTACACATAAAGAAGAATATAATTGTATTTTTTTGGACATTGATGAGAATGAGCTTCGGTCAGTTGAGAACTCTCTGTTTTAGATAATTGCTAATATATTTGGACTCAGAATTATTCTGGTGTAATCCTATCCAGTAACATGTGCACGTTCCAAGGGCCATATGCTCAATAAGATGGTGGCATTGGCATAGGATGTATTTACCTTACATATGTTTATCATATGTCCATCCACTTATGCTTTTTTCAAGCATTAAAATCAGTAAATTGATGTTTTATATCACGGTTCATGGTAGAGACCAGCTGCTCAGGATTCAAACACGTGACTGTCTGCCTTGTCTTGCTTCCAAGACAAATACATTACCCCCTTAGTTATCCCATCAGCCATGTATTACCATAGCCTGCCACACATTTGCACAATTTGGAGTACAGTGGTGCTGCAGCCTGCAGAATGTCTCATAGGGTCCTCATATGTCAACGCCTCAAAATAATGCTACTACTAGACCATTAGATGGCGGCAGGTTGCAAATGGTTTGAATACCTGGGAATACAGTGGGAGTTGCTATTCAATAGCCACATTTGATGGTGTAAACCTATTCCTTTATTCCTCTTCTGTGTGCTTGTATGCTCACTTTACAAGCTTGCCTGGGACCTGGGTTTTCTGAGTACAACCAGAATGCTTGAGGGTGTGGGGGAAAGATCTAGGTAGGACTTTTCATTCTGTGTGCTATCAAAGGTCTTCTGACCTTCTTGATGTCATAGAGAAGATGAGATGTCTGGCGGTTTTTTGCCTTTCTTTGTTCATGAGCATTTGAAAAAAGAAATATTTTAATAAGTACAGTTTTCTGTTCTACAGTGAAGTAAGAACAATCTATATGCATTGGTCTGTTTATTGTAGGAACATTCCATCTTAAAATCAGTGGGTACATATTGATAATATCTTCATACTGATTCATTTTTAGCTGGTGAGGGGGTGTTTGTGCCCATTTATAATTTGTATGGGAATAGAGCTGGAGTTGCCTTCTTCAATATCGAGCAATCTTAGGGACCTTTCTGGCTCAATCATGTCTGCTAGAGGATAGGCTGGACCTCCCATGATCCCATGATGCCCACCATGGAAAATGTTAGTTCCAATAGGGGTCAGTGCCTCCATTAGTACTAACAGTATTGTTGCCTAATTTGATAGAGATGTGATTTGTGCAAACACTCCAGCAGAGGGTTATAGCAATGGCACATGTTTTATAGTGCCTCGTGATGATTTCCTCCCGCTTTTAAGTGCTGCAATAAATGCTAGTGTTTTCATCCAGTTTGTTGATATTCAATATATTGCCTTTTTATGGATGAACATCTGAGTTGAATCAGAAACTGACATTGTAGATTGCACAATTATTAAAGGTCAACCACTGAATTCCCTGAGCATGACCTTTATTAATTTTTATTTAATTATTCGAAATGAGCAATTGTCCATTTAAAGACTATTACATTAAAAGGTTTGACATAGTAGCAGGGTAACCACTTCAAAGTTCTCTTATAGTCCCACAACGACTTTCCATTATCCCTTGAATTCCCATGATAAGGTACTGTAACTTAAATAAAGGTATTTTACTTTATAGCAGTAGAAGGCATACTAGTATACAAGAGGGAGTTATAGAACGTCAAAACATAAAACAAATGCACACAAAAAAGTGCTCATAGTTTAAACAGAATATTCAGCAACGGACACCATTTATTAAGTATCAGCAGACTTTCTCCTTGAGAACTTAACTCTGTCAATCGTTGACAACACATTAAGGTCCCTATTCGCAAAATGTTTAACCATACGCTGTTTTCACAAAGGCATTGGATGTGCACTTGTTTTTTGTTGTTGCACTTTTAAGAAGCAAATGGTTTGATGCCCGTTGCCCCGTGTACAATTGTGCAAAGCAGGAGGAGGAAAGTGGCATTTCTGCACATTTCAAAGCTCATTCTAAATTCAGAAATAGGAAGTTTTGCGAAATGCATAGAAAACCAAAGCACAATGCATCTCACTGAAGTGTGACAGTAACGGTATGACACGTTGTTGTCCCACGTGCATTTCTGTCTCTCAAACAAGCATGTTGTTCTTCTTCGGGCACCATCACTGTGAAATGCGCTCCAAGGACGACTGTGTGCTGGGAGCCAATCATGCAGCAGCGTTGAGCTCATTCTCCCCACACTAATGGTCACCTTTGTGAATAAGGGGACAAGTGCATTTTTCAGAATCAAACACAGAAAAAGAAGTGCACACGGAAGTACGAGAAAGTATGCTGTTTGCTGAAAAAAACCTTCGCGGGCACAAGGATGTTGCCTGACCTAACAGAGAGTACCTTCATTTGATTGGGCCTGTGTTTTGAATCCTGCCCTTGACCCCGCCCACCTCTTTCTCAAAAACAGCGTTTGCAGCGCACCCGCGTGCGCACTTGGAAGTACGAGAAAGTACGCTGTTTGCTGGAAAAGACTCTTCTGAAGTTACTCGTGTAAGAGGATTCAATTCAACACTACAGCTAAGTCAACGCCTAGTCTATAATACTGAATGAAAACCCTTACTGATATATCTTTAGGTCCAGTTCATGCGTTCTGGATGACTACCCCTATATAACACCCCTCTCTTGGAATCCCCCTGACCCCACTGAGCCAAGAAGTAGTTCTGTTTTGCAAGTTAAAAGGTTTATTTGATAATTTAAACAAGAGATGTATATATCACACTTTATAATAAATTAATAATTGACTAGCACACTTAATCTGATATGATAAAGATTAACAACGGAGAATCTGGCACTAACACGCTTCTCTATAATCAATAAGGAGTTGACATGAAATGGATAAGGTAGCACACTGGTAAATAGGAACAAAAGTATAATGTGGTAGAGGATGCTTTATGTAAGCTCAGGTGGATGCAATATTCAATGAATGCAGTACAGAAAATACGCAATATGATTTCAACCAAACAATGTAATCACTTTTCTCTGGCTATTCACTCCCCCCCTCTTTATGCAATGCAAGGAAATGGGAGGAAAGCACACAGTTCTCAGAAATGCAATCAATGTAATCAGTTCAATCCAGCAAGCTTAGACAACAGAAAACAGGTAGGAGTTTTGAAATCACAGGCCCAAATTGCTTTGATATGTGCTGGCAATGAATGAGAACTATGCTGGAAACGCTTTTAATTCCCTTTCAGAGGTTCAGGGTGAGTGGTATCTAGTTAATATTAGTCCAGGCTCACACTAGCAATGAGGCAGGGATAGTTAGCAGGTTAACGAATTTCTGGCAAATGGAAAGCAAACAGCAGCAGTTTTTACATGTGAAGAAATTGCAAATCGCGGTAAAATTCGCGGATGCGTGTTCCGCGATTGCGGTACAACTATAAGGGGTAGGAATGCGGTTCTTGGTGCGATTCAAAGCTACAACTCTAAGCTATCAGAGGAAAGTTACTGCAAGTCTCTAGCCCAAACGGTCGCGGAGATATGAGCGATTTAATAAAGGTCGTTTTTGGGTTTGCAAATTTCAAAAGCTCAAAATGACAAGTGCAGCTTGCAACTAGAAATGACAGGTGACAGCTAGGAGGCAGTTCTACTTAGGTTAAATAGATTGAATTAGATGAATTTAAACTAAGAGATTGGTTCTACACAGTTCTGCTGGGTACTCACACTATATTCTTGAATTAAATGGGCCTCATCACGGATCTGGTCAGGGTTTTAGACTGGGCTCTGGTCACTCTCTCTGCTGGTCTGGGTCTCTCTGGGTACAGCACTGCTTTCTCCCTCTGGTCTGGTCTCTAGTTCTGGATAGATTGAAGTCTCTAGTTTGGCTTTCTGGAGGTTGATGGAGGTAAGTATGGATTTTTCCGGCAGAGCGTCCCGCTGCAGATGGATTTGGAAGGTCTCTATCTGTCCTGTCTGTCTGCTTTTATGTGTTTAGAATGTGGGTGTGTTCTAGCATCACTGACCCTACCTCTCTCTCAGCTTCTAATTGGTCAAACTTCCATTTATCATTTGATTGGGGAATGAACTGTGAGTCAGAGTGATGTCATTTTACAGCCTGCAGAAAGTCCACTCCTCCTGTCAACTTACACACAAATCTAGATTTGAAACAAATACATATTTGCAGAGGTACATATTGTTTTAAAATCAGATGCACCCATCATGCATTACAGGAGGTATCCCCTGTTCAAACTCTGCTCTTCCTGGGAGCTTGCATTCAGAAATGGCACATATTTCACTTTTTAACTGATTTTTCAATTTCTGACATTGACCCAACTTTACATACATGTGCGCAGGGAGTAGGGACATTAACTGATGAAGTTTCAGATTTTTAACATGCATACATTTAGAGTTATATCCACTTTTCCGCTAAAACCCCCCTGAACATGCCACCGGGTCGAAAAACCTCTTAAAATGTGGGCAGAAAAATCACAAGAATTATGGTGTCCTTTATAAAATTTTCACATGTCCGCTCTATGAGTTATTCATCTTTTTAAAGTTATGTTCTGGCTCCAAAGGGGTGTGGTTTACCCTCAGCACAAGGTTGAATTTCTGGTTAATCCAGTTCTGCCAAGCCAGCTTGCTCTCACAGGCAGTGCCCCTCCCAGCTCCTGCCAAGAGGAAGCTACATTTTACGATTGCGTAATAAAAACCTTTGCCTGAGTGAAGAGGGCTTTGTTCACTCTCCTACAGAGCACAGATAATTCAATTATCAGATAGATGGCATATCCTTAGTGTGGGCAGCAAAAGGAAGGTTGGCCTGGGAACACAGCTGTGACTCAAGTTTCCCTTCTGATGGGGGTAGTTGCCAGGCAGAATTCAGTTCCTTAAGCCAGGTTTCAGATAAAATGTCACTTTTTGTTCCCCAGTTCCTGCATTCAAATAAAACTAAACATTTTCACATATGCAGCTAGAAGGCTGATTCTAAGTTTAAAACTATGACATTTAAACAATTGCAACCTATGTGATACTCAATAGTAGGTCACTCAGTCAATTTAAACATTTTCGATTTTAGTGTCTTTAAATCCAGTGCAACTTAAACTGCTGCGATCCACAGCTCAGCCAGTCTTGTTATAAACCTTGTCTTATGATCTTCATTTCCCAGATTTTGTAGGCACACAACACTCCATTCTGCCAAATGTCTGCTGGTGTTCAGTAAATATTTTGCACATATTGCAATGTTTGAAATAGGCACTTTGGCTTGCCTTCAGAGAAACAGAGTGGTTTAAAACGCCGGCTTTTGGATAGTGGTGAGTACTGGTACTGCACCCATTTTTGGGATTTAAGAAATGAATTCCCCACAATTCTAGGTTGCATTTGGCAATCAGCATTGCCATTCCCAATGGTTTCAGACTACTGTGCGGGTAGTCCAATGGTGGTTTTAGGCAGCGTCCTTCTGTGCCCATAACATCGGCAAAAATGGGTGGCAGCCTATTCTTCCTGCATTTCCCTGTGCATTTTCTGGGAAGCTCTGGCCATCATGATGTTTTCATGTCAGTACTGCACAGTTTTGAGGTAGGGCTCGGATGCATGGGTAAATACATCCCACAAGCCCCCCTCTTGCGATGGCCATTCGGTTTCACTGATGGGACTCGCAAGATCTGGGATGTTTCCTCATCTTCTTCCAATAGATGGCACAGCTCAGCATCTTTTCCTCCATCCGGTCGGATCGATTGGTTCTCCTCGCCGGTCCTGATGGGAGTATTGGGCGGTCCACTGGGCCCATTGGATCTTCGTTCCCGGTCTCCGGATCGTCCTCCTTGGCCAGTCTCAAGGTCTTCTTTCTCCTAGGACGACAAAGGAAGAGCGGCAATACCTACTCATAGACGTTTTTCCACCACTGTTGAGATGGTGGGACAGCATATGCATTTCATCATAACGAAACATTACATTCTTATTTTGAAAAACAGTATGACTAAGAGACAGTTTCATACAAATCACAGTATGTTAGAGACTAGATGTGGTACGTTTTATGATTGGAACTGAATTAGTCTGATACAGTACCCGCTAGGATTCCAGAGGATTCCTCCAGTTGTTGCAGAGTGTGCCTGGGATGGCAACACTTCAACTGGTTTATGTGTACCCACTTGTCTTCCCCCTCTGCCGAACCGCCTTTGGGGATGCGGATCTTGTAGGCCACAGGGGAGATCTTATCGACGATCTCAAAGGGTCCCTTCCATGTAGGCAAAAATTTGCGCTGCTTGGCCTGGTTCCTTTGGAAGTTGTATAGATAGACCCGGTCTCCCACCTGATATTCCTTCCTGGAAGTTTTCAGGTCATAGTGGGTCTTCATGCTATCAGCTGATCTTTCTAGATTCCGCTGAGCATAAGCAAAAGCATGTTGGAGGTGTTTCCTTAAATTCTCTACATACTCATGAGTAGTGGAGGCATTTATCAGTGTCTGCTCTTGGGTCCTATAGAGCAAATGCTGAGGAAGCACCATCTTGCGCCCAGTCATCAACTCAAATGGTGACATTTTGGTTGCAGATGAAGGGGTAGATCTGATAGCCATTAGGACCAGAGGTAATCGGATATCCCAACTTGGCCCAGAATCTGCCACAAACTTCTTTAATATGCTCACAATGGTTCGGTTATATCTCTCTACTGCCCCAGAAGAAGCTGGTCTATAAGCAATATGCAACTTCCTTTTGACCCCCAGTATCTCCCACATCTTTGTCATTACTTCACTGGTGAAGTGGCTACCTCTGTCTGACTCAATCCTTTGAGGTAGACCAAAACGGGAAAAGATGTGGTTAATCATCAAGGCAGCTGCAGTTTCTGCCTTGCAATTTGGGGCTGGGAGACATTCCACCCACTTGGTAAACAAGCATGTCACAGTCAACATGTACTTATTCCCCCTAGCCGAGCGAATCACAGGGCCTACAAAGTCGATTTGTAAATCTGACCATGGCAGGGTCATCCCCCTCTTTTGGAGAGGCGCGCGGTGCGTGAGGGATGATGGCTGAAATTGTGCACACACAAGACAACCCTTCAAATATTGGTTGAGGTCCTGGCCCATGTGTGGCCAGTATGCAACCTCTCTTAAGATTTCCAGTGTTGTGTGAAACCCCCTATGACCGGCGGTGGCCGCATCATGGGCGTGACTTAACATCAGGCTTCGGAATGAGGTAGGAACCACCCACTGATCGTGGCCAGCTTTGGATTTCCTTACCAGCAAACCGTCTTGGATCCGGAACATTTTTGGACATTTCATCAACACTCTTAGGTCCTCTTTCCCAATGTAATTGGTATCCGTCAGGGGAAAGTTCTCAGGGTCCTCAAGGTGCTGGTAAAATTTACCGATAATTGGATCCCCCTTCTGAGCGGTAATCAAATCAGCATCAGGGGTCTCCTTACTCCATTGTGCAATTGAAAGGTCGTTGTGAGCATTTGTCTGGGACCTAGTGATAGCAGTGACCTGGATTTCCCCCAACAGGGACTCAATCTCAATTAGATCCCCTTGGATGGCCCCGGTTTTGGCCAGCTGATCAGCTAAGTCATTTCCAGTTTTGTCTGGTCCCTCTACTTTGGAATGACCCTTGATCTTTTTCCAGTAGATGGTCATCCCATTCGATGTTACCAGATCATCAATGTTTTGGATCAACTTCCCATGTTTCAAGGGTTTGTTGTTAGCACATAACATGCCTCTGGTTTTCCAATTAACCAGGTGCTCCACGAACCCGTTCCGTACATAATCCGAATCTGTGATTATGACCAGTTCGTGGAGTTGATGCTGGACAGCAGTGAGGATGGCCTGATGCACAGCCATCAATTCTGCCACCTGACTACTTCGGGGACCAATTTTGTATCCAGCGGAGGGTTCTGGGGACTCCTTCACCCATGCATTCCCTACGCCGGCCACCAGTTCTTTCTCCCCGTTGTTGTCAACATGGTAAGAGCATCCATCCACATAGACAGTGGGCATTCCCTCACACTTGTCTTCTTCAAAGACTTTGTGTGGGGAATTAAGGTATGCCTCCATGTTGTCCTTTATTTTTAGACTTTCGTCCTCGAGACAGTTTTCTCTGGCACAATCATGCAAGTCAGCCAGACCTTGCGCGAGGGGACTCTTCTTGTTTTGGCCATATCTGACCTCCACAGGAAAGCCTTGCATTGACAGAATCCAGGAAGTAATTCGGGAATTACTCACATTTCCGGCCCGGATGCTGTCACTTTGGAGATATTGCAGAGGCTGGTGTGGAGTCTCCACTATGATGTGTTCCCCCTGGATAAACGGGCGGTAATTCTTCAATGCCCACACCGTTGCCAGGAGTGCCTTCTCACAATCGTTGAATTTTTCCTCCACAGAGGATAAAGTTTTGCTCGCATAGGAGATTACTTTATTGACCTTGTCATGCTTTTGATATAATACTGCCGTCAAGTACGTATTAGAGAACCCTGTCTCCAGGAAGAACTCCTTGTTTCTGACCGGGTAAGCTAGGCAAGGCGCTTGTGAGAGGCTTCTTTTGAGTTGTTTTACTGCCTCGGTTTGTTCTGGACCCCATTCCCACTTGACCCCCCCCTTCAGGAGATGAATCAGGGGTCTGGTGATATCTGCGTAGCCCTCAATGAACTTTCTGCTGTAATTAGTCAGTCCAAGGAGGCTCCTTAGTTCCCGCAGAGTTGTGGGGTCTTTCAGTTTCTGAAGTGCTTCCACTTTCTTTTCCTGGGGACAAAGACCCTGAGGAGTAATCTCATGCCCCAAGAAGTTAACACGGGTTTTACACCACTGTGCTTTCTGAAAGGAAAGTTTTGCTCCGGCGGCCCTCAACTGTGTCAGAACATAACGGATCTCCGCTATGTGTTCCTCAACAGTTGAGCTTTTGATGAGGACATCATCTACATAAGCCAGGTTACCCCTTGCACCCAAGTCGGGCATGGCCTTGTGTAGAAAAATGTTGAATTCATTGCCGGAGTTGAGGTATCCGAAGGGAGTCCGGGTCCAGGTGTACTGCTGGCCCCCGAAGGTAAAAGCCAGTTTGTATTGGTCCTCCCTGCTGACAGGCACGGTCCAGTATCCATTGGTCAGGTCTATTGCAGTGAATACCTGTGACCCCTGGATCTGGGCCAGCCCTTGGTCAATGTAGGGCAGAGGCCATCGGGAAGTATGGACCCGTTTGTTGAGCTCCCTGAGGTCGGCGCAGAGTCTCCACTGGCCGTTTGGCTTCAATATCCCCAGCACCGGATTATTGAAGGTGCTGTGGACTGGACGGATTATTCCCCGGGACTCAAGGTTCTTAATTATTTCAGTAAGGGACTCCATTGATGCGAGAGGCAAGCGATATTGCTTCACAAACACAGGAGTCATGCCAGGGTCCGTGGGGATTGTTGTGGTGTGGATGTCGGTGCGACCACAGTCATATGAGTCTACCGCAAAGAGATCTTGGAAATCCAAGAAAACTTGTTTCAACTTTTGCTTTTGTTCCAGAGTCACACAGGCATCAGCTAGGTTGACTCTTTCTTCCACCATCTGCCTGAAGCCTGGAAAGACTTCTGGTTTGGCTATTTCCGTGGCCTCCTCCAGCTGGGTGGAGAAGTCCCTGGTCAGAGTGCTGATTTGGACTGGAGGCTTCAGGTGGGAAAGGCAGCCCTCATGGACCTGGAAAATCACCTCATCCCTTCTGAAGTCACAAGTCACATCTTCCTTACCATAGGGGCAGGAAGTGTACACCAGGAAGTTCCCCCCATGCCGGGTAAAAATCCTGTCTGGTGTTGTATTGTCCTCACTGTCACTGTCAAAACAGTCCTTGGGGATTGGTCCTAACAGTTCATTTACAAGATCAATGGAGAAATGTCGGTCATCAACCGCCATTCCAATAATGGTGCCTGCGGCTAGAGTAATACTCTTTAAGTCGCTGTTATCCACCTCTATTAGAATGGTGTCATGTTCTATGTTGACTAATGGAGTTGGGTTTACCCCCAACCCTTGCTGTTGGAGAGAAGCATTTAGATGTATGTAAGCATCAGGGTTTTTCAACTCTTGTCCCCTTTTAACTTTCACTTCCAGGGAGAATTGTCGGGTCCTTTCTGGGATGGTGACTTCCTCTTTAACCTGAATTTCAACTGCATAAGGTAGCAATTGAGCTGACCTAAATGCTTTTTCTGGATCATCAAAGCCCATGGGATTATCCGCTAATCGGGACCAAGCTTTGAAGTTTATTAGGTCCAAACTAATGGCAAAGCGATTGAGAATGTCACTGCCTAAGTAAAAGGCGGCAGGGACGTCTCGCACGACCCAACAATTATGGACAATGCTCTTGTTGCCAATGGAGATTTTGAGCATACACCTGCTTGGCAGGAGATGTTTGGAATTAGGTGCTTCCAGGTCCATCTCCCATTTGTCTATCAGTTTGAAGGTGGGAATGGCTGGATCTTTTGGGAGTTGGCGGAACATGGCTTCGCTGATGAAGCTCTTACCGTTGTTCACACACACTCGAGCGAGAACAGAGTCCTTCCCATCATTTAACTGAACAGGGATGAACAACTGCTCTTCAATTTGCTGAATATCAGCCAGGCTCTGAGCTGATTTCGCATCTTTCTGGACTATAGGAGTGGGAGTTTCAGATTGTGGATTGGTATAGAATTTCAGAGTGTTTCCTTCCAGCGTGGAGTACCACTTTAGACTGGAAGGAAGGTTGATTTTCAGAAATAGAGAGGACCCCCCATCACTAGTCTGTTGTCCTACTGCTATTACTGTCACGTCTGGAATCTGGTTGTTCTGGAAGTGAAATTCTACTTGGTCAGATTTTTGTTCAACCATGTGGCAGGTGCCGTTTAAACTAACATGGTTGACACTCTGTTTTAATTTTATGGGTCGGCTAGTCTGGGTCCAGAGGACCTTGTTTACGCAATCAATTAGGGGTGACAACCTTCTCAGGAGGTCATTCCCTAGTAAACAAGGGGTGCCCTCTGGGGTCACAACTATGACCGGGTGTTTCAACTTATGTCGCCCAATTTTAATGTCCAAATCTGCCGTCCCCTCGACGGGAATTTCCTTCCCGTCAAAGTTCTGCAGTTGTCCAGGAAGAGAGGTGAGAGGAATTTGGTAATTCTCTCCCCTTCCTGCATTCAGTTCATCAAAGGCCCTTCTGGACAGAAGGGTAGCTTGAGATCCAGTGTCCACCAGTGCCAAAATTGTACCCTGCCCCTGTACTTGTACCGGGGCATAATATCTTCCCTCCTTCTCCTCAAGGGGGCACAGATAATGTACATTTTTGGACAACTGGTGGGCTAACTTTCTGGTTTTGGACATTGCTAGCGAAGAGATTTGGGCAGAATTCTGTGGAGAGCCTTGGGAATCTGAAAGAAAAATTTGGCAACTGGAGATCAGAGCCATTGTGGGTTCCCCTGGCTCCGGTTCTGGGCCGCCCCCCCCTTTTTGGAGGCAGTCACCAGGATGGGTTTGAACCAGGGGATTTTCTTGCTGTTGGTTCTGGGATGAGATGGTGGGCGGCGGTAGCTCAGTCTCCACATCTCCCCAGTCTGGATTTGCATCCCTAGGGACCCATTTTTCTTTGGAAGGAGTTCCCCCCTCTCTGAAGGAGAAGATCCTTTTCCCAGGATCCTCTGAGGATCCCTCTCCCTCAAATTGGAAGATCTGTACTTCCTCCTCAAACTGAGTCTGTTTGGGTCTTTTGTTTCTCCTACCCCCCCTCTGCTCCTTAGGAGGCAGACTTTCAGGGGCAAGGGATTTTGTTTCCGGTTCCTGGGTTTCCAGGGGCTGTTTACAAGTGAGGAAGGAAGCTTCCTCCAAGGCTTTACACCATCCTTCCCCTTGTGCCTCCTCCCTGGGAACCGGTGAGTTATCGGGGTGCTGCCCCCGTCATTGTTCTGGGGCACCAGGTCCAGAGTTGGGTGCGTTCTGCGCCGGCATGCCGATCTGAGGGTTCTGCTGAGCCCTCAGTATGTGACCCAGATCCCGCGCCATGTTTTGAACCTGGCGCTCTAACTGGGAAACCCGCTCAGGCTGATACGGGGCCCTGTTTTCTCCCCTGGGCTGATCCCGGGAAGGGTAGCTGTCCCTCCTCTGGTAATACCCCGGGTTGGGAAGATTTGGGTACCCCTCCACCCTTGGCCTCCCCTCTCCCGGATTCAGTGGTCTGGGCTCAGGGAATTGGGGAAAGAAGGATGGATGGTTTTGGGGCTGGAAGTCGGGTGGATATCTGGGGAAAAAGTTCTGCCCAGGGTTTGGTAAATTTCTGCCCTCCTGTGGGAAGTTTGGAGGGAAGTTCCCTGGGTTAGGTGCTTGTCTGGATCCCCCCCCTTGGGCTGGAGGAGTCCACACATAACCCAGGATGGGTCGATTTCCCTTGTAACGGGGACTTACATAATCAGGAGGGTGAGGGACCCCATTTGTGGGGCTGCCTCCTTGGCTCCCTGTCTGTGACTGGCCCGAGGACCTTCTGGGCCTAGCATTATTAGGTGCAGGTAGGTTTTTAGGCCCCCCCATCTCCAGATCCAAAACGGGGGTGACCTTTACCTCTGCCACCTTGACAGCAGCAGGGGTGCTGTTGGCTTTGGGGTTTTTCTGGGCATTGCTTTTATTTTCTACGGGCTTCTGCACCTCATAGATCCGGGTAGCCTGTTCAATGACCCAGTCTAAAGATCTTTTCTCATGAAAATCTCTCACGAGCTGGGTCATTATATATTTGGGCAAGGCATGGAAAAATGTATTGACAAACTCTCTACTATCTGTGCGCACCCTTCTGGTGGTTTGCGCAAAAGCACGCTTTAACTCCTGCACAAATTCTCGTGGGGCCTGATCCTCCCCGCATTGCAAATTGTAGGCCGCCTTGCGAGCCTCTTGAGGATTTCTGTGAACAGAAAAATGTTTCAGGATGGCCGCCTTATATGTGGACCATCTTAAATGATTTTGGTCCTCCAGCCCCGCAAAGAAACTGGAGTATTCCGGGGAGAATGTCCACTTTACATATTGAATACAGCTTTGGCTGTCCTTCAAATGGAAAGTCTCCATCATTTGTTCAAACAACTCTAAGTGCTCCCAAACAGAATACTTAGCGTTCTTATGGTAAGGCGTGATGATGCTCCTGATCGCCTTAATCTGCTTTAAGGGGTCCTTAAGCAAGGCCCTTTTTGCCTTATTGGCCTTTTTGGTTCGGGTAACCCTTGTCCATTCTTCCTCGGACTCAGAGGCACTGCTCCCAGAGGTTCCCGTCTGTTCTTCCAGGTTTTCCCGGATTCTGCGAGCCTGGGAATGGCTGGCAGAATGTGGGGACCTGGTCTCCTGTGTCCTGCGCAGTTCAGAGGAGTCTTCAGATTCCTCCTTGCTGCCAGGATTTGATGGGTACCCCCTCCACTGACCTAACTGGGCAGAGGTTTTCAGGATGCCCTTAATGGGCCTACTCTCCTGGGGTTCCCCATTGAACTGTACTGTACTTGGGTGCCCATACCCGGATGCCCACCCCTCCATTCCTGAGTGGTACTGGCCTATGAGCCCCATACTCTTAGCTGGATAGTGATCTGCCATCCCTGCGGCCCTGTGCTCATGTGCACCAGGGGACATGGGGGTGGTAGAGTCCAGGGACTGGGGAAAATGAAGGCCCCTGGTGTTAGGGCTCCTGCGGTTATGGTCAGGAATCTCTCTTTCCCAGCGGACCTCATCTCTATCCGCCCCTGCTCCCTGTTGCAATGCAAGAGCCTGCATTTGTGCTTTCAGTTCCTCTGTTAAGGCCTTACTCGACTCTATCAGTTTCTCCTGCATCGCTACCTGTTGCTGGAGCCTATCATTGTGTTGACAGAGGGCCTCATTCTCCCTCTGTGCTTCCTGGTTGGTCCTGGAGAACTGGGCCAGTCTTTGCTGCAGGAGGTTTACCTCCTGGGCAATGTCCCTATTGGCCTGCTCCTTTCTTGCTAGAGCATCTTCCACCCTTCTGGTGTGCTCTACCAAGTTCTGGTTTTCTTTTTGGAGATCACCCAGCCCCTGGTGGGCCAGGTGATTTTCTTCCATTTTTCTTTTTAAATGGCAGACTTCCTGGCCTAAGGCGTCTCTTTCCTGACTAAGAGCCTGCATTTGTGCCGCCAGGTCGTCCCTTTGCCTTTGGAAGGCACCAGCTTTCTGGCGCTCCTGATCAAACTCTGCCTGGGTATCCAGGTCTTTCAGAATCAGTTTATTGCTCTCCTCCTTCACTCTATCTAGGTGGCCTTGCAGGGTGACTACCTGCTCAGCACATGCCCTATTGAAGTCTAGCTGTTGCTGCAGCTTTTTCTGGCTTTGCAGTAGGGAGTCCAAACCTTCTTGGTGTTCCTTCTGCAAGGCCAGAAATCTGGTATCCTGTTCTGACTTTTCCTTTTGCAGCACATCCATATCCTCCTTTATTTTAGTGATGTACTGTCTGGTCTCATTTTCTGACTCCTGGCTTCTGTGCAGCCTTTGCTCAGAAGAGTCCAGATCAGATTGGGCCTTCTCTAACGCCATCTGTTGCCTTTTGCCAGATCATGGCCTTCAGCACATTTATCCTGTATGGCTCCCATGTATAAATATAAATATGCCGCTATCCTAACAATCTTGTAGTGCTCATCTTTGGCCTTAGGAGCCATATATAGTTCACTCAGGGCCATGTGTAATGGACCCTGATCTCTATATATATCTGACCCTGTTTCAGTGACCTGTTGCGTGATGGCCTGCAACCAGATTGTTTGGTCCTGGTGAGTCCATTCACCTCTCACAAATAGTTTGTATAAGAAGTGCTCTCTGGCTATTTTCATATCTACCAAGGTCGTCATTCTAGAGATTGGTCTCTGTCCTGACTTACAGAAGTTAGTATTTTAGTTTTGCAGAACAGAACTTTTCTTGGAGTGTCCCTTTTGAGGAATGCTTCACAGCGTAATGCAGCGTGGTGATCCGACCGGATGTATGTATCCCGTCAGCACACTGTATTAAGCTGCACAAATGGTAAATCTAACCCAAACGTCCGGCTCGAGCCCCCAATTTGTAAGAGGATTCAATTCAACACTACAGCTAAGTCAACGCCTAGTCTATAATACTGAATGAAAACCCTTATTGATATATCTTTAGGTCCAGTTCATGCGTTCTGGATGACTACCCCTATATAACACCCCTCTCTTGGAATCCCCCTGACCCCACTGAGCCAAGAAGTAGTTCTGTTTTGCAAGTTAAAAGGTTTATTTGATAATTTAAACAAGAGATGTATATATCACACTTTATAATAAATTAATAATTGACTAGCACACTTAATCTGATATGATAAAGATTAACAACGGAGAATCTGGCACTAACACGCTTCTCTATAATCAATAAGGAGTTGACATGAAATGGATAAGGTAGCACACTGGTAAATAGGAACAAAAGTATAATGTGGTAGAGGATGCTTTATGTAAGCTCAGGTGGATGCAATATTCAATGAATGCAGTACAGAAAATACGCAATATGATTTCAACCAAACAATGTAATCACTTTTCTCTGGCTATTCACTCCCCCCCTCTTTATGCAATGCAAGGAAATGGGAGGAAAGCACACAGTTCTCAGAAATGCAATCAATGTAATCAGTTCAATCCAGCAAGCTTAGACAACAGAAAACAGGTAGGAGTTTTGAAATCACAGGCCCAAATTGCTTTGATATGTGCTGGCAATGAATGAGAACTATGCTGGAAACGCTTTTAATTCCCTTTCAGAGGTTCAGGGTGAGTGGTATCTAGTTAATATTAGTCCAGGCTCACACTAGCAATGAGGCAGGGATAGTTAGCAGGTTAACGAATTTCTGGCAAATGGAAAGCAAACAGCAGCAGTTTTTACATGTGAAGAAATTGCAAATCGCGGTAAAATTCGCGGATGCGTGTTCCGCGATTGCGGTACAACTATAAGGGGTAGGAATGCGGTTCTTGGTGCGATTCAAAGCTACGACTCTAAGCTATCAGAGGAAAGTTACTGCAAGTCTCTAGCCCAAACGGTCGCGGAGATATGAGCGATTTAATAAAGGTCGTTTTTGGGTTTGCAAATTTCAAAAGCTCAAAATGACAAGTGCAGCTTGCAACTAGAAATGACAGGTGACAGCTAGGAGGCAGTTCTACTTAGGTTAAATAGATTGAATTAGATGAATTTAAACTAAGAGATTGGTTCTACACAGTTCTGCTGGGTACTCACACTATATTCTTGAATTAAATGGGCCTCATCACGGATCTGGTCAGGGTTTTAGACTGGGCTCTGGTCACTCTCTCTGCTGGTCTGGGTCTCTCTGGGTACAGCACTGCTTTCTCCCTCTGGTCTGGTCTCTAGTTCTGGATAGATTGAAGTCTCTAGTTTGGCTTTCTGGAGGTTGATGGAGGTAAGTATGGATTTTTCCGGCAGAGCGTCCCGCTGCAGATGGATTTGGAAGGTCTCTATCTGTCCTGTCTGTCTGCTTTTATGTGTTTAGAATGTGGGTGTGTTCTAGCATCACTGACCCTACCTCTCTCTCAGCTTCTAATTGGTCAAACTTCCATTTATCATTTGATTGGGGAATGAACTGTGAGTCAGAGTGATGTCATTTTACAGCCTGCAGAAAGTCCACTCCTCCTGTCAACTTACACACAAATCTAGATTTGAAACAAATACATATTTGCAGAGGTACATATTGTTTTAAAATCAGATGCACCCATCATGCATTACAGGAGGTATCCCCTGTTCAAACTCTGCTCTTCCTGGGAGCTTGCATTCAGAAATGGCACATATTTCACTTTTTAACTGATTTTTCAATTTCTGACATTGACCCAACTTTACATACATGTGCGCAGGGAGTAGGGACATTAACTGATGAAGTTTCAGATTTTTAACATGCATACATTTAGAGTTATATCCACTTTTCCGCTAAAACCCCCCTGAACATGCCACCGGGTCGAAAAACCTCTTAAAATGTGGGCAGAAAAATCACAAGAATTATGGTGTCCTTTATAAAATTTTCACATGTCCGCTCTATGAGTTATTCATCTTTTTAAAGTTATGTTCTGGCTCCAAAGGGGTGTGGTTTACCCTCAGCACAAGGTTGAATTTCTGGTTAATCCAGTTCTGCCAAGACAGCTTGCTCTCACAGGCAGTGCCCCTCCCAGCTCCTGCCAAGAGGAAGCTACATTTTACGACTGCGTAATAAAAACCTTTGCCTGAGTGAAGAGGGCTTTGTTCACTCTCCTACAGAGCACAGATAATTCAATTATCAGATAGATGGCATATCCTTAGTGTGGGCAGCAAAAGGAAGGTTGGCCTGGGAACACAGCTGTGACTCAAGTTTCCCTTCTGATGGGGGTAGTTGCCAGGCAGAATTCAGTTCCTTAAGCCAGGTTTCAGATAAAATGTCACTTTTTGTTCCCCAGTTCCTGCATTCAAATAAAACTAAACATTTTCACATATGCAGCTAGAAGGCTGATTCTAAGTTTAAAACTATGACATTTAAACAATTGCAACCTATGTGATACTCAAAAGTAGGTCACTCAGTCAATTTAAACATTTTCGATTTTAGTGTCTTTAAATCCAGTGCAACTTAAACTGCTGCGATCCACAGCTCAGCCAGTCTTGTTATAAACCTTGTCTTATGATCTTCATTTCCCAGATTTTGTAGGCACACAACACTCCATTCTGCCAAATGTCTGCTGGTGTTCAGTAAATATTTTGCACATATTGCAATGTTTGAAATAGGCACTTTGGCTTGCCTTCAGAGAAACAGAGTGGTTTAAAACGCCGGCTTTTGGATAGTGGTGAGTACTGGTACTGCACCCATTTTTGGGATTTAAGAAATGAATTCCCCACAATTCTAGGTTGCATTTGGCAATCAGCATTGCCATTCCCAATGGTTTCAGACTACTGTGCGGGTAGTCCAATGGTGGTTTTAGGCAGCGTCCTTCTGTGCCCATAACATCGGCAAAAATGGGTGGCAGCCTATTCTTCCTGCATTTCCCTGTGCATTTTCTGGGAAGCTCTGGCCATCATGATGTTTTCATGTCAGTACTGCACAGTTTTGAGGTAGGGCTCGGATGCATGGGTAAATACATCCCACACTCGCTGACTCGAATTTGCAACTCTCAGCCTTCAGCCCGCAACGATCCCATTGCCGCGCAGTGAGCCTATAAATCAGCGGACGTCCTTCTCGGGCACACTGATGTTGCCTGACCTAACACAGAGAAGTAAATATTGAAACTGACTTTGAAACTGACTTTGAGTAATGACGTTCACTGTCACCTTAAATCCTCACTGTACGTGCTAACCTCCCCTTCTTACTTAATTGCAGCCTTCATTTGATTAGGCCTGTGTTTTGAATCCTGCCTTTGACTCCGCCCACCTCTTTCTCAAAAACAGCGTCTGCAGCACACCCTCTCGCGCACACGGAAGTACGAGAAAGTACGCTGTTTGCTGTTCGCTGTCTCGGTGTTAGTGTTCTGAGGTGATATGTTCGTTATCTTGCATGTATAACTTGCCTCGTGGGCAAATCTGTGGAAACTGTTTAAGCTTACATGTGGAATATCACAAGGTGATGTGCTTTTCATTTTTCCGTATTATTCCCGCCATATAAGGGGATATTGCAGACAATCAATGGGTGTCCACTGCAGTGTTAAAAATCTACTCCTGATTCATGTATGCTTGAAATTTATATTGTGTGGCCCAAAATGTTATTGAGACTCGTTGTCAGCTGACTCAAACTGCCGCTTGTGGTTGTTTGGTGATTTTGTTATTCAAAAACACCTATCTCTTGTGTTTGCAAGATGGTGCTCACGTTAAAAACAGGAATGCCTGCCCAAAATAAAATAAAAGCTTGTGTCGCAGCGGCAATCCAGACCCCAACATTTTCCTTGCTCACCATTCAGTTGGTACTCATGTGTAAATCTGCCTCAAATATACGCTCCTGCGCGCATCTTGCTGACATACGAAAATGTTGCGAGTTTGGAGCTAAAAAGAGGGGGGGCATGGAGATGCTCCAATTAAACCATTCTACTAATGGGGTATGTAGTGAGCACTCTGACAAACAGATGCAGAATGGGGGGGGTAGTTGAGCTAATAAATACCCCGTCTGACTCTTTAATTGCTGCTGATGCATTGGAACTCATTAAAGAACAATTGGGTATAAGAGGAGGGATGAATGAAGTAGCACACACCGGAAACCCTCCAAATTTAACGTTGGATTCAGTGTTATTTAAGCAGGTAGAGAGTGTGGGTGAAAGTGAGTCTCCTGACTTAGCGCTGTTAAAAGTAACATCACTCAAGGATAAGCCCAATACCAATAATAATAGCAATAGTGATAGTTGTGATGTGAGTTCCCATAGTACCTGCAAGATAATTAACCAAGAGGGTGAGAATGGTCTGAGCACTCATGACCTATCTAAATCGCCCATGATGTTCTCCGCATCGTCAAATGAGTCATCGGTTTTGTCTTGCTCCTTTACGCATCCAACTCCTCGCCGTAACCAATATACGCTGAGTAAACAAAATTGACAAAAGTTCCTTGGGAAGGCAAGGAACTTTTGTCATAGGTGTTGAAACTTCTCTCCAAACAATGAATGCAGCGTTATTTTCGCTAACCAGATCGTATGATTCTTTAGATACCAAAATCCATGAGCAACATATGTTATTATTAAAATTGCTACAGAATCAAAACAATGTTAACCCTGCCTGTATATGTTGCAGTAATCAAGGGGATGATGAGTTAAATGTGAAGAAAAGAGTTATTGAGAAACAGGGGGAAATGCAAAACGATGAATCTGATGTATTATTAATCGACTGTTCACAGAACCAACAACTAGTTTTACAACAGGTTGCAAACAAGAAAAAAATTACTGAAAACAACGATGGGTGTGTTGAGAAGGTAATTGAGAAAGTGTTGGGGATCACAAAGGGTGTATGCATCCCCGTAGATTAGGCGAAAAAAGATTTGGTGGAAAAATGTGTACCTGGCCAGCAATGTTCTAAAAAAAAGAAGGCTAAAACGAAGAATATGGAAACTCTGTCTACTTCCACTAGCGGAAATGGACTACAAAGTCAGGATGCTGTAATTGTAGAGGAAACGGAGCCGTGCAATAAAGGTGCTATGTACCTCATATTTGATAAAAAAAATAAGACTGCACAAACACCGATAATGTAGGCCACGAAAAAATCTAAAAATGTTAAATCTATTCCTAACTCTAATATTTCAGGAACTAGACAGTTCATTCAGGCGCTATCAAAACCCACGTCAGTCACTTCATTGGCGCGGAAAGCCATTTCTAATAAATATCGCGATGTGCTGTTGTTGAAAGCAAATCAATCCAAATTGGCCAAAATAGCGTCTTTGGTTTATGAACCTCTAGATAGCCTTGTTCTGAGTGATCAGAATAAAGACCCTGATATCAATCAGGTATCTTCTCTTGTAGTACCTCTAGAGAATGATACTGAGCCTATGGAGTCCTTGACTTTAAATACAGTGAACCCTCAAGAATCGAAGTCTCTAATGAACCTTTGCCTGCAGCACCTGCAAAATTGCCAATTGTGTAGACACTCTAATAATGAAGGAATGGAAAGAGGAAATTGAGAAATCAGTACAGAGAATTGTTTCCATGGTAAACAAACCCAACATAGTGAACTCATTTGAGAGAAATGATTCTGCCCAACTTCCCTCTGTGGCCTATACAAATAAATCGCTTCCTCAAAGAGATTTGGAAATGAACTCTGCTCCAAGAGGAGCCCAGCGAACTCCCCTGAAACCTGGGTTAACTCACCATCTAATTTTGCAGTGCCGCTCGCATCCATTCCATTCCTTTGACCTTAAGAGTTTTTGCATCAAACTGACTTATCAGTGGTAAAATTGTGGATGAAATCTGGCTTTGTTAAAAATGCATTATGGCAGGCTAGAATGGATCTGTATGAACTGGGGTTTCAGCTGTTAAACAACTCTGCAGCGGATCCACCTCAAATGACCATGCTCAGGAATCAATATCAGTCTAAATCCAACAGTAATTTGAAGACAACCAAGCTCAACAAATGAAACTGAAAGTCGATATGATGACAAAGAAATGAGACCTTGTAAAAATTAACTAGTACAGCAGTCAGTTTCCCTCTCCTTAGCCTCACGGAATACGAGAGGTTTTAAACATTTGACGAAAACTAAAGATTGCACTCTGGGAAAATTTGACGTACTGGCATCCAGGAAATATGGTTGGCCATTGGCCCGGTATGGGACAATCATATTATAGCCTTAGTTCCGACTATTGTGCCTGTCAAGGGGAGACCTATGGCTGGTTTTATGGTAGCCATAACAATATCTCCAAATATTCATCTAGAGCCTTGGTCCTCCCCCAATAGTTTTTTTCAATTGGTGAGAAAAAACATTGATTGCAAAATCATAGGATTAATAAATATATATTGGAACCATGCAGCAATATCAGATGATGAATTATTTGCGACTTTAGAGGTCCTTTTTAACATGACCCTTTTAGACCCGACCTGTGGCTATACAATCATCACTGGTGATCTGAACATAACTTGTCATAATCAAAAAGGTAAAAGCTTATCTGTAGCAGCTTTGAGATGGAACTTTATAATGAATGAAAGTCAACTATTCAAGCGGAATGGTGCTAAACCAGGAGATATTCCACAACACAACAACTGGCATTATGGTTTTCAAACTGCCATGATTGGCTATACATTTGTTGATAGGCTTCTGTTTAAAAACATAACAGAGTTTTCTATTCTACCCCAACAAATAAGCGACCATGACATACAAACCATGCATTGGTCCTTAGTCTTTTCATGAGAAACAACATTAAACATCTTTGGCTACAAATCTGACTCTGAATTCTGCGTTAAATAGATTCAAGTGGTCTCCTCAGTCATTATATATGTTAAAATGTAATCTGTAAAGGAGTGAGAGTGACAGAGTGAATGGGAGTAATTTAACTGCTCATTCATATGTGGAGGAATTGCAGATTATTGCTGTGAACAGAGATAATTCCAAGATAAGCAGCAACAAGACTCTGCATTCATATGATTCTGATGTTTCATTGCGTAAAGCACAATACCGAAAAGACAGAAGGCAGGTCATGCTTCTGAACCATCTTGACAGAGGCACTATACTTAAATCTTTGAAATGTAAGTATAAAAATTGGTTGAAATCTAAACATGCTCTGTTATATCAACAAGATGCAGCAAATATGCTAGATAAATAAAAATCTAAGAACTCAGCCAAGATCTGGACACTGTTGAACTCTTGGCAGTCCAAAGTACAAACAATCCATCAGTTGAATCCCATACCTCAAGAAGTATGGGCCTCCTTCTATAAGTCCCTGTATGCGGATACCAGCTTAGAGGAGGTCTATACATCAAATAAGGGCAGAGAAGCAAAGGATCTGATTTTTGACCTGGATGATATACTGTTCCAAATTTCAAAATGATCAACCTCTTGTGCCCCAGTTCCAGATGGTTTATCTAATTTCATGATCAAACAACATCCCATGGCTTGGGCCAACATCGTCTTATGTATTTTCATGAAAATAGTGAGTACTCGTTGTATACCATCGTCTTGGAGAAAATCGATTACTATACCAATCTACAAAAAAGGGGACAATGAAAATCCGGCAAATAATAGACCAATATCACTGCTAGATATACCTAGCAAATTATTTGCTCGATTATTGCTAAGAGACCTGAATGAATGGCTGAATGGTGCAGAAATGAGGGACCCAAATCAAACAGGCTTTAAGCCAGGGATGGGAACAGCTATTAATTTACACATCCTGGAAATCATTAAAAGCCAAGAACAACGAAAAGGTCAAATAATTTACCTTGCCTTTATTGATTTCCATGCTGCGCTTGATTCGGTGTGCAGGAAATTGTTGATTAAGAAACTGTTGGAGGCAAATTGCCCAGAATATTTGATATTCTGGATAAAGGAATTGCACTCAAAAACAACTGTACAAATTAGGCTAGCCTCTGATGGAACGTTGTCAGATCCAATTTCAACATTAAGAGGACTTAAACAGGGCTGCATCTTGGCTAGTACTCTTTTCAACTTCTTTGTGGCCGCGGTGCGTCAAGAGTTCATGAACTGTAAAGCAGATGCCCCACGATTAGCGGATCATCCCATCCCTTGGTTGTTCTATGCCGACGACCTAGTGTTGCTGACTAAAACCCCAGGGGGTTTGCATAACCTACTGGCAGCCTTAAATAAATATGCAAAGGCGAATTTCTTGGCAATAAACCAAGCAAAATGCAAAGCTATGATATTAGGTCAGAAGAAAAATGGTTCTCAGCAAAAGTCTTGATGGGTCATTCAGGATGCAGAAATTGAAATAGTTTCTAAGTACACATATCTAGGCCTTCAATTTAGTAATGCCTTAGGTGATAAACCGTTTTTAGAGTTTTGAATCAGAAATTGTCAACTGGGATACATCAAACAAAAATCATACAGGCTAAATATGGTAAGTTTTCCTTGATGCCAGCGGTGATTTTTTATAAACAAAAGGTTGTCCCCATTTTGACTTATGCTACTGAAACAAGAGACGTTATGAGCAAGATGACATGGGTCAAAATGGAAGGTACATTTTGGAAATCCATTTGCGGCTTACCTGTGACAGTATCAATATGCCTGTTAAGACAAGAATTGGGATTGGTGTCTCTGTATGCGGTCTATCTATGGAAAGTGTTATGCTTATATCGCAAGTATCTTATGGTCACTGAAAGGAATGGTGTGATGTTTATGATGGAAAAATGTATGTTAAATTCAGATAATAACAAAATCCTCAAATGGCGAAAGTGGATACAGTCAGTAATGGTTGAAGTTGATATTGACGAGGAGCTCTTAACAAATAATACTTAAAGAGCAAAAAAGAAACTATGGTTGCTTGACTGTATTAAGACCAGAAATGAATGTGCAAAACTAAGGATATTTAAATCCCAATCATATGCTATTAAGAAATTACACAAAATGGAGCAATACTTAGTCAAATTTCCAAATCCAAAAAATAGACTTGGCTACTTGAGAATAAGATTGAATATTTGTCTCTCAAATGAAGTTCGCCTTATGCGTAAAATGACGTTGAATCAGTTGAATGGGGATTGAAGATTTTGTAAGGAATCATTACAGTCTGAAACCCTAAAACATCTAATTGCCGTCTGTCCTGCACTAATTGAGAAGAGATGTGAATTCTTCAAACATTTGTTTGAGGATCAGTATATTATAGATCATGAGGTTCTCCAGGATAAATTGTACCATAGTCAACGGGCTAAATTGAACATAGCTATACTTTTGTTTGTGGAGACATTATAAATCTGAAAGACTGTAAAGACAACTGTATTTTGGGAAATGTGCAATTAATGAAATATATGTATGGAATCACAATGTTGAAGTGGAAAAAGTAAAACAAAATACTAAATAGGTCCTTTATGAAGGTGAATGAGTACATTTCCTGAAGATAGTGTTAAGTGAAACAATCGAAAGAGTTGTGTCAAACGATCTGGTTTAAAAACATTTTGATAGTTTAATATTTTAAATAGGTGATTTTTTTGTGTTAAAAAGTTCTTGTAAATTGAATGTAAATTGTATATATATGATGATTGTGATGTTTTTTGATTTGTTTGTAAATATGAAAGGCTGTTTTTACATCTAAACCAAATAAAAAAAAAAGAAGGGCACCCTCTGTGTTTTTTTTTAATTTTTTACTTTAATCATGACTATTCCAGAATTGGCATCTAGCACTGTACATGTAAGCATCTATCAATGGTTTCCTTTTGGATTTTAACATAAAACAGTGCTCTGTACCTTCATTATCTTTGAGAAGAGTGATACATTCTTCTAGCCTTTAAGGTGTTTCAAAATGATTAGCAGTGCATCTTTGGGAAAGTTGAGTTATTTCAATATTGTGAGGAACTTTGTGTTAAAGCACAGCTAACCTTGAGCACATCCAGAGCTTATGTTCCAAGTAGAATCTGTAGATCCAGAAAAATATATTTCAGGCGGTTCCAATGTACACATTTTAAGGGGTGACCAAAATATGTTAACATCCAGCAAAACCTGTAGATTGAGGTCCACTTTAGTTAAATCCAATATCTTCATGCATTGATTTCCATTGAGTTTTTGAGATTATAGGGCCCAGGTATTGCGGCTTCTTGTTCCTGTACCAATCCATCCATATCAGCATTAATGGAGGAGAGCACAGGAGCAATGTGCTGGTCTTGGAAGCAAGACCATGCAGAGCAACAGAGGTTCAAATCCTGGGTCCGTGCTAAGCGTGTTATAAAATAACAATTACAAATTAAAATTAAAATCAGCATCCAGTGACCATTGGTAAGATGGTTATGCTACAAGTTGACGTGCACCCACTCTGTACAGGTCCTCCTCATCATGCCTCACCACGCAACACCCCTCCTTCCTTCAATGAGGTGCCTGCCCCCCATTCCCCTTTCTTGAACCCCCAGACCTCTAACCTGCAATGTAGCCCAACTCCATAACCTCTGCTCTCTGCCCTCCTATATCATTACTGACCTGTATCCGATCTGCCTTGACTCCCTTCAAATGTACATGTTCACAGGCCACAGAGCAATCGGTTCACAGAGAAAAGAGTGTGTTAGAACAGAGAGCTTCTGGTTGCTGTGATGCCCACTCAGTGGGGCTTGAGGACAGGATGTTTCCCTTTCAGTGTCTGCTCTCCCAACGTTAGGAGATTCTGTTGCAGAGTGGTAGTTTCTGGTCCACAGCAAGGGTCACTCGTGATGTGTCCTGGGAGTGGGTAGGGGACCGATCTTCGCTCTGCCTTGGACGGCTACCTGCTGTGCATTGTCTATGGCGCAGGGTGTTACCTGCCCTCACTAAAAGATCAAAGTAGAGGCACGGCCCTCCGGGTTCCTTTCCTGTCCTGTCATTTAACAGTCTAAACTCTGCTGTCCCAAATGGCAGCTGTGGCCTCTGAAGCTGCTTTGTGCCACTGGAAGAGCAGTCACTGCAAATTAAGATACTGATACAGCAGGGCAGAGATACACATTATGCTTTTGGCGTAGAGCTTGTGAAAGTGGAATCTGTTCAGAAGATTACCCTTTCAGACATGGAATACACCACATCATTTTATTATTCCATATAAATTTAAAAAGCTGGGGAGTTCACACTGAAATGGCAATCAATCACACGTATTCTACTAAAAGATAACACAATGGAGAAATTGAGACCCTGAGGTCTTATAATGGGTCTACATTAGCAAAGCTCAAGAAAAGCCTGCTCTACCGTTTCTTAGGAAAAGCCTCCAGTAGTTCAGACCTTTGAAATTAATGTTTACACTGCTTTTATATTTCACAAAATATACATCTAATGACCAATTTACAGTTTCTGAGATGTTCTTATTTTACAACTGGTAAGCTATTTATTTGGGTGGAAAGCAACACAAGTGTGACACTAAAGGTGCCATTGCATGTGGTAATATTTCATAAAGTTTGCAGAGAGCATCACTTACTTGTGTTTGCGTTTCAAAGAAATCACAGTCCAGAGGAAAACAGGAGCTTGCTTTTAACAGTAATTCATTAATGAATATTGGAATTCTTATTCAAAACCTATAGTAAAAACACATCCTTTATAGAGAGAGTGCAATCTGTCTGTAAGAAGAAGGGGATTTTGTAATTTTTTCATGTATTCATTTACGTGGGTTGCTCTAGCTATATATAAACTTGCACATACAGTGTAATGAAGGCATTGCACATGTGTTTAGAGGCTTGAGAATTTCATTTAAATCCACATTTCCATAACGACAACATATGACGATAGGATATGATTTTCATTATGCATGTTAGCGAACACACAATCTTACATCATAATGCTCCACTTCAGATACCTGGTATGCCTTATTATATTTTTCCCATTATTCATATTTTGAAAAAAATATGTTTCTTTAACTACAATTCAGTGTTTTCAAATGTAAAAAAGAGCACCTGTAAACTCTGTAATTTACATACCCTTGACATGGCCCTTTTCATTCTACTGTCTGGGACAAATTGGAATATTTGAAAGGACGCAGCACACATGTTGATACACATATTTAAATGTTGAGGTCTAAAAGGTGCTTCTCGGCACCCTCTAAGAATGCAAACATGTTTCACTCTGAGCCATAGTTGCAAGGCCAAGCAGTTATAATCGCTTGCAGCGATGCAGGAATTGATTGTGTGATGGTGTAGTGTGATGTGTCCATGTACTGATAAGATTTGCAGGAATCCAGAGAGGGGAGGTGGCAATAGTAACAGACTAAGGAATACTTCCATGTTGTTTCTTTTGCATTTAAGTTTGTTGTGATGTGTATCTATTGCCTCTGAAGAAGGGAGGCTACTCCAGAAACCTCTTTTGGGCCTCAATACAATGGGCCTCATTACGACCAGGAGGTAGAGTGATAACGGCACCAGTAGAGCTGCCGGCGCTGTTATCACTCTACCGCCTCATTACGAGGTCTGCTCGCGGGTACTGGACTGCACGTGTGGTCTGGCCAGACGTGCATTCCGGCACCCACGAGCAGACCAGAATGCTAACAACGGACCCGTCATTAACGGGTGAGTTGTTAGCATCCTTCCCATTCCCATTGAGCCCTATGGGGCTCGAATGGGAATGGGGATGTACCAGGTCCAGGTGCCGAGAAAAGGTAATTACCAGGCCCGCAATAGTCAGAATGGCCCAGTAATTCCCTGTTTTTGGAACCCGGACCGGTACTCGGTTTGGGGGTAGCCATGCCTGTAAGAACGACATGGCTACCTTCAAACTCCTAATGAGGCCCAATGTATTTCTTTCTCCATTGTCTCTGACCACTGAACTATGAATGAAAAGATTCAGATATTGGCAACACATTTTTGAATGAATTACTTCCCCCAATGCTTAGAAAGTATATTCCCCCCCTTGAAAGTGCACAGAACATATCAACATTATCAGGAATTGTGGCAGTGCTAATGTTGGGGAGACTATGGCTTTGATCATCCATGAAGGCTCACTCAATGACTTAACAATACAAGCTTATAAAGTATAAAATATACCAGTAGGGAATGAGACTAGGTGAACAGGTTGCAAGATTAATAAGTCTTTATATAAAGTTGCCATACCGAGAACTCTGCTGCCTCGAGAGCACTCTGGCAAACAATGCACGTACATTATAAAGCCAAATAGCATCATTGATGACATCATTAACATAGGGTACTACATTAGCACAAGATTGGTTGGGGAATGATGTTACATATATTGCTGTAGGCGCTGCTTCTTCCGGATAGGCTGCCCAGTTGGCGGGAGGGTGAGCGTCACGAGGTCCAGCTGCCTGTGTCCAGGAGGGGTGAAGGTTAGGTCACGGCGAGATAGAGTTGACACTAACTAAGCTGGCATGAGAAACTACCACTAGACATATAATAAATGACAATCATTAATATACCTTTGAGTAAATCTTTGCAAACCTATAAATTTAATTCACGCGATTATATCTTTTTTCATTGAGACTTTTATGAGATACATGGTTTGGGGGTCTTGCCCTTTGTGACAACCTGGGTGACTGGGTGGTTCTTAACATATCAAGACGAGTGGGGAGTATAATTGACAAATGTTAGTTTTAGGACACAATATACTGCGACAGAGGTTTTGGATTTAGTGGGGGCACTCTAGGGTGGGCTGCACAGCATGGTCACACGTCTGGTACATCAAGAGAATATCTTAGAAGGGCACAGGGTTACATTGGCAGTCATTTTCCAACAGTGGGGGCAAGAGGGTAGGAGCAGGTTTGTGGAGATGGATGAGTTACAAGTCATGGTTTGAGCCGGTTCACACAAAGGACAGTGATCACAGAGGAAGAGATGATACATTTTACTATTTGTTTCAATTATCCCTGGCACAGGCACATCCGTGAGAAAGGGATTTGCAAGGCTTTCAGACAATTGATGGAAAGGTGGGGGCCATGAGTGCGCTGTGCGCGCTGCTGCAGAAGAGAGAGAAGCCTTTTCGTAGTATCGGAATGAGGCCTAGTCAAAAGATGGAGTCGAGGGCACACAAAATGGGAGCCAAGTGTATCCCACTATAGCCTCACCTATGTTACTGTCAGCATAAGGGCAATGGAGGCGTCACCCGCTAGTACGTGAGCAAGTGGTCCACATAGTGCAGAATGTACGAGGGGGGGCCCAAACGGCCCGTCACTCCCACACAGTATATTCCCCCCTTGAAAGTGCACAGAACCTAGAAACATTATCAGGAATTGCGGCAGTGCTAATGTTGAGGAGACTATGGCTTTGATCATCCATAACTTCAATTTAGGGAGTTGTAGGTCTGTCTATTTCAAATTGCTCCTGGAAACCATGCTTTAAACTTCACTTAATCAGATTTCAATTAAAAAAATCGAGGTTTGGACATTCTATATTTGTCAGTATCACAATATAAGTGGGCATGCTGGGATTGCTGATGAGTTTTGGACATGATCTTCAAGATGAAAAACTGTCAAAGATCAGTTCATATAAAAATGTAGAATTATGAATCATTGAGTGGAGATCGCTGAAGGCTATGGGTGGTTGGTGTTCATTGTGATGTTGGTATTGGTATATAACATTATGGGGATATACAATTGTTATATCATATGTATTCAGCCCTGATGAGGACATTGCTTGGGTCAAAACATGTGTGGGCTGTGTTTTTGAACAATACATTGTGACAACGATCATATGGCAGTCACTGGACATTACATTCCGAACACCATCAAATACTTTTTTAGAAGGAGATAAAGAGTGCATGGGTTTTAGCTATTTTGCAAACTTCTCTATTTTAGCTGAACTATTTTGACCTCAATCTCAGAATTTTGCCTGTGCCATCAAAGGGAGTCAGTTTACAAGGTATCAGGTGATAATGTCCCCATACATAATGTTGATGGGAAAAGCCATTGGTGACATTATATATGGTGACATTATGTATGGGGACGGGTTGCAGGGATGGCCCTGTGCTCCCCTTGTAAAAATATATATATATATTTTTGGGAGTTGTGGGCTGTCCCCCGCATGTTCAATATAATGTCTGCACAAAAAACAGCTACATTTTTGCGGGGACATTATTACATGGAACCCTTTAGAATAGATGCAGACAGTGACCATCAAATACATCTTTGATACATAGCAAATTACTATTTAGTGGTTTCATTTGAGTTAATTGGAATGTGGATGTGGTGGTCATTATGTAAAACAAATAGTATCATATGACATAAAAAAATATATTTTCAGATCAAATTAAAATGTTGCAATTGGCATCCGATGTGCCCTAGCTACCTGAAAACTTCTAGATGTTAGTTAAACTTTTAAAGCACTCCAATTCAACAAATGTTTGGTTTGTAAGATGCCCATATAACAGCACTTCATTTTTATGTTTCCAGTGTGGATTGCCTGTTTTGTCATGATTTTGCTTGATGTGTGGCCATCGGTACCTTTATTTACTTTTGGCACATATGCCTGGAAACATGGCACATAATGAGCCAAAACTATTGATGCCAGAGGAAAATATAAGTGAGATGGATAGGATGAGGGACAGAAAGACATTGGATGTTGTTCATCTGTAGCAAATAAAGTAACCATTTGGAATGGAAACTTTCACAACCCATATTGTGGGCTTCTCTTTCAAGAACCATATAATGCAAAAAGGGTATTTCTTCTGTCAAGATTATTATTACTTATCTTATTCCTTCTAAAATAAAGTGCACTGCAACGTGTGCTGTTGTTCTCATGCGAGTTTCTCTTTGTACTGATGCAGAGTAGTAAATGTGCTTAATGGCATCTGCATGCAGCCCATTCAGGCCTTCTTTTATTTGCACTCTGAGACTTATAGTTTTTTTTTTAACTTGGAAAAATGCAAGATTGGAAGGTACAGAATTGAAAGAAAATATGACTCAGTGGGCTCACAGAACGCACACTGTACAGGTTTGCAGGTGTGATGTGAGAAGAGACTATTGTCTTGGGTGTGCACTATGGAAATGGTTATTATCATCATTTGTGTGGGATTGGCCCTTTGATTTATCTAATACAAGTCACAGCCCTTTTCAGCTTCCATTAAGGCTGTGGAACAGACAGGCAGCTGCAGGACTGCTGACAGTACACGTAGCTGGGATAAGGTTGATAGATAGATGCAAGGAAGCCAGCTCTCTGTACTTGAGTCTGCAATTGGCAAATGATGATATCACTTAGTCAGGTCTTCTTTCTATGGCAGCACCTGCATATGTATATTTCAATACATATAGGGCCAGATTAACGAAATTTACACTGGTGCAAGTGCAAAGTTTGCACGATATTAGCACTAGGGCAAAGTTTGCCCTATTTTTAAAAACAATGGGACACATTAGAACTTTATTGCACCATGACAAGTGCAGTTTGGCAGGGTATAAGCACCAGGGCAAAAATTGCCCCAGTGCAAGAAATAAAAATAAATCAATGCGTTTATTCACCAGGGCAACGTTTGCCCTAGTGCTAATACCATTTAGTATTAGCACTAGGGCACACTTTCCCCTGTTGCAATAATGCAGTGAACATTTTTGCCTGAGGGCAATTTTTCTGCACTTGCCATGGTGCAATAGTATTCTAATGTGTCCCATTGTTTTTTACAAATCGGGGAAACTTTGCGCTAGTGCTAATACCGTGCAAACTTTGCATTTACACCAGTACAAAGCTTCTGTAATCTGGCTCCTGGTGACTAAATCAAAATATATTATGGCATAATAATGGCATTTAAGGCAGCATTTGGGGTATGATCCAAGCCCCTTACGTGAAGTGGGTAAGTAAAGTGGTCTTGTATAGTGACCTTTTTTTGCCACTTGCTATGTGTGGCTCTGTGGGAAAGGAGGGAGTTTGTTACTGGAACAGCAGGAGAGGCAAATGTACAACCTGTAGTGTTGATTGGTGCAGGTCAGATGGGTCTTGTGAACCAGACTTCTTCTTTGGGTTCGGCAGAGACCCTTGGGCATATGCTATTTATAAGGGAGAACCCAATAACTTAGATGCTAAAGGCGCCTTGGGCAATGTACCTGCTGATGTAGGCGTGGGTGGGGGTAATTGGAGTAAAAGAGAACCTATCAATAACTCAATAAATTTCATGTGGTATTCGGCCAGGCCTATGGTGGCTTTCTGTGTGGGACTGTTTGAGATTTTAGAAGTCAGTCGGTTAGGTGAGGGGAGTAGCCAAACAGGTGAATTGAATAATGTGTTTTTTAGGGATGTTCCCTGTGATAATCTTTCAATTCAATTTTGGTTTTGTGGAAGGAGAACCCAATTGAACGACTTCCTATTGGTTGTTTGTTAGCTGCGTATTGGCTCCTGGTAATCTCTATAGTTTTAAGGTTGACATGCATTTTCATCCAGGTTACGTTCCACCCTCCTGCTGGAAGAAAGGGATTTCTCTTGGGGCGAAGATACGATAACTCATTTTACCTAGGGCTTTTTTGGCAGTTAACATTTGTAACCTTTCTAAAGCCTGTGGCTTGAGAGATATTACATTAAAGGTTCATCACAAATTTTGCAGGCCTTACCAAAATAGAAATGAGTCATTGATAAGTTACATCAAAGCATGCATTAGGTATATCATGCACCTAGTCACTCCTTGGTCGATAGGGACTCTGTGTGTTTAATAAGTCTATGGGCCTCATTAGCCGGTAGGCGGTAAACCATGGCGCTATTAGCGCCATGGTTCATGCCAGTAATTTACCGGTACCGCCTTGAAGGAAAGAGGAATTACCGCCCTATTCCAAGGTTGGGAAGGCGGTAATTCCTCCTTCCTCCATTGCCCTTCCCCATTCCCATTTTTGCCCCATAGGGCTCTATGGGAATGGGGAAGGAGCTAATTACGGTACCGCAAATTGCGGTACCGTAATTAACACCCCGGTCCCTTTGCGGGTTCTTTTTTTAACACCTGCTAAAAGCAGGCGTTAATGTACCAACCCGCAAAGGGACCTCGTAGTAAGGCGGTAAGGGTTTACCGGTACCAGTAAAATACCGGTACCGGTAAACCCTTACCACCTACCGTGTAATGAGGCCCTATGTGTTGTACAATGTTATGAGCACTTTTCCAGTAGCACCTTATTGATGACAAGGAAATTTACTCATTTAAATCTTTTGTCAGCCACTGGACTCAGAAAACTTCAGAAATCACAAATTTGGTTTATATTTTAAAGTATGTAAAATATATATTAATAAAGTATGTATGACACCCTTGGGGTTCAACTAAACATCACGCACATATATTTGAGTATTTTTAAAAATCGTAATTCATTAAACCATTCAGCAATGCTTTGTTACTCTGAAACATGATCCTAACCCTGCATAACATCACTAAAATCAGCATTCATTTGAGAAATGCAAAACAATAATTCAACTGCTTGGTATTCTAATTGTTTTGATCTATTTCAAACCATTTTTCTTGTTTCATCTAGGTTCAATAAAATCATAAAAATAACGAGTTTCAAAAGCAGTGTTCTATTCTTGCTGTTCAATAGTTCTAAAAATATAACTGCACCCAGCCGCATAATTACTTCTAATCAAAAAATGTTTCAAAATCTATTTGCATCAGTACATTAAATGTAGAGGCTAGATTGTGCTATGGTCTATGTGACGTTGTTCTTGGTTTTTCAAATGAGTTAATCTCTGGTCCAAACCACTGAATTTAAATGACAGAGCCAATCCTAAAGTAAGCTGCTTAACACAACACATATACAAACACATTTTGCATTTCTCAAATATGCTACCTCAATTACTATTGATCCAGAAAAAGTATAAATTCAATGATTTCTTATTCAAAACTGAATTCAAACTGTTTTCCGTTTTACTCAGGTAAAACATCAATCCAATTACTCGACTTCCTATTAAAAAAACTGAATTCAAACTGTTTTCCGTTGCACTCAGGTTAAAAAAAAAACATCAATCCAATTACTCGACTTCCTATTAAAAAAAAACGAACAGAATCTATTTTACTTAGGACCCAGGAAAAATACCAATTTAATTACTTCTAATTCAGATACAAACACAACTTCTTTTACTTTGGAACCAGAAAAAGAAAAAACGAAATGTCATGTTCACTGTCTTTGTAACAAAAAATGATTAATTATATCACACCAAAACCGCAGGCTCAAACTCCCACCTAGGCCTTGACCTGCTGGGCTGTAATTAGCTGCTCCCACATTGCACACAACACATGAGCTCTGAGCCTTTACCCCGCCAAGCATAAAAAAAAACAGTGTTGTCCTTCCTTTCCCAGAATCTTCTTTTAGATGCATACCCTTCATCTCTGGATTTTCTTTCTCAGTTACTGTGCGTAGACGTGACTGGTTAAAAGTTCAGCTGTCTTGGGCGATTGTGTCCAGTGTGTGTTGAAAAAGTTGCAAGTTGAACTGTATGATTATTAAGCGTTAAGTCCTTGTTCCATGGGCTGTACCAGGTGGTATTGGCCCTCGGACGATACCACCCAGTAAAGCCCATGGAAAGGTGACTTAACGCTATTAGCACCCATTTCATGGGCTGGAACGGGGCCAATTTAAAGTATTTTCCTCTCATGAACCAGTCGCCTCGTGGCATCCCGTTCATGGAAAGAAAATACTGTACTAAGGTGGCTGCCATGGATTGGGGAAGCGGGGCTCCATAAGGAGTCACTCTTTCATGTTCATGGTTGCCTCACAGAGCAGAGTAGAAGGAGCAGCAGCTGCATTGGCAGGATTCACCAAGGCCACTGACAGAATTAAGTAAGTGGGGAGGGGGCTTGAAAGAAACGGTGCGTAGAGTGGGGGGAAGATGGCAGGTGGGGGAACTGGCCATCAGGCAGCTTGGAACATGGGCTATTTTGTCAGTTTCAGCCTGCGTTCCTAGCATCCTTATTGACTGGCTCCCCCCCACAGGGTGCTAATGCTTGATTAAAGATGGACAATATTTACAGTAGCCGAGGGCAGTTTGGCATGAAGCCCTTTGAGGCATGACTGGCCTTACTTCTAAATAAATTACGCAATGCAGTATTTCTTCCTGTACCCATGTGCATTGCAGTCGAATTTCTGTCTATTTTGCAAATGTCTAAGATCTATGTTATGCTGTGCTAGTCCTAAGCACATTCCCTTTGTGCTGTTTTGAAATACAGTTTGTAATGTAATTTTACTGTACAAGGCCCAATCTTCTTTGTTAAGATTGAACACGCACTTGGGATGTAGGAAAGAATAAAAACATGTAAAACATTGTTCATTGATCATTCTCATTTTATGAAATGAGCACAATCTATTCTGTCATGATTGCACAATTATAATTCAATGTGAAACCACATATTATACAGTCTGTGAGAAATTCACCATCCGCATGTTGGGCGTGCACTTGTCTGGGCTTTTTGAAATTGGTAATTAAATGGCATGATGATAGACCAACGCCAGGAAAATTTGAGGGCCTAATCCACACAAATGTTCCCATGCTCACACCATGAAAAATGCATAAACCCTTGTACTCTGGGCGAGCACATCCTGTTGTGCACCATGTTATCTTCAGTAAGTGGGTGGGCCAACCTTCCCCAGACATAGCCAGCCTGATTAAATAACAAAGGGTCCATGGATCCACTCCTGATCTTGTTTTAGGCCCTACAGCTGGTGGCTGTGATTAGCATACCAATAGAGGGCACTTCAAACAGGCCCACATGCGGCCTGGGTGCAAAGGTTAACAAAGGAGACAAGAAACCCACAACCTTTCATATGTAACTATGTCAACCCGATGCCAGCTCCCACCCTCAGTATCAATGACAGTGAGCTGTCATATCTGGGACTACTGTTTACAGTAAGCCACCCCACTATGGAGACCCCATTCATAAGGTACAAGAATGTGGTTTGCAGGAGCCAGAGAGTCTGTTCTTGCAGCAGCTCAAAGGGAAACCTGCTGCCTTACCAGGGACCACATAGTGAGGACCATTACCCAGAGAGACATTTTGATCAACAACATACAGGAAGATGGGTGGGACTTAGTATCAGAAGGGAGTGTGGCCAGAGATCATTTGGCTGAGAGAAGGTTTCCACCATTTTATTTCTGGAGCACACCTTGTTGCTGTTTAAACCCCCTTACCTTACCCAAAGCACTCTGGTTACGACCTCACACATACAGAAGATTGTTGGTAGGGATCCCAGGATTGGTTCATTAAGGTACTCTTAGCCTACACCAAAAACTGTGGCCCACTTACTTTAAAAGAGGGCTGAGAACCCTATTTTGGCAGATAATCTCAAGGCTTCACAAGAAACAGAAGAAGAACTCATTCTTGGATCCTGGCTCAAGGGATAGTCTGCCTCGCATCTTCCACCAGTGAAGGAAGGCCTGGATATCCAAAGAGTGACACAAGATCCCTCCCCTAAACATCTCCCACGGAACAGAAGGGATACAGAACTCAGAGGACCCTCCGGCAGCTCCAGAACTGGTATTCAGCTAGCACACAGGGTGCCCTTCTATGGTCTGAAGCAAGCTTCCTGGATAGGAAGCACCAGAAGGTCTCTGAACCTACAACCTAGGACAAGGCAGCTGGTGCAACACACTCCTCAGATTTGGACCATTCACCTTAAAGGATGACACAAGCCCATTAAAGAAGCTGAGAGATGTTTCTCAACAAGCAACTATCGACGTCAGCTTTAAAGGACATTTCCGAGCAGTTGAGTTCCTCGATCCACAACTGACTGCAATGTTAATTGTTGTCAAGCCAGAGTCACTGAAAGAAACCCAAGACATCTAACCAGTGCTTCAGAACTGCTGCTCAGCAATGAGACAACGATTCCTGTCCCAGAGCCACCATGTAGGACAGCCTGCAGTCATTCATCCAGCTTCGCTAGCCGAACCGTGGTTCTGCCTGATACCCGAAGAGTCTCCCTTCTCGAACTCTGTCACAGAAGCTTGCAAAGCACCCTGAAGCCGACTCAACCCCATTGAGCACCAAGAACATCTACAGCGCAAGGTACATTGTGGTTCGATACCTCTGGTCTTTCCCAGAAGGCCCCAAGAGATATTTTGAGACCCATTATGCCCTTTGAGTTAAGGCTCAAAAACTTTAACACATTGGTGTGGTTATTAACCATACTAACTAACCTCCTGTCAGTATCCAGAGTGCATCCTGTTTCCTTCTTTTAAACTGTCTGTCCTCTGCATTCCTTAACAGGGTGGGTTGTATTTCGTAATGTTGTGAGACTGTCTGTTGTGATATAAATAAAGTAGATCTTTTTGATACAACCTTTACTGGATAGTCCCTTTTATCATTGGTTAATAATAGTTTTTTCGCTGTTTTGCATTTAACCAACGATCCACAATCGTTCGTAAGGTAAGCCTGCCATTCCATCCACATTACCACAATTGGACAAGGAGGTTTATAATTTGCTTGTCATTCCAATTTGATCCTTTCTTATGTATTAGAGGTGTGGGGCTGATTAATGGTTTGGAAACCAATATTCACCCCTGGCCCACTGACATCCCAGAAGTTGATTTGTCACATTGGTGGCAGATGGTTGGATCCAGTTGGAGCCTTGCACACAGAAGGGTAGTGGAAGAGGATGAGGAAGACAGCATGAGTTGTGTTTCTCACCAAGCATCCATCTTGGAGGCAATTGCAGTTTTTCAATACTCTAGAGTGTCAGAGTGGTCAGGGGCTAGTGCAGCATCCCGCAGGTCGCAGGCCCCAGCACAGCCTTTATGTGGCCCAATAATCGTTCCGGCTGTTATGTATGTAGCTGGTAGAAAGCTCCTGTTGGAGGAGATGAGACTAGCTCTGTAGGGGCAAAAACAGTGGGACAATGTTGCCATAGAGCAGGACAGGGCCACCATAGAACTGCACAGGCTGGCACTGGTTGGTCAGGCCCTGGCCTGGTTGACCTCTGTTCTCACCGACTGGCACTCTCAGGTCCAACTAGGGTATTTCCTCTCTTCTATCTCTCTCTCTACTTGTGGTGTTCCCCAGGGGTCTAACCTCTCTCCCTGGCTCTTCAACCACTACCTGGCATCTCCTGCCCGCCGCATCGCTACTTTCCGCTCCAATTTTGAATGGTATTTGAATGACACTCAGCTCTCTTTCAGGCCCCCCTCAGCCACCCCTGCTTCTTCTCTCATACCAGACTGTCTGGCCACAATTCGGGAATGGTGTGCTGCCAATGATCACTGCCTTAATGCCAGTAAGACTGAGATCCTCATCATTGGGAGACCCGCTCCCTCCTTTCATCTCCCTCTCCTGCTGCCCACTCTGAGTCCTTTTCCTGCTCCTTCCTGTGAGGCTTACAACTTTGGTGTCATCTTCGACTTCACCCTCTTCTTCTCTCCTCACATCACTGATGTCTCTAAAAAGTCAAACTATCAGCTGCACCTCTTCAGAGGTATTCTTCCTTTTCTCAATTTCCCCCAGAGGCTCACTGTCACCAGGCTAGGCTGGACTATTACTGCAGCCTCTTTCTAAATCTTCTTGCCTCTACTCTCCGACATTTACAACTTATCCAGAACAAGACTGCGAGACATGTCCTTTGCCTCAATCCCAGGGATCGTATCTCTCCCACTCTGAAATCTCTTCACTGGCTCACTGCGACTGCAAGGATCAACTACAAGACCCTCTGCATCATCCACAAGGCTTTCTGGGGCCTGTGCCTGCTCTACATCCAATGTTCTCTTTCAAAACATCTTCCTTCTCAAGCTCTCCACTTATCCACCACCAACGCAATGCTACAATCTAAAATAGAGCAAAACAAATACACTCTACTTACAGATAAAGCCTTATCCACACCCCAAGCAAACAAAATGACAACAACTCGCTTTTCCACTTCTCACCTCTAACCATCAAAAAGGTTGAAGATAAAATATCAAAACTTAAACCATCCAGATGCCAAGGTGATACCTGCCCTGCTCCAATCATCAAAGAAGCAGTGAAGCAATTGGCCCCCTTTATCGCCACCTTAATTAACTCATCATTCTAATCCAGCATAGTTCCAACTAATTTAAAAGACTCATGGGTTCCTCCTCTCCTGAAGAAACCCACACTAGACCCTGACATACCAATGAACTACAGGCACATCCCCACATTACCATTTCTCTTATAAATTCTGGATAGGGCAGCTTATCTGCACATCCAGAAACACTTGGAAAACAAAAATCTACGAGGACTCAAGCAATCAGGCTTCCGCCCTAAACACGGCACAGAAACCGCCCTGATTGACCTCAAGACACAAATGGATTCCATCAAAGACAATGGTAAACTTGCCCTCCCACTACTACTGGACCTCTCAGCTGCGTTCGATCTGCAACCGCCTATAATCAGCAGCCCACTTTTCCTGAGAAGCCAATGCATGGATCAAATCCTTCTTAAACAACAGATCAATGAGGGTCTTTGCACCAACAGCCACAGCCAACCCAGCGCCAGTCATATGCAGAGTTCCACATGGATCTTGCGTGTCACCAAAGCTATACTGTGTGTTTACCAAACCATTGTTTGACCACCTTGACCAACTGGGTGTCATCTACACAAATTACGCAGATGATACCCAGATACTAATTACATTAACTGGAGACTATACCAAAGACACAACTGTACTTAACGAAATATATTCCTTCATCCAAGCTTGGATGTCTGAGCACAGACTTTGCCTTAACGATGACAAGACTGAATTACTGCTCCTAGGCTCCCAATCCAGACTCAACAAACTTGGAAAACATTACTCAGCATTCAACATTGATGGGAACAATATCTCTGTAGCCAAGGACGTTAAAACCATAGGCATCTACCTCGACTCTTTGCTCAAATTGTCTAGACCAATCAACGCCATCTCTCCTTCCTCAGCTTACACCTGTAAATTAATCAACGCTTGCAGGCCATTTCTTTCTGCAACCAACTGTACCTCCATTGCCAGAGCGCTAGTAGTCTCCAAAATTGATTATTGCAACGCACTTTATTTAGGCACAAGTCAACGTAATCTGAGCAAGCTGCAAGTGATCCAAATTAACGTGCGTGCAGCACTAAATATCTCCAGATCCCACCAAATTTCGAATATCGGAAAAAATACCCAATGGCCAATAAAACACTATCACTCACACATAAGTGCCTTGAGAATTCAGCACCAAGATAATTGGCTGATAACCTCACCATAAACACAACACGCCCCCACCAGATCTGCACAATCCCACTGCCAAGGTTCAAACCGCAGAAAGCCGTGGTAACAGTTTCCCGGTGCTGGCCGCCAAGTTGTGGAACACACTACCCGTTACATTAAGGAAGGAACCTTCCTACAACCAATTCAGGAAAAACACTAAATCCTGGCTCCTTTTGAAAGAAGGATGAAAGAGGCATAGATCTCATAGTCACTCCATTGAGAACAATGCACACACCGGCTAGACACTACATGCAACTGTAAATATCTGTATTATTCTACTGCTACTGTAACTTACATGCCTGTGTAAACAGTTTCTGGGCATCTAACCCCAGCATATGTAAATACTATAACTGTTGTCATATATTATAAGCTGTCATACTATACTGTTAAAGCTATGTGCACAGATGCCTGAGGGCTAGGTGCGCTTTATAAATACATAAGTAAGTACATAAATAAGTAAATAAACTCACTGAGGGTCAGACACTTCTCCTAGCAGGGAGTTGGGGGCAGATCTATCTCCTCGGCTGGGGCCTCCCTCTGCAACAGCCTCCCTGCCTCTCTCAAACTTGAGCAGAACCACCTCAGGTTCCGGAAGCAACTAAAGACCTTCCTTTTATCTTCTGCTTTCTCTCTTCCTCTCCCCTGCTGATGCACCTGACTGCTCTGTGCACTGGTCACCCTCTAAACTCGTGACCAGGATCCTGCATGTCAAGTTGCCCTCACACTGCATCTGGGCTCCCCAGCACTTAAGGGTCTGAATGTGCAACCCTACGGTCCCTTTTCTCTGCACTTATGAGCCAACCGCTGGCTGAACTTGTGAGGTAACTGCTTTTCCCCTTTCCCCTCCCCCCTGGCATTTCTCCCCTTCCCTCTTCCACACACTTGCACAATCTGAATGACACAAGGCCTAGTAAGATTGTTATTTTGTCCTCCCTTTGTTTCCCCCACCATGTTTTGTCGCACCTAGAAACACTTGTGTACAGACGCATTATGAATGCCACATATCATATCACTTGAAGAGAAGAAGGAGATCAACCTATCGACCTCTAGCGAAGGCAGCAGTAGTGGCTCAAACCAAGGTGCCCGGTATAAGCCTCGGTGCCACATTCCCAAAGATTTAGTGCATGCTTATGAAGTGGGAAAGGATATTTTTGATTGGTTTGAAGTGCTCGAGCTGGCTTTTCTGCTTAAGGAGGTGGAGGAGGTACTGTGGTGTGCAGCCCTGATGAGTCGCTTACTGACCCACGGGACCAATACAATTCTTCAGTTAACTCCTGAGGAAAGGCCTGTATATGGGAGCATAAAGGCTGTCCTTTTCAGGAAGTTCTGTAAGACCCAGAACAGTATCTCAAGAGCTTCAGAGAGCTGGGAAAGACAAGTGGGCAGACATTTGAAACGTTCACACACGTGTTTAAATATCTGAGCCACACATTGGAAGCCACACAGGAGCTCCTGGAGGTCTGGCCCCTCGATGTGACAGCATTCTCCAGCCTGGGCCAAGAAGGAAATCCGGCATGTGACTGCAGAGCAGTGAAGAACTGGAAGAGCGGGTGAAGGAGCCACACCACACAGGTGCCAGCAGCATCAGAGATGCTGGAAGGAACTAGTGAGTCTGCCCAAAGCAGCTGGTGAATTCGGGGCATTTCCGACAAGCGCGCCAACAAGTGTTTGAATGGTATGAGATTGCTAATGCAGGAAATACACAAAGTTAATTTAAATGCAGACAATGCAAAGTACAAAGGTCAAGTTTGTTTGAATGCTGAGAAGACAAAGTAGAAATTAAACACCCAATAAGAAGAATGTTTGAATGCAGACAAGGCAAAGTATGTAGGCAACCCCCAATTAAGTATAGATACGTGAGATGTAAAAGTTACTAAAGGAAGATGTACCAAGTACCTCACGGTATGTGCTGATATGGTAAAAACCAAAGAACTATGCTAATCAAAGGACTGTGAAACATAAAGGAAGTCCTGGCAGGCAAGTGCATCAAGCAGATGAAACTGTATCTAGATTCCTGGCAGGGAAGTATACCATGGAATATGAAAACCTTGAAGAAATGACTTGGCAGGCGATTACACCAGGTGGAAGAAATTGTATCTAGATTCCTGGCAGGGAAGCATACCAGAGAATATGAAAACCAAAAAGAAAAGTCCAGTGAAGACACAAGGGAACTATTGTGTTAAAGAGACATTTTGCCACCCTGTCTAAGAATCCAGGGGAAGAGGCCCCATCACTGGCTCCAAAGGTCTTTTCCTTGGAGAACATTTTCATTGGAGTCATCCTTAAAGTTTTGGTTTTAACCACATTTTGCCAACTTCAAGATACATTTCCTTGCACCTGTTATTGTATTGTTTGTAGTGTGAGAGTCAGAAAAGTGAGTTTTTGGGCACAAGGTCGGCTTTCTTTAATAATTGACATCCTAACACCGAAAGGCCTTTAGCTTTAGTTTCTATGTAGGGAAGTTCCTCTTTTAAATAGGGCTGGAGAGGCATTTTCCCAACCGATATTGTTTAATAAAAATGTCTGATCTTGAAAATATGACAACTTTGTGTCTGGCTTTCATTTCTGATCCCTCACATAGGTAATACAATATATAAAGTGAGAACATTTTGCCTGTGCAGAGGCATTATGGTGCCTGGTGATCCTAATAAGTTCATCACCTAGCATGGAGCTTCAGTGGGAACTGGGCAAAGTATTATGTAGGGAAGAGAAACAGAAAGTACCTGGGCATCCGAAGATAGTGTCTGGCAGATATTGGGCAAAAGCCTCACGAATACCCATACAAGAGACAATACTGTTGCTATGTAACTGAGCAAAAAGTGTTTATTTCTAGACAATCTTTCATGCTGTAAAGGTTTTTGTACCAGGGTTCCTTAGTTGTGTGATGGGATGCAAGCATTCACAGGTTGATCAAACAATACAATCACAGAAAATGTGTTCCACATTAATCCTTTTATAAAATAGCATAGACATAATGGAATATGAATTCTGAATCTAACCTCTTAAGTATTAGCCCATGAAGTAAGCTTTTTAAGGGCTGCTGATCATAGCAAGAGGTATTGGCCAGCTAAATCAACACACTTAGGGCCTCATTACAAGTTTGGCGGATAGCTCCATGGCTGCCGCCAAACCGGTTTCCCAGAATGAGGAATTACCGGACCATTCTGAGTTTGGAGGGCCCGGTAATTCCTCCCTCTGGGAACCCGGGCCCGGACCTTCCCCATTCCCATATATGAGCCCCCATACGGCTCAATTGGAATTGGAGAGGGAGCTAACAACGGGCCAATTACGACCGGCCCGTTGGTGGCTCCCTCTTCCCGGTAAGGACGTCTGGTTTTGACACCTAGTTTTGACGTAAGAGCGCCTGGTTTTACCAGGCGTCCTTTCCGGGTCCCGCTAGGGGACTTTGTAATTTTGCGAGACTGGTTAAACGGGTCCGCCTCCATTAGCGTAGCCCGTTAACCCGTTCCGCGAAACTTATAATGAGGCCCTTAGTGTCTGATCCCATGGAAAAACGCTTTGTGAATCAGGCCCGTATTGTTCTCGTATTACTTCTATTATAGCGGATTCTCTTACCCTTTTGTTAGATTAAACAAATATTATGTGGAGTGCATGCACATCGCATGCCTTCTTGCCACCGTCGTGCATAGTTTGTGCAAACAGCCAGAAGGCAAATTACATAAAATGTGATGGGTTTCACAGATAAAGAAAGCTGTGTTAAATTAGTTTTAGGTCTTATTTAACTTTTATGCTGCTAAATTGCTCAGCACATTATTACACATGGTGGTTGTAAATTGTGCTGCGTGATAGTATATTTTTTTCAAGTAGGTTTCTTGTTGTTAATGCTCACATTGTCAGGACATTTAAAAAACAATAGACAATAATGTCTCCTGGCAAAAGCTTGACCCCACATCCCTACACTGCCAATGTGCAGTTTCTCAGAACTGAAGAAGAAAGTGCAATTTAAAACAATAATTCTAATTCACATCATCCAATGTACATGCGAATCATGTATGTACAGTCAAATGAAAGCAACATTGTTTTCCACATTACAGAGAACTTGCAAAGACTGGGTAAAAACACCACAATTAAAGCATATGACCCCATAGCTTGTCTTAATGATATCAGGCAGGTTTATAGTCAAAAAACGAATTACAAAATCTCGAAAACAAAAATCTCGAATTCAAAATCTCAAATTTTTTTTTAATACATTTTTATCTCGAAATGGGGGGGTTCCCCCCCAAACCCCCTTTTTTTTTTATTTTACCCTTTTTTTATACTTACCTGAACCCACAAATACATATAAATAAATAAATAAATAATTCGAGATTTTTTTTTTCGAGATTTTGGATTCGGGATTTTGGTGATTCGATATTTTGTTTTCGGTTTTTTGACCGACCACCATCAGGCAACCCCTGTTTATGACTCTCTGATTTCACTTTTCAGAGGACAAACAGGCGATCAGTACTCTGACGAAGGACATTGGTGGGTTAAGCTATGAATGAAGTTCATGTATGAAACTATGTATGTATTGTGACTTTTATAGTGAGAAGGAACTTGGCTGCAGCCGCCAACACTGTCAGCAGGTAACGTTTCAGCCCAGCACCGCGGAACGCGGCCATGTTCTCATCAGCCCCCACCCGGGTCCCCACATAGGGAGGAACAGAAGGACATAATTGAAAGAGAGCGGTCATGGAAAAACAGTGAGAGGCAGCTTTGGCACGTGTTGTGTGTGGACTTCTGGAGTAAAGGAGGCTGAGCATGGACAGAAAACTGCTGGCAGCGGATCATCATGCATAGCAGTAGTGATAGGTAATTCGGGAAGTTCGGGACGCGTTGGGCTGGCACCTGCCACGGTACTTGATTCCTTTGTTGCTTCACCCCACTTACTGTATCTAGCCCCCACCTGCAATTGCTGGTGACATTTTTGGATCCTAGTATTACTGGCGGATGTCCAGGATCAAGCCACTTGAGGAGGAATCTATGACAGGCATATTAAGCTTGTGTGATTGAGACCGAGATCTGTGCGCATGCACCATGTTTGACTGGGTCATTTTATTGCTATTTATTGCCTGCAGTGCGGAGCTCGCAATGAATTATTTGGGACTGAGTCTGGCACATGGAACCAGAGATATGACTCTGAGCCAAGAGACCTGATTTTGTTGGTCTTTGTTTAATCTGATCATATTTCACTGATATGAGTGGCTTGTGCAAGTCATGTAATTTAAAGTGGCTATCATGCATGAGCACCAGCTACATCATACATGTCCGCTGCTTAGCACATTTTGATTTTGCAAACGGACTGGACTGGATTGAATTGAGTACATTTGGACGAATTGGGACAAACTTGAACGTTGTTTAGCCTGATAAGGGCCTCGTCCTTGGAGACTAATAGCCCTAAATAAATTTCTATTCTGCAGTGTAAGAGTGTCATCTGCTGGCCAAATGCTCCAAATTGTATCATTCCATTGAACATTGTGCCTAATTTGCATTTGTACATGCATCGTATGCAGTGTATCCTGTATCCTATGCGTGCAATCTAGACTGTGCAGTTTAGGGACCAGTGATTTCGAGCAGAGCCTAGAGCTCAAACCTTTTACACCTGCGCAACCATGGGCTTTGAGAAAGGCGTGGTGCCCAACACATCTGATATACAACTTGAATCCACGCGTGCATTTGCACTTCAAATTCAGGTTGAATCTTGCACTTTACTTCAGGTGACCAGGGGCATCAATGGACTTGTCTGAGCAAGGCTTGGAGACCAACACATTTGATATACCATTTGAGCCTACAATTTCTTTCACTTTACAATTAAGTTGCAGCTTGCATTTTTGTTTAGGTGACCGGGCACCACAAGGGACACTTACAACCTGATGAGCCTTTTCTCATTTACTTGACCTTTTCAGTGTATAGGTGACGGGGTTCCTTGTGTGAGGCTTACAGCCTGATTCAGTTGACATAGTAATTGAGTTTACACTTGCATTTGACACTTTATGCTGGAGTTGCTCTTTGCTCATTATTTCAGGTAACCAGTGCCTCAGGCAGGCTTGAAAAATGACAGATTTTTCAATATCACTTAGTCCGAAACTGGCACTCGCATCCAGAGCAGTTTGAGTGAGTTCAATTATTTTAGTATAGTGATCTCCTCTGGTAGATAGTTTAATTTACGGTTTGCTTCTGGTTAAGGCATTCTAGCATTTGCAAACTGGAAACCTTATATTTGATAAGATATTACTGATATGGTTGACCAACCTTAATACTTCAACTGGGAAAAAGTAATTAGCTGCCATAAAGAGACAGAACAACCCCCACCCAAAGAATCTAATCTGCCCATTAATAAAATAAAAGTGTTACTACTTCCTGGTAAAATCACTTGTACAGGAAGGATGGTATGGGGGAGAAAAAGTAAACAGAATTAACACGGCTGGTACTAATACATATACAAATCTACTTCGGAGCAATCTAAGCTTAACTTTAGTGGTTAATTGTGTCATAAATCTTCTTCTAATATAAATCCTAACAAATAATTGAAGAGGTTTCCAGTATTTCTGCAGCATATTCTCCCGAGATTTCAAATCCCCTCATAGGACATGGTCTGCATAATGGATGCACCAGCAATGTCGGGTCCCCCAAGGGCAACCCTGGGGCTAAAACATCCTTGCCTTGCCCACCAGATAAGGAAGGCGTGAGTGAGGTGAAGTACAATCCTATATTTTCTGCCCTACACTCACAACCTGTTGTTGACTCTCTGTTATTAAGTGAGACATGAAATCATGCATTTCAAGCAACACTGCGCAATTTGTTTTGGTGATGACCCATTCAGGATTGAGCAAGATCTGTTTAAGGTGTAATCCATAGCCTTGCTTGGACAGGCTAACATATTACAATAGAAGTACTGCACATGAAAGAATCACTGCTTGTTTATCAGAACAATAACCTGAGGGCTGAAACCATTTCAACAATATGTCAACCCTTAGAAAAATGCCTCACACATGCTTATGCAAGAGCTAAAATACGTTTGTCAAAAACAGGTTCTTGGTGAAACACCCTGAACACCATTATACGAATTACAGCGATCCTAATGTCATGATAAATGTTTCGAATTAGTAAAAGGATGACAACTTATGGTGGAACTTCCAGGGAAAACTAGCATCCAACACTCAGATGTTTTTACATCTCCAAAGACCAGATTGACTTTACCACCTAAAGCAAGCCCCTTGGTGTTGGTTTTAGCCAACATTCTGAAAATCAACGAGCCCTTAATTGAGGATGTTTCCTCATTAAGTAGGACAGTAGCCCATTGTTTGACTTCAGGTTCAAGTTTATGTTTTGATGACCCAAGAGACATTATGATGGCTGCAATAGTGGACTTGCTTGGGTTGCATTAAAAGTGGTGTCTCGGTGACATTGAGAGTGTTTAAAACGGTGCCGGTGCTTCTGTGGTCCCCACTCCCATAGAGTCCTACAATTTACTGGCATCTGACTTTCCGTGCTGCCGGGGTAGTAATCCCCCGGTGGCAGCATTACGTTAGGTGCTGGTAAATATTTATGGGTCTGGCGGCAACCGGCACTGTTACCGCCAGACCCGTAATGAGCCCCATTGTTTTTTACTGAGTGCTTCACGTATTGGGCACTAGGTGTGTAATTGGGTTTTAATAGCTGGATGCTCAGTAGTTTGACCTCTGTACATGATTTATTTATTTATTTATTGCATTTATGTAACTCCCAAACCCTCGGTTATTACAACGTTTGAAGAGAAGGCAGGAAGAAATCTTACAGACAGGGTTGCATTGATGTTAGTCATATTTGTTGAACAACTAAGTTTTCATAAGTTTTCTGAATGTCCGTTTGGAACGCTCATTCCTGATGTTGGGCGGGAGAATTCCAGAGCGAGGGTGCTGTGACTCAGAAACGTACACCACTTGCTCTTTTACTTATGAATCTGGGAGTGAACAGGACAGAGATGCAGGAGGATCATAGAGGGCACACATAAGGTTTAGGGATGATGCGGTTGTTGAGGTAATGGGCAGCCTCTTTGTAGACACAGTGGTGTGCGACAGCCTATGTTTTTAATTCAATGCAAGCCAGTGGACGTCACGCATGGTTGTTGAAATGTGGTCTGAGCGTCTTAGGCCCAGGGATGCTCTGAAGTCTTTGTTTAGCCAAAGTTGGAACTGAACAAAATATTTGCCAGAGGTGCCCATGAGGAGAGAATTACAGTAATCCAATCTGCTGTTGATGATGGCTCAGCATCTTTATTTTAATTTTGTTTTTTTTTGACGTCATTGCCATACATATGTGATAAGTAGTCAAAGTTCTTTCTATCAATAATGCTTACTTAGAATCTCTCGCTTGTTTTCCCTGCTCCCCCTCCCCGCCCACCACCTGTTTGTGTGCTTTTAATGACAATTGTTTTTCATTGTTATCATGGCCATGTTTTTGCCAATTGTTGTTCACATTATTTTATGTGTTGGCTGAAACACCACTAATGTGAAGCGAAACAATATACTATGTTGCAAGATGAATCTATTTTGAGATATTTTGTGATTGCCAATGTTATCTTTTATTGGTAGCGCACGGTAGCCAGGACTTTCACTTGTGCAGACAGGCAGTCTACAAACCTATGAGAACTTGGGGAGAAGCAGAGAAAGGAAGCAGTGTCTCGGATATAATAATTGCCAAGGGACGGGGATAGAAAAAGGGAAAACACAAATACCTCAGTTTAGAGCAGACATTATTTAGAGCAATGATGGTAAAGGCTAGGAAATGGTAAGGAGAACCGTAGAAATAGTAACCGGGTATTAACTTCCGCTAAACACTAATGGAATACTCACTAAAGAAAGAACAGTGCCGCAGACTTTAAACACAATTTGAAATGGTTATTAGTTTGCCTGACATTGGATCCTTGAAGAGAGTTATTATACAATGTGAGTGCACAATGGATTCATTGGTTCTGTACATCATACCGTTCTTTTATAATGGAACACGCCGCGCCGCGCCGTAGCAGTAGCGAGTGAATAAAGCTTCTCGGTCCCACCTATTGCATTATTTCATTAACTCGCAGTGAGGGCTTTCAAAACATAATTTGGTCAAATATCTCATAAAAGGCACCCTTTGTTGAAATTCTTCAGACATTCCTCTGGGAGTTTGCCCCCTATAATCCCACTGAGAAAAGCTCGGAACTCTTACTATGGTCACTCACTTACTCTCGGACTATAATTTGGGTGAAAATTACTCCTGTGGTTGAAGGGGGCATTTGATCTGAAATATCCTTGCCATTTTGTAACGCTAGGCCTGCCTGTGTACACTATTGCTGTTGTTCATTTGGTATTTTGAAGATGTTTGAGAAGACGCTCACTGCTACCCACTGGCCGAATACATTAAGGATCAGTGCTAACATATGTTCTGGATGGCATAGGTGAAAGGGCCAACCAACCGAAGCATTTTACATCTGGTTTATCTATTTAACACATCCTTGCAACTCATATGGAGAAACAGGCTGTTTAAAAACACCAAAGCATATTTCTTTAAACCTCTACGTGTTTTTGCTAGTATGATAGCCATGCAACTGCTGTAACTTTTCAACGGGAAAAAAATGACCTTTGCAAGGAAATTCAATTTGACAAAAAGTCAAAGGTGCACTGGGAAGCCCTTAAAAATAAGCACAAAAAGTTGTGTTTTGGCATACATTGTAACAATAAAAATGGGTGGCATTTTCTTTTTCAGGGCTGTTATTATTTGTTCTCCTTTCTCTCTCTCTCCCTATCTTGCACCCTCTTTCTCTCTCTCCAAACCCCCAGTTTATCTATCCCTTTCATTTTCTTTGGCTTCTTTACTTTTTATGGTAACATTTGAATGAAAAATATTGTTTTACTTCGAGTACTGATATGTATGTTATCTGCTTTAATCAGTCCATATCTCAAATGATTGTTGGTTTGAGTGCTGGTAACATTGTGCTTAACATGGCCCCTTGTTCTCTTCTCCCAATAACATCTTTCTGCAGTGTATTTTGCATACTATATGCTGTCCTGCTATTTTAACCTGTTAAATGTGTCCTCTTTAGGCTTCCATCTCTATCACAGGTTGCCTTCAATAGTGCCAGAAAGCTGTCTTTTAATTCTGGTTGGATTGCTGCTTGGAGGGATCATGTTTGGAGTAAATGAAAAGTCGCCACCAGCCATGAAGACAGATGTGTTTTTTTTGTACCTGCTTCCACCCATTGTCCTCGATGCAGGATACTTCATGCCCACGCGGCCTTTCTTCGATAACATTGGCACTATATTCTGGTACGCTGTGGTGGGCACTCTCTGGAATTCCATCGGCATTGGCATTTCGCTCTTTGCGATTTGCCAAATTGAGGCATTTGGTTTGACTGACATTACACTGCTGCAGAGTCTCCTGTTTGGTAGCTTGATCTCCGCAGTGGACCCGGTGGCAGTCCTGGCTGTGTTTGAAAATATCCATGTGAATGAGCAGCTTTACATCCTCGTCTTTGGAGAATCTTTGCTGAACGATGCAGTTACTGTGGTGAGTTCACTCAACTTTCACAATTTTTTGGGGGATGATTTTTTAGTTTTACTTTCCACACGTCCAAATGTCACAAGGCTTAGTAGGACCACAATTATTTTTTTTACTGTCTTTTTTGCCATTATTATTCACTCCCCTTGTTCCTTCACCACTTTGCCTTGTTGCACCTGGAAACACTATCTTGTTGTATAGGCGCCTAACAAATGTTCAATAATTAATACTTACATTTCACAAGGTTGCACCGTTGAAAACTGAAGTTAAGAAACTACATCATTTCGATTGAAAACCTTCTCAAATTGGCATACAAAATATAAATGTGCAAACTCTATATTTAACAGCAGCAAAATTATGACTTCTGCACCGCAGTCCAAGCACTGGCTTTGTCAAAGCTGGAATACAGCAATGCTCTCCTCACTGGACTCCCCAACAGAACACTTGCCCCACTGCAAGCCATACAAAATTCTGCTGTCAGACTCATCCTTCAAGTACCTAAGCAGTCACACATCACCTAAGCCCTTGCCCGGGTCTCCACAAGCTCCCTATACCACAGATCATGTCCTTCAAAGGACTCTTCATTGTATTCAAAGCCATAAACCTAAAAACTCCATCTGCCCTTCATGACAAACTCAAATCTGTCCCCTACAAAAATATCAAGCAATTGAGCCTACATCTTCTACACATTCCTCTCTGAAAACTAGCAGGCATACAAAAAAAAGCATTGACCCAGGGGGCACCCAGTTTCACTTTGCACCTGCACAATCCATTACCATTTTCCAAAAGAGCCTCACAATACACCTGTTTCCCCACACATAATCCAGCCCCTTCAGATCCTCCGATACCACTTGTCTATCCTAATCTTCATATCCTATCCTAAAACATTTTGTAATTTCTGTCCAACCTATGAACCGTGTAATGCACTCCGAGATCCTCTGGGTAGGGCCAGTGCTGAACACAAATTTAAATAAAATAAAATAATCATAATTAAACCCTAACTCAAACTGCACTACTACTGCACAGCACTTACCTGAAATGTGGTATACTTTTGATGTTAAGTAGTTTATATTGAAAGTATGTTTTTTTAAGTAGTGGTATGGTAGATTAAAGATTTCATTTGTGTTGCAAAATACTATTTTATGAATATGTATGTTATATGTTGATGTCTTCTAGCAACCATAACTTAGTTATTTCCTATGTTTGCAGTTTTTACTTTTCATAGAGAGCAACCTTAACTTTAAAAAAAAAATGTTTTCACTGATTCCTATTGTTTGTTTTAGGCTACAGCACAGGTGCATATTAGTGGATTGTGGTCGAGGGTATTGAGTGGCATGGGGCAAGAGGATAAAGGTAGAGGGTGAGGATTGTGGAAAAGGCTATTGGTTTTCTGGATATTGACAAGTGTGGCAAATTACATTGTTGTCGTGGATGGGTGTGGATTATAGCAGAGGGTGTGGACAGTGACAAATAATGTTAAATGGCATTGTGTGTGTGGCTGGTGTCATAGGGTGCATTCAATGGTATAGGCTGATGGGGTGTAGATCTAGTTTTAGGTGCATGTGTTGCTGGAGGATGATGTTATGGATAATGGTGGAGTGTCTGTTTGAAGTTGAATGTGGGATGTTGTGGATCTATGTAGAGGGTGGCTTGTGGTGCAGTTGGTGGCATAGGCTGGGATGGATGGTAGCGGAAGGTGCATATGGTGGCATAGTCTGATGGAGTGGAAGTTGCTGGAAGGTGCATGTGGTGACAAAAATTGAGTGGAATAAAGCATGTTTTGGCACTGCATGGAAGGTGGCATGTGGTGCAGATCGTGGCAGAGGGTGTTTGTGTGGGTATGGTGGCCAAGGGTGCATATGCTGGCATAGGTTTAAAGTGTGTATGTGTGGTTGGTGTTTCATATTTTTGTGTGAGCTGATGGTGAGAATGTGTGGCTGGTGATGTGCATGATGGTGGAGATACCCATCTGACAGTCTATCAATCTATCTATCTATCTATCTATCTATCTATCTATCTATCTATCTATCTATCTATCTATCTATTCTCTATCTATCTATCTATCTATCTATCTATCTATCTATCTATCTATTTATCTGTCTCTGGATCTCTCTATCTATACATGTCTGTGTTTATGTGTGTTTTTACAAAAGTGTGTGTGTATGTATGCGTGGGGTGTAGACCGTGAGAACATAACTGGCTATCAGCAGAGCACTGTACATAGGGGATAAACCAAGGGGATTACAAGTAGGGAGCAGGGGAAGTAGAGAGGCTGAGGTTGGTAGCAGGAGTAGGCAATAAGGAGCACTGGGGTGGCAAATAAAAGGGCTGAGTGGAGAGTTTAGCGATTGGCGAGATGTTCTTTGGAGAGTAGGGACTTTATGTCTTTCTTGAAGTGTAGGCTGGAGGGAGCCAGTCTTATATGCATTGGTAAATTCTTCCAGAGACTGGGTGAGTAGAAGGGAGACACCTGTTTCCTGATTTTTCACTCTCGCACGCAATTTGTTTCCAGCTTGGCAGTTCTTTGGTTTCTGGTGATATCTAGTTACCTCCCTATCTCTATTTATTTAGCTCTCTTTCTTTCTTGGGGTCCCTCTAGCCTTCTTTGGCCCTCTCTAGCTATCTATCTTTGGGTATATCAATCTATATGTTACTATTGTACATCACACACTAACAATAGACACACACTAGAAGAGTTATGATTTTCTACAAAATGAGGCTGGGAGCATTTGTCTTGCGACAGAATGTCCTATTCTTTGATGCGATTTCGGATGCGTTCTATTGTTTTGGCATTTCTCATTACACATCACAAATAAATGTACAGTAGAGGGTCCTACTGCTGTACAATGCGAAAGTACGTGCATTTGTTGCTGCTGAGGTAGAATGTCCGGTTTTAAAATGAGTTGTGCATGTTTGTATGCTTTTATATCACAATGCACGTTACCAATAGCCAAATGCCATGAGGCAGTGCATTTCAAGAATTTAGATGCACAATCATTCATTTTTTAACGAGTTAACATCTCGATGTTGACTTATGTGGGTTTCAACATTGTTAAAGAATGTGCAACAGCAAAGTGCGCATGTCTCCCAAAAATCTTAAAAAGCGGTTGAGGCACTTTCGAGACAAATTAAATACATTTTTCATTTAGAGATTTCCATTCGAAAACAGTGAAAATATATATTTTGAACCCTTGCATAGATGCATGCCAAATTTGACATGACTCATCAATTATGTGACGGCCATTTGCTTGCCATATTTGATAAAGAGCCATCCATCCGCAGCTTCAAAAGCCTCAGCTGTAGAAAATATGTTTCCATTTCCCCATGTAAAGTGTGTGTAACTTCAACTAAGGATACGATATGGCATTTGTAACGCGCCTGTACACACGCGTTGCTATAAAATGTGCAATTGGGACTTGTGCGTCGCAAATCTTGCTGTATTGTAAATAGTAGAGGGTGATCTGTTCTTCAGGGAATATGGCCTGTGTACTCTTCATGGCTGAATCGAAATAGGGATCGTGTTACTAGCTGCATGACATCTTCTGAAATATTGTTTTTGAACATTCACAGCGACTCCATGTCACTATGCAAGGGCTGTCTATTGTTGCAGAAATAAACGAACCACTTTTTCCAAACTGATTTAGAAAGAGCGGTTTGGCATCATGCTACTCCAGTTTTAAATGCACCCAGACACCAAGTTATTCTCCCTATCACTGCACTACCCTAAAATATAATGCCGAGCTGGTACAATGCCTCAGCTTTTAAGGTCCCACGTACTTCCTCACCAGATGGTAGCCACAGGGGGACAGAGGGGGAATCTATACCAATAAAAGGTATACATACTTAGATTGTGTGCCACTCATAATTTAAACTTAGTTTCAGAGTCTTCATCACAACATATATAAGGGCTCACTCTGCAATGTAGATATGCACATGTATTTGTTAAACTGAAAGTAAACCAGAACAACTGTGTTCAAATGATTGCATTGTAACAAAGGCCATCGTCCAAGGAGGTCTACATGAATAAAGAGTCTGGCTAGCCACAACGAAATAAAATCCAATCATCCCTGTGGTAAACAAGAGCTGTCGGTGATGAAAGTGGCATTATCTAAATTCCGTATTTAAGTTATCTGCAGGAGGTTTAACGCCTCTGTTTTCACAGCTGGGTCTATGTATCACCTAGCAGGTGCGATACCAGCCGCTTAATCACAAGCAGCATCCAGTTACCAACATGAGAGATGTATTCATAAGTGCAAATGAATCATAATGTAATTGACACTCTTAAAAATGCAGAACTCTTCCACATTATGAGGGGGTATTTTCCCCAGGAAACGTGTGTTATTTTATACATCTCCCTTCTTCATTCTTTAATCCAAATGCATATTATTCTTTGATTTTAAGGGAGAGACATTCTTGCACATAGTAGAGCATCTCTGTTTGCCAATCACTGTGAATAGAATTGGTGAGCACTGGCCACCAGAGAACTTTGAAGTATTTAGAAATGACTGGTAGATTAGTGCGTAGATATTGCAACATGGGTCTAGTTATTGATATTTATTTGCTATCATTCAAGTTCCTTAATAACCATTAGGGATTCGTTCATTAAAGAACACTCTAAATGACCCACAGGCATGAGATGCTCAGTGACGCTCACTCCTCCAACATACTAATGGTATTCAGCCCAGTGGTCTATCATACATAGATAGCTGACTCCTCCAGCAGTCCTTACCGTGCACTGCTGTTTCATTGAAAAAAACTCCAGAGTGCTCAGAATGTATGCGCCGTTTGTGGCTTGAAGTACCAAGCACATGTGACCCAAGCTTGCAGGAGCTTACATTGGCTACCAATTTGGCAAAGGGCCTAGTTACAGTTTTCAAGTGCCTCAATAATGAGGTCCCTGCTTACCTAAAAACTAGGATCACCAGGAATCCCATCAGACATACTTTACGCTCTAACAACATCGTTAGGCTGAGCCAACCACTTGCTCGCCTGAGGAAAATTGGGGGAGCCAGTTTCAATTTCTGGTCCCCAACCTTATGGAACTCACTTCCTAAACATCTTGCTGAAAGTGATTAGACTACTCTCTTCAAAAAACAGCTAAAGACGTTCCTTTTTGATGAAGAGCTTGGTTAATTGATCCACTGTATCTTTTACCTTCTACTGTTTGGATTGCTCCCTTTTCTGATGACTATGTCTCCTCTCTCTTGTTTCTATTTTTCTTTCTTGTGAGTGCCCTGAGGCCTATGTGTTAGAGGCGCTATAGACAAGAACAGGCAGATAGATAGGTGGATAGATAGATAGGTGGATGGATAGATAGATAGATAGATAGATAGATAGATAGATAGATAGATAGATAGATAGATAGATAGATAGATAGATAGATAGATAGAAATCACTGTGTGGTAATTGACTTGGATGTTGTTTTCCTCTTGGATGGTAAATACATATATTGAGTGGTAGGGGGTGTTGAGGGGAGGGAAATGATTGGTTAGAGAGATGGTAGTAGGTCATTGGAGATTCTCCTATGAAATAAAAAAGGCAATTAGGAAAATGAAGTCGAGGTACATTTCCACAGTCATTTATTTTGATGTCAAATGTCATCTGGCTCTCAGTGAGGCCAAATAATTAGGAACAGGAAAACTCCAGAGATATACAGCTCCTTTCTCCTGGGTAATGATAGGAGATGTGAATGGGTGGTGGGAGACATTAGGGTCACTTCACAGACACAAAGCTTGTTTCTCCTGGATCAGGATAGGAGAAAGTGTCAGGTGTATTGACCCTGTTCGAGTTATTATTCTGCAACATTTGGTGCTGTGGGCTTAGAAAATTCAAGATGGCCGAAAAGCCCACATTTGCGCCAGAATCCAGGAAAACTGCGCAGTTTTTGCGCACACAAAAATGGTCACCTGACCTGCCACCCACCAGTGCGAGCATGATGGGCCGGAATGCCATGAGTGAAGCGTGGTGCAAAAGGAAAAACAGCAGTGCCTGTTAGCTCAAAAAGCGCTTTGAAATCACCTTTGCTTCTCTGAATGCAAGCTCAAAATGCATTTTTCAAACATTGCAAGATAGTTAATACAGGAGACCATTGCCAGACCCTATCCTTTGGCTACACACAAAGCGAAATCAGTGCAAAGGAATATGGTGCTGTTCAAAATCTGTTTTAATTGATGTCAAAAATTGCTAAAATCATGGGCACAAAACCAACAAACAAAAATCCAACTTCTGGTTGGGTGTTCTACAGTACTCTACTGCAGAATCTACATCAATACAATGTTAGCAAGGATCATATGCCCTCATGTAAAATCCCCTTTTTGAAATGTATTAATTCAAGACAACTGCCAAAAAATGGGTGCAGTACTGGTGTTTGACACTGACCAGCGCTAGCGATCTAAACTCTGAAAGGAGACCTGTATTTCAGGAGCTGAAAAGGAACCTGAGTCAGCTGGGACGTCAAAGCCTTGCTGGTCAATGAGAATTCTTCACACCTACTGTTCCCAGGCCCTATACCAGAAGGCAGTCTGATTTAATTAAAAGTTCAAGAGGCCTCTGTCCATGGGAAGCTGTCACACCTCAGAACTCCACATCAGAAGGCAGGATATCACAAGGTTCTGTTAATCAAATGGAGAGTGGCACCCTGGACTGATGCCCTGCTAGCAAGAAAAACCAGACAAAGGATGCCTTCAGCTGAATGGGGTATGCTGATTTTAGGTGTGAACTGTCAACAACAACTGCTTTGGGAGAGACAGGCCATGTGACATCTGACTCAGCCAGCTAGGGGCGGAGACAAAACATTGTGGATTCAGAGAGCCCAGCAAATATATGTTTTATTAAATTTCTTATAAAATATTGTAAAAAGCTGACAGAAATGTACGATTTGGAGATTCTTAATATGAAAAATGTATCCACAATTTGAGACTAAGCTAAGCTCAACTGATGTTCTGAGACCGAACCTCGCGATTATAAATATTACAGACACTGTGGTTATCTCAGAAAATTAAAAAAATATTGTAATGTGCCCAGAGAGGGGGTGTACCTCCGGGGAAGATTTGATGCCGAACCGACCAGGGCAAAACCCACTAAAAGCGCAAAATGTGGTCGTTTCTGAACCCAAGCTCACAGGAACATGGGGCTTGAACAGAGACCTGTCTTAATTCAGCTATGATGTGTATGTTATGTTATGTTATGTTATTTTGCATTTATATAGCGCCTTATATACCATTGGCATGGTCTGAAGGCGCTGGTAGGTTGAATGCCCTTGGGAACCGCAGTTCAGATCAGTAGAGAGAGTAGAGAGAGTCAAAGGTGCATGTGTGCACCAGGTATGTGTACAGCTCGTGCGATATCCGTGTAGAAGCTGCTTCTTAGCGGTAGGTGTGGTGGTTGAGAGGTCAGGAGAATGTGTTAGTTCAGGCAGGTTTTATCCAGAACGGCTGCGGCTGCGTTAGGTCTGAGGAGAACGCCTAGCTGTGGGGGGTGTGAGACCAGCATTGTCAACTTATAATGATGTGGAGTGAGCGGCGGATGTTGGTATGAGAACAGATATACCGAATGGTGTCATAGTATCTCTGTGTTCTAGTTGAGTGGTGATGTAAAGGAGAGAGTAAGCATAGTGGTGTGATATGATGAGTTATATGCTCTTTTCAAAAGTTCTTTGCATTCTAAACCATACTATATACGTCACGCAATTTTCTGCATTCCAGTCTGTACCGTGGACACCTATCCATTCTATGCACTCCAGTCTGGTTCAATATACTCTGGTCCGCCCTGCTCCGAGCATGTGCTATTTTCCGCCACACGACTGTCCACTTGCCGCACCACGCATGTCCTCTTGTCTGCCTCATGCATGCACTTTGACTGCCTCAGGCATGCACTCCTGACTGCTTCATGCTCTACGCGTTCAGTAGCTCAATTTACTCATCCATTCTACGCACATATATGTATTATGAACCACGTGTGTGCCTGGGAAACCTGTTTGTTATGAAAAATTCATTTTCTAAGTAAAACCAAAGGGGCGTTTCTTCAATAGATTGTAAAAGGGTAGCATCACTCTGACTTACAACTCAGTTATCCAGTTAAAGGACAGAGAATCCTCTAGCCTATCAGGATCCTTAGAGGGTTGGGCATAGAAAGTTAGCCTTCTCACCCACTTTCAAAAGACATAAAAAGAGCCACTGAGACCCAGGTAAGGACTGCTCTTTCCACTTTCTTGCGCAGCACTTTGCCAGACCAGACAATATCCAGAAGGACCATAGACTCCAGATAGACTCCAGAACTTGAAGCAGAGAGGCCTGAACCAAAAGCTGAATCCTTCTCAGCAGGCCTCAGAATCCAGCCACCTAACCAAACTATTCAACAGCCGGACGAGCTGTTTAATTCTGGCTAGAACCAGACCCAGAAAGCAGAGCTGTATCCAGAACCGCAGACCAGACCAGACCAGACCACTGTGCAGTGCCAAGAACTTTTGCCAGAACCAGAGATCCAGACCAGCAGAGCAGAGCTGACCCAGATAGCTGTGACTTCAGAACCACGCGCTAGAAGTCCAGTCTAAACCTGTTGACCAGATCTTGACGGCCTATTTCAAATTTATAGTGTGAGTATCCAGCCAGAACTGTGCAGAACCAATCTCCTAGTCTAAAATAATCTCACCTCATCCATTTCAACCTATTTAGAACTCCATAGAAATCGTGTGTCCATTCTGTGATTTCAAATCTGTGAAAGTGTCATTTGTCATTTGAATCTTACTTTATTTCTGAGAATCTACCTCCACTAAATCATCTGTATCTTTTGAACCGCAAGTCCAAGAAGCGAGATTTAACTTTTATTTTAAAGCTAAGAACCTGAGCTTTCCAACAAGCTCCTTATAGTGTTAGCGTAATGGCGATCGACGCACTCCGAAAAAGTGCCGCGAATTGCAATTTGACTCAATTTCTCCACCTGTCAAAAATAGCTGTCTTTTGCTTGCAACTGCTGAAATTTGTTTTCAATCTGATAATCATTCCTGATTAATTGCTAGTGTTGACCTGAACTAATTCAAAGTAGCTGTCACCTACCCTGAATCTCCTATAGGGAATTAACATTTTTAGCCTATTTTTCACTTCATTGCAAATCACATTTAAAAGTATTTCTGCCTGTTTTAAAGCATACCGGTTGCTGTAAGCTTGCTAGGGGGGAACTGGAATTTGTATTGCATTTGATTGTATTCCTGAAAACTGTGTGCTCCCCTTCCATCTCCTTATATTGCATAGGGGGGGAGTGAATTGTCAAAAGAAAAAGTGATCATATTATCTCTTGTTGAAACCATATCAGTTTATTTCTGTGCTGCATTCTTTCCATCATTGCTTTTCCTTGAAACCATGAAAGTTTTCTCTGCTACCTTATCCTTTCTATACTAACTCCTCACTGATTGAAAAGAGTGTGCAATTGTAACATTACCCATTGTTGATCAACATTATATTCATAAGTGTGCTATCAAATATTAATTTATTCATAAACGTGCAATATATATATATTGTTTAATTTTTCAAATAAATCTTTTAATTTGCAAAACAAACCTACTTCTTGGCTCAGTGAGGTCAGGGGGATTCAAAGAGAGGGGCGTTACACAAGGGTTTATCATCCTGATCTATGAACTTGTCATAAAAATATATAAATAAGGGCTTCCCTTGGGCATCCCAGACTAGGCATTGACTTAGTTGGAGTGCTGAATTGAAGTCACTTAGCAAAATAAATGTTTGGTGTAAGACAATGAGGTATTCTTCACAGGCACACTATTTGCTTCTCGTGGCTCCAGGCAGAGCCAAATAGGTATAGAAAACAGCAAGATAGAATGTTAGGTTATGCTATGATAATGGGTCTTATACTTTGTACTGTTGCCACCTGGGTGGTCTCTTGGTGCTCTGTTGGAATCTGTAGTGTTGGATGAGATTATGTCTGCTTTGTTTCGTTGTCATGGTGTTGTGAAGTGCATGCAGTTTTTAGTGCTATAGAGGTACTGTTGTGTTTAGTTCAGAGTTTGAGAAAGTGTATACCGAAGGGTGAGTTTTTAGTACTGTTAAATAGAGGCAATACATTTCATACTCCCAATGTTCTGACTAAATGCAACCCATATCCCTCGTCTCGGGAGGATAGCTCAGGGGCAACATGCTTGCCTTTAAAGCAAGACGACACGGAGCACCACAGGTTCTATCCCCGGGTCTGTGTTTATAGAAACCTCTGGGTATTAAGTGTGTTATAAATAACCTATCATATCATATCCCTCTCATTCATTCTAGTGTGTAGCAATTACCACCCCCACAAGTTCGTCCAGGAGAGCTGTGTTCCCTGTGCCCTGCGTTCAGTCTGTGAGCTGCATGTTTTTTTGGTGACCAGATGCATTCCTTTTTGTGTAAGCAATTTCACACCCCTGTATGTCCGATTAAGGGTGATACATCTCCATCCCCAGTTTTCACTTGGGGGGGGGGGAGGTGTGTGTGTGTGTGTGTGTGTGTGTGTTTGCTTTTAAGGCATGTGGATATTGTTCAGTCATTTTTATCCTGCTCAGAGCTGAAGAGCCCAGTTTTTAGAAGTTTTCTGAATTTTGGATGGTCTTCTATAGTTTGTATTTCTCTCGGGATGGTGTTCCAGAGTTTTAAGGCTATGCAAGAGAAGGCTCATCCACAAATGTCGCCTTCGTGCAGACTTGAAAGGAAATCAAGAGAAACAAATGGATACTCGCACACCAGAATATTTTCTTTCTGGTGTGTGAGTATCTATGGTCGGATGCATGCAAAGGGGTTGGTTGCAGGCACTACTTTTCAAATCACTGTATTCTTACAGGAAGTCGAAAGCTCACATTGCCAGATTATTTTGTGAACAGGCAGTTGTGCTACCTTTCAGCCAAAACTTCAAAAACTCTTCTTAATGTTTTAAACCACAGAGGCAAGCATTTGGCTGCTGCGCAATTTGATGGGCATTTTCTGAAAGCATCATTGCTGCCAATGCACACATGGAAAATGATTGTTGCTAATGGAATTTCACACTTAATGTAGAACATATCATGAGCAGGAAAGTATAACATCAGCAAAGTTTAACTGTGAAAAGCGAGATGTTGTGATTTCAAATGTCAGCAAGGATCTCTGATGCCTGCTCTCTGAACTTTTTTATTTATTGTTTTCGAAGGACAAATATTTTTCCCGGAAAAGATTTACTTCCAAGGACATTAGTCTAGATACATTTCAGGCAATACCGATGACACAATTGTGGAGTCAGTTGATTAATATGAATGTCATTTCTAAGACAGGTATTCTTATTTGACCAATTGTAAAAGGAACACAAACTCAAATGTTTGGTTCCATGAAAACCTTTGGATTATTTGAAAACATTTTTATAAGATGTTGGAAATCACGATGCTGCATTTCGGTTTACGGCATCATGTATCTGTCGTTTTTGTATAATTAAAAACATGAACACATAGGTGTAACAAAATTACTTCTGCCCTGCCGGAGTACAAGGGTGACCAGTGGCAAAACCTTCCACTCAACCCCAACACGTCTACAAACCAACAGTGATCCCAATCATAAAGGTAAAACAGGCACAGCCTGTATACTTACTTTGCCTTTTTTAATAACGTGGGTCGAGGGCAGGCTATACTGTAAGAGGATTCAATCCAGCACTACAGCTAAGTCAATGCTTAGTCTGGAATACTGAATGGAAACCCTTATTGATATATCTTTATGTCCAGTTCATGAGTTCTGGATGACTACCCCTATATAACACCCCTCTCTTGGAACCCCCCTGACCCCACTGAGCCAAGAAGTAGTTCTGTTTTGCAAGTTTAAACGGTTTATTTGAGAATGTAAACAATATATATATATCACACTTCATAATAAATTAATAATTAATATCACACTTCAGAACATGAGCAGTTAACAACAATGGGTAATGTTCTACTAATAAACTGATTTGATTACCCAGGAGTAGTATAAAGGATGAGGTAGCACGCTTGGGAATAGGAACAGAAGAATAAGGTGGTAGAGAATGCTTTATCTAGTTTCAGATGGATGCAATGTTGAATGAAAATGCAATACAGAAAATACTCAATATGATTTCAACAAAACAATGTAATCACTTTTCTCTGGCAATCCACTCCCCCCCCTTATGCAATGTAAGGAAATGGAAAGGAGAGCACACAGTTCTTAGAAATGCAATCAAATGTAATTCAGTTCACCCCAGCAAGCTTATACAACAATAGGAGTTTTGAAACACAGGCAAAATGCTTTGAATATGGTGGCAATTCAGCGAGAAATATGCTGAAAATACTTTTAATTCCCTTCAGGAGGTTCAGGGTGAGTGGTATCTAGTTAATATGAGTTCAGGCTCACTTTAGCAATGATTCAGAGATGGTGATTAAGAGGCAAACGAATTTTTAGCAAGGAAAGAGATGACTGCTGATGGTTACACGTGGGTGGATTTTTAACCAAATCGCAAATCGCGGTAAAATTCGCAAGTGCGTGAATCGTGATTACGGCAAATGTATAAGTAGTAGCACGTCGGTTCTAAGCTTGTTGAAAAGCTGAGATTCTCCTGTCGGGGGTAGCTGTCTGGCAGAATTCCAGTTTCCTTAAGCCAGGTTTCAGGTAAAATGTCACTTTTTGTTCCCCAGTTTAAGTCAAGACAATTTTTACATATGCAGCTAGAATGCTGATTCTAAGTTCAAAACTATAACATTTTAACAGTTACAAACTATGTGACACTCAAAAGTAGGTCACTCAGTTAATTTAAACATTTTCGATTTTTGGTAGTTTTAAATCCAGTTTCAGTTAGGCTGCTGCAGACCTGCAGAGCTCAGCTAGTCTTGTTATGAACAATGTTTTGGGGCTCTTCAACTTCCCAGATCTAGTATGCACACATACTTCATTCTGCCAGATGTCCGCTGGTGTTCAGTGAGATTTTTGGATGTGTTGCAATGTTTGAAAATAGGCATTTTGAGCTGGCATTCAGAGAAACCAAAGGTAATTTTAAGTGCGGTTTTTCCTTTGGCACACATTTCACTCATGGCACCCCGGCCCATCCTGCTCGCACTGGTGGGTGGCAAGTTAGGCCGCCATTTTGGTGTGCGCACAAACTGCGTGGTTCTCCTGGATTCTGGCGCACATGTGGGCTTTTTGGCCATCTTGGATTTTCTAAGCCCATAGCACCAAATGTTGCAGCATGATAGCTCAAACGTGGGTCAGGACACCCAACAATACCGTTAGAAGGGGTGTGAATATGAGCCAGTAGCAACCCAAATAGCAACAGTACAACTGTTCAAAAACCAAAAGAATGTCCAACCAAGCTTCTATAAAAATATATAATTTAATTTTTTTAAAAAATTATAGAAATATTAAAAACACTATCAAAATTCCACCCCTGTAAAAGAAGACGGAAGATGAAGAGCAAACATCTATAAGTACTTTGTCAGGGAGGAAATAAGTGATACATTGAACAATGTGTTCAAAAGGATAGATCTTGTTAAAAAAAGGTGCAAAATAGATATAAACAGTCTGCAGGGCCCCAAAAAGTGGGCTAGTGGAACAGGTACCTGATGTCAATGTTAGACGGTTCAACGGTCTCAAACCAGATTTCAGACAGTTGTGAATTCTGTTAAATCATGTTCAAATGTGGTGAATTGGCATTGAGTCAGATTTGAATGTGTGCTCCATGCGGTTCGAGCATCACATAAACCCTATGTTCCTGTTCTTCAGCCTTCTGCCTTCACTCTGCTAGAGCGGCTGCTTCCATTTCCTTCTTCTCAGCTGTAGCCACCCTGCTTTCCTCTAGAAGGAGCTTCCTGTGTGCTGCATAATCTCCAGTGATGCTCACCTGAAACCAAATGGAAGCTTGGTAACATGCAGAAGCATCGGACCTAATGGATGCATGCAAACTTTGAGTCACTTGGGAATTTAGGGACACAACATTTTCTGGTACTAATGTTGAGAAGAAGAACTATCACTGTCGCTCTCCTCATCCACGTTCCTGCCCCCCAGAGAAAGGGCCACCTGAGCTTGAGGCTACAGATCAGTACTCCACCACTGGGAATTCCCCATCACTCTATCTTCCTCAAAATCATGGTGGCTCTTGAGCAGTTTGGCTTTCTTAACCTTACTGCTGTGAGGGGTCAGAAATGTGAGGCAGAGAGCTTGGTAAAGGTTTTCACAAGATGCCATTTTATTAACTCAAAACATTTTGATAAAACACCTCACTTTGCCTAACCTAAAGAGGAGTTCTGTGACTATCAAAATAAACTAAAGGAACCACTCTAACAATATACCCTCTTGATGATATTGTGCTGGACATGGGAAGAATGAAATCTGCCTCCCCGATGAATACAGTCCTGTTATGGGTTATGAAAGAGGTGATCGGTCGAATCGCCCTGCTGGTAGCTAGAGCTGTTAAAGACTCATTTAAAACTGGCTTCATTCCTATTTCACTTAAGCATTCTTTAGTGTTTCCCTTACTGAAAATGACTTTCTCTTAATTACGTGAGGTTGACTAACTATTGTCCCATCTCCTTTCTACCTTTTTTAATGAAACTGCGTCTCTTGTTTGCTCTTTTCTGTTCTCTTTTCTGGAGATATCCTTTAATTTCACTCTTCTCAATTTGGGTTCTGGCGGGGCCACGGTATGGAAGGAGACCTGGTCTCTGTGCTGCACGATCTTGCTTGACTGCATGACACAGGTGGCACAGGGGCAGTTATTCTGTTTGATTTGTCAGCCACCCTTGACACCATTTATCATGCAGTCCTGCTGAGACGACTTGCAGGGGCTGGGCTCTCTGGAGTGGTACTGGCATTGTCCTCGATTTTGTTTCAATCAAGGAGGTAGCTAATCAATGATACACGAAATCAAGCACAACTTGCAAACATGTCCCGGGGGCTGCCTTGCCCTACCTGCAACACTCACCAGACACACCTTGCATCTCTGTTATGTGGTCTTTTCACTTCAGAACAGGTGAAAAGCTGCCCTAGCCAACAGACTCGCTAGCTGAGAAAAGGGGAGCCACGCAGCAAGTTCGAAATTGCCCTAAACCAAAAGAAATGCTTGCTTGCCATTTCTCAAGCAGGTGAAATGTTTAAATGAAAGTTCCCAAGCGATAAGAAGGCACTTCTACAAGAAGTTTAATTTATTATGTAAGCATTGAACCTGATGTTCTATTGAAAAACAATTGTTCAAATCAGGCCCATAATGTTTACCAACAGACAGCATTGCCACAGTTTTGTTTTTGTGTATCTTTATGACTTGACTGAAAAGCTGCATAATGCACAGAACATTTGTTTAGGCTGACATCATTTTGCATTCATATACTTGTATTCTTGCATTCCAAATATGGAAAACAAAGTTACTGTCATACTATGTTTGGTTCACATAAGTATTTACATATTTGTCATTTCAGTTTACAATGTGATTTGTGTACAAAATCCCACGAACACACAGATAACCGTGCTCAGAATTCATGAGCACTGTCCTCTGTGTTTGCAGGATTTTGCTTGCACGTCAGATATCTAGCTCCCTGCTGCCAGCATGCGCCACTTTGCCAGCAGCGGGGAGCTACAAATCTGAAGTGTGAACAAACTCTTGTGAACAGATAGAGGACATTGCTCATGTGAACACTGTCTTCTGTGTGGTCACAGGATTTTGCTCACACTTCGGATTTCTAGCTCCCTGCTGTCTGCAACGTGGCGCATACCAGCAGCAGGGAGCTAGAAATCCTGAATGTGAGCAAAATCCCAAGAACACACAGAGGACCGTGCTCACGTCAGCGAGGATCTCAAGGCTAAAGACCCTGAGATGCTCTCCGATGTGAGCACTGTAGGGTTTCATGTCTTATTGCAAGTTTCTTATTTTAACACTTTACAGTTGGTTTAAAATCAGCAGAGGAGGAAAACAACAGAAAGGGAATACGTAGAAGAAGAAAAATAGAGATGGGGTGTACAAGACAATTCATGTGTGAAGGCGAGCACAACCAGTTGGATTGCAGGACCATGCGAAGCAAGCGTCTGCATGAACCTTCTCAGCTAATAGAGGCAATCATTGAGCCAGTAAGGGTTTGAGCACTAGATGACATGTATCACAACATTGACGATTTTGCGTTGTAAGACATTGATACATATTAAACCTGTTTTTAAAAGGATGAGCTACAGCCCTAGCCATATTAAGAAAACAAGGAAATGAAACGCAGAAAAGACAGAAATAATTACTGCTGTCCAAAGTATTGTAAATTACTTTAGCTATATTAAAAAAAGATTTTACTCACATGACTCAATGTATCATTTTATTTGGAAGATGCAGGGTATCTTTCCTATTCAAAGATGGCTGTCAGTTTCGATTTCCTTCCAGAGAACTTCTTTAGGTTTAGTCATCCAAGATGGCTGCCTCTGTGGAAGAGATGAAAGAGCTCAAAGAGTTCCGAGATGGCCAGGAATGTGTGGGATTAGCCATAGGGATTAGCATCTCCATTGGAAAAGCATTACAGACTCTCATTCAAAGCCCATACTTGCAGCTCTTATGTTAAAGCTCTTATTTTAATGACAATAATTTCAGCTTTAAGATAGCGATTTCAGCACCACCTAATAGCTCAAACTAAAGCACTTCCTGCTGTTATTGTCATCATTTCATTGTTTTGTTATACTATTTTGTGACATTTGAACTCATTCTTTTTTACATTTCTTTCACCTATGATGTTTGCTTTAATTGTGTTTATTGCAGGCATTGCTCGAGCATTTGGCGGCGTTTTGTACTCAAAATTTCTCATTTGAGCAATTTCTTTAAGGTGACTTTAACATGGATTGGAATGATTGAAATGACAATGGCCCTCATTACGACCCTGGCGGAGTGGGTTTACGCCAGCGTTATTCGCGGCGGACCCGTCCGCCCTACTACGAGTTCCCGTAGCGCCATGGAGCGTTTTCCGCCTGGTTTTTCCGGGCGGAGAAATCCATGGCGCTATGGGACCTTGTTGTTAATTACGCCACCGTATTTTACGGTGGCGTAATTAACGCCTTCCCCACTCCCATTATACCCTATGGGGCAAAAATGGGAATGGGGAAGGGTAAAATGGGGGATGGGGATTTACCGCCCCGCCAAGGTCGGCATGGGGCGGAAAATCCACCAACCCCCATGGCGCTATCGGCAGCTTTCCGCCGTGCTCCGCGGTGCATTTAGCACCGCGATTTCCGCCAGGGTCGTAATGAGGGCCAATATTGTGATTTCTTGTCATGAATTCTTAACGTGTATGGACTTGGTTCAACATGTTCACGCTTCTTTTGGCTAATTGGAAATATGATGCACTTGATGTTATCTTTTTTATTTTACTTTCTGTCATCTCTCATCCCAACTGACTGATAGGACCTTTGTGCGATTTCCTTAAATTGCTTTATGTCATGTGATTCTTTCTGTCCATACACTACTTCAAAATAAAAGATCTTGAAAAGTTCCTATAGTACCATATGCCTATTAGCATTTTCACGCAAAGTTCAGGCAGCTGGCACTAGCACTTACACTTCTTTTATTTAATTCAGTATGGTGAAGTTCTTGCCCAAACATTTCTCTGCTTTGACCCTTTTTCGCCCAGTCACACAGCAGGCACTGGAAACTGCTACCTGAGGCGTTGACTCTACGTCAAGATAATCATGTCAGGCGTTGCATCTTGTATGCGTTCATGTAAGAACAAAGTAAGAGATACAAAACATCTTCTTATCAGCAACAAATCTTCTCAGCCAACAAGTGGCTTACAGAACCTTCTTGTATTCTCAAACATTTTTTACACGGTCTCCCTGATTTAACTCCAACTCTTTCTTTAATGTGATATTTCTTTGTGATATTATTGCAAAACATCCTCACTGTTTGTCCAGTGTATGTTCCTTAATTCTTTTTACACACATTTCAGAATGGCTTGGGAAGTGCAGACTTGTTAAATCCCAGCACATGGCGCCAGATCCGGTCCTGCATATGTCTTCTTCATGGGTGTGTCGACCTTTCGGTCATGTGCGTCCCTTTGGGGCCACAACTGCTGTCAGTCATGAATGTCCTGCCAGATTTTAATCAGATTCACCCAACATCCCATGTTCAGACAACACTGGTTCTGTGTCGTACTGTACAGCGCTTTGACTTGAATTTTGGTGGGGTGATTTCTTTCTGGGTCTCCCTATCATAGGTTGTTATGTAGTAGCTGAAATAGGGACTCCTGCTTGGGCCCTCACCTTCCCTGAGGCTCCTGAACACATACACCGAACAACAAAATCACAACACTGTGGGACTATTAGGCATACAAGGCACTGATATGTTCTAATTTTTCTTTCGGACCGTTCCAGCAAATGATATGCAGTACCCTAATTTTCATGATATGGATTGACATGATCAGAAGCAACATCACAGTAAATGACATTAAAACCAGTGGCATAAGTCTTCAGTACTCTAGGACTCCATTGGTACAGCCATTACAAATGTTTTCACGTGTAAGCCTAGAAAATAATGTGCTGTGCAATATATAAATATTCACTATTATTAATATGCAACAACTCAACAGCTTAGTATACCATGAGGGTTTTTCTTCCTAGCAAAAATTGCAAACCAAATCTCTTCTAGCGACACCCAAAGTGAGCTGATCAGGTATAGTGAGATTAAATGATTTGCCTAGGATCACACATTTTGTTAAAGTGGTGATATCAGTGTTTGGATCAAGGCTGTGTGATTTAAGCACTTGACTACATATTTTCTCAGTGATAGGTCACACATATTTTTTAAGGCTGGGTTTCCAAAAACAAAATAATTATTTTTCCTATCAATGCCTTCAAAAGTACACAAATCACCAAAGAAACAAAACTGACATTATACATATTTGATAGACAAATAGGACAAGAAAATGGACATGCACAGCTTTACTTTCACCAGCCTGAATGCAAGATTGCAGCAGCAGCCTGCAAAGGAATGTGGGCCTAAAAACAATATCATTTGGTCTTAAAAAAGGTATTCACAGTGAAAGAGAATTCAATATGAGGTCATCTGCTTGATCCATTATTTTACACAGCATGCAGCGTTATAATCCCATTCCCTTTATTATCAGCCACCTAATTGTACCTTCTAAGTGACAACAGTCCTTACCCAGGCACCCCTGTGTATGGGTCATTAACCTCTAATCAGTTTATTGAAATGAGGTTGACACAAAGCTGAACCCAGGCATGATGGTTGAGCAATGGGAAAGGCACTGTGCATCCTTGCACTTTTAACTGTCACACGAAAAGAGTGAGCTGGGAAGACTTTGGACAGCTGATCCTGCTTCAGAGGAGAAATGCCTGGCCTGATTCCTGTGCCAAGCTGGCTGCGTGTGAGACACTGGAAACGTCCCATGAAATTGTGACACTTCCGCAAGATGCTGAATGGTTGGCCACCCTACAGACAAACCCAGCACTTTTTCCCAACCGTGGGTTTCATCTGGGCTTGTTTAGCTGCCAACTTGCAATACCTGTGTGGGCTAAGAACACTAGGGAAATGCACAAAATGGTTCTGCATGCTATAGGAATTATCCTGTGATAGCACCTCCTGTAACGTCCCTCCCCATTGCCCATTGTCCTGAACCGTATCATTTCCAACATTAGCTTCAGGCTTCATCATTCAATATTACCACCATTGACAGCAAAAGCTGTCGAGGAGGCCCAGCTGTCTCTAGTTAGAGTCAGACCCCAAAACACAGAAAACTGTTAAAAAACACAACTTAAAACAAAAAAAAATCATGTGTCCCTAAAGTTCATCGTTGTGCAACTCCACCCACACTAGGCTCAACCTCCATGACCCACCCACCTGGGCCCTCTGTAATGTTTGTCCACTGGGCCCTTTGCCTCAAATCTGCCGCTGTCCCTATGCTCTGGTTATCGCCTTCCTAATGCTCTAGATCATTGGTACCTGAGATGCAGGGCCTCTGTTAGGGCTGAGTTAGTTTAGGCAGGCGATGGGAAGGCGATAACTTGCAATTTTCTGTAGATTTCTCAAGAGTACACCAGCCCTGCAAAACTGGGCTCACATCCCTATTTTTAGAGCAATGGGGGCTGCTAGACCTTGGCAACTCTTTCATGCTTTTGAGAGATGGTGAGGAATAATAATACACACTATGGCAGGATTTACATGAGAACTTTTGGCCATAGTTCACAGCAAAAATGTAACCCATTAACAGTGTTCAGCAAACAATGAGGATTTCCACAGATCACACCACAATATCTCCAATGGCATGCAGTGCTTCACTTGCCCGGTTGCTTAAATTGTTGTGAAGAATGCCAGTCTGGCAAACGAGGTGTCCTTCCCAGCATAGCACTGGGGCCCCGCCTCCCCAGTATGCCGTCTATGGGCCGAGGAAGAACCTCACAGCCGATAGTGGCAGAGAGCATAAACTTATGACTATACTTCCTGACCTCCCGGGGATAACCAAGAAGATGTCATACATCCACTGCACTTGACTGGACGGGCACATGAAGGCCATGTGTGTTCCTGTATAAGAAAGGAATAAACAGAAGGCGGGGTAGTGTGAGAACCCCTTATTACCACTGGAAGGGGAGGGACCTGAAGGGGCTGTGAGCACTTGCTCGGGGGTGGTTTATGACATCTTGATGAGGGATCTTCTTAGGACCGAGAACCTCATAAGTGAGGAATACGATTGTGAGCTGAGGGCAATGCAAGGGAGACATAGCAGAAGCAAGAGTAAAGCACACACACAGCTGCCAAATTATACAAACTATGCCCTGGTTTCTGAACTCAGGCGTCCAATAATGAAGATGCTCAGGTCTCTGGGGGCTGTAAAAAACCGAACCGGTTTTCTGTTTCTGATTAATACAGTAGAATTCACATTCATCAACATTCCATGGACATTTCCAGTCCAGCATACCCCTGCTTCTAACTGTTGCTAGGATTTCGAATGTACCAATGTACTGAATTTTGAAATGTTCTCCTTGAGTTACTCTGGAAGAGACTGGCCGGGAACTCCTGAACAGTGCAGTTATGTGCTAGTTTGTTTTGTGCCATTTCCCGCATTCCTTTCATCCCACGCCAATGACAGCAAGGGCCCGCGGGCATATTCCAAACAGAAGCAGGTGCTTTCATTGTCTTCTTAATGGGAACTCACAGACGCAGCAAACGGAATGCTCTCAGAATGAACAATGAGCGGTTTTTAAAGTGCTCAGTCGTATCGGCCCCCAGGACTAACAATTCTTTCTTAGTAGGTTTCCACCAATAGGTAGCCAAGCAAAATAGAGCAATGATTACCGAAAAACTCTATTCTGAGCAGTGTTAACAGAAACGATGTTAAATTGAAAAATAAACTGTGGTTCACTGTTGCTTTTTAAGTCAGTTCGGTGCTCTCTTCTTCAAATGTACATCAGAAACAACCATCAACCACGGGTGGTTATGTCTAAAACATGGAACGTGTCTGTAAGGTGGACTATATATTAAGAAAGAAAGAAATAACGATGCAAGTTAATTATTGATGTATAGCCATTTGAACTACCGACGACCTCCTTCAAATGGGAAAGGCTTGCCTATTCTCGGCTCAAACATGCGCTGGAAACGTCCACGTCACGTGACAGACTGAGGTAAGGCCTGAAGAACCTTGACGCTCACATTTCTCCAAAGCAAGCTCATGTCATCTTACAAACACGGCTGTCGCCGTGGCCCCCAGGTGCTTCCTGTCCTGGCTATTACTTCTTAGCACTGACATTCTGACGGCCTGATCAGCACGTGGCTGAACCAGTTTCGTTTGCCTAAAGACAAGTGCATACCATTCTCAAGAGTTTTTAAAACCTTGCTTTACCTTCATTGTTTATGAGTCAATTCACAGCATGCACGACAATAATTAGACTGCTTAAAATAAAACAATATAATATTGCCATGAAAATATGTTCCTCTTATCTAAGTTGCCCTTGACCCATCCTTTTGGATCCAAAGCTGTTTTTAAAGCTGCTATCAACAAAAAAAGATCTACTAATATCTTTTGCCATTGCTTTGTAAAAAGAAGCAGTTTCTTCCTCCTAGTTGTTTCTGTTCCCTTGTTCAGTCCTTGGATTCACCACATGTGGAGAGAGGCAACATGCTACTAATTACTAATTGTGGTTCGTGACTCGATCCCAAAGCCCCTAAAAATAGCTTTCTACATTGCAGCTAAATTGATCGTAGGTGTGGCGTTGCCCGTAATGACGGGCTTACGCGGCGGCGTGACGTTGCACGCCGCGCCCAGAGTATAAATAAAGGGGCGTTCCCGGCCGCGAGCAGAGCGACCGGGAAGCCCGAACCGAAAGGCTGTGTGTGTGTCCTTTCGGGTGGGGGCTTACGGGCACGCAGTTGGGGCTCAGGACCGCCCCCCAACAGTGGCGACGAGCGAGTGCGGATGCCCGGGCCCGGCGGTGCAGGCTTCCGAATTTTTTTCTGCATGAACGGAGCGCCTGGATGCTCCGTCTTATGGCGTGGCTGTGGCTCGTACACGCGGCCGGCGGCCATTTTGTCTGGTAGGCCGCGGATGTTCTCCGAGCTCCAGTTTGGAGGGGGAAGTGAATCCGGGCCAAATTTTTGGAAATTCTGCTTGCAGGCAGCATGATCTGCACACCCATGGTTGGATTGTGGATTTTCATGTAGTTTTGGTGCTACTACGTCGTGTGAAAGCCAGGAGAAGGGTTAACATGGCTGGACCTGCTTAGCCTACTCCATGCTTATGGCTTAATTTTTGGAACACCTTTACATTGGTGGATGCCAGCGGACGGAGACAGTATTTTTCTTCATCCCCTTCATCATCAAGTGGCTGTAGTATCTTCTTTGTCCTCTTCATCATCGGAGAAGGCTGTGATTGAGAGACATTCACACCAGCACGCCTGGTTCCTGGTCCTTGGAGCTGGTGCCCGTCCCAGGTGAGCTGTCAGGCTCGCAGTGTGTACCTGGTATCGGATTTGACTGTTATAGACACTCACACTGTGGATGGTGAAGGGTGGCTGAGTTGCGGCCTCCAGGACAACTGGTGGGGGTGCCTGTGCGCTCAGACCTATGTTTGACTCTGAAGATTCGGATGACGGGGCAGGGGCTGCGCCGATCCCTCAACAAGCTGGGCAGCCTCCAGTAATTCCAATGCAACAGCCGATACCGGCTCCACAGTTGCCCCTGCAAGGACCTCCAGCAGTGCTGCCAGCTGCCCAACCTGGACCCCCCCATCATGGCTCAGGCAAGAGCACCTGCGGCCCGCGCTGCTCTGCAGCCCATTCCGGAATTTGACGCATCAGGGCCACCTTCGAGCATGGGCCCCCGGTGGAGGAGATGGATGAGTCGCCTTGATATGTATTTCAGGGCCTCTCAGGTGACGGACGATGACAGCAGAGTGGCCACCATGCTGTACTCCGCAGGGCCTGCAGTCCAGGAAATATTTGAATCCCTCACACCTGCCAATGCCTCCTATGATGCGGCCAAGGCGGCACTCCTTGCACATTTCCTCCCCCTTGCTAATGTGGACTATGAGAGATTTGTTATGCTGTCGGCCAAACAGAAGGATGATGAGACGCTGGACACCTTCTATGGTCGTTTGCGCCGCCTCTCCCTAGGATGTGCGTGGACGGATGAGGAAGACATGATGCGCACAATGTTAATCCAGGCATGCTCCTCCGGCAAACTCAGGAGGCAGGTCCTGAGAGAGCCAGGCATCACTCTGCCCCGCATACTGGAGCTCGGCCATTGCCATGAGGTGGCGGAGGCTCGGGCCAATAAGATGGAGGCAGGATCCCGGTCAGTGAGATCGGAGGAGGTGTGCGTCGTGTGGCGAGGTGGCAGAGGCATGAGACGTCCTGGTGGAGGACCCCGCGACAGGGCAGGCAGAGCTGGGGAGTCGTGCCAGAAATGCGGGTACGACCTTCCTCACCCGACAGAATGTCCGGCGGTGGGAAAGACCTGTGGCAGATGTGGACTGGCCGATCACTTTTCAAGGGTATGCCGTGCAGCCCTGCTGGTGATGGTGCCGAGAGGCCAGGCACGGACGTGGAGTCCACGCCAGAACCCGCCGCCGAATGTGGCCCAGGTAGATCAGGGCAAAGTGGATCCCCAGGTGGAGGGTGCTGAGGAGGAGGACGAGGAGAACATCTTTTTCGTCTCGAGCATGGAAATCCTGAAAAGAAAGAGCCGGAGGCAGCCCAGATGTGTGGTGGAGGTCAATCACTCCCCAGTCCTGGTGCTCGTGGATACGGGGGCCTCCGTCAATGTAATGGCCAGAGGACATTATGACACGCTTGAACCCCTCCCATGTCTGGACACACCGAAGGCTCGCATATTTGCATTTGGAGGGCTGGAACCGATATCACTGGATGGTGCCTTTATAGCCAGTGTTGAACATGACGGCTCACAGATCAAGGCTCGCTTCTATGTAACTCCTGTGAGTGACAACACCCTGCTCAGCTGTGCCGCTGCCGAGGCCTTGGGGATTGTCAGTTTCGCCTATTCTGTCTACATGGAAGACATCAATGATCTCATAAACAAGTACGCAGCACTCTTCAGTGGGATCGGACAGATGACCGGTGAACCGGTTCGGCTTCACATTGATGAGTCGGTCCAACCTATTGCCCTGAAACACCGTAGGGTACCGTTTCATCTAAGAGAGCAGGTGGACAAGGAGCTGGACAGTTTGGTAAACCTGGACATCATCGAAAAGGTGGAGGGCCCGACCCCCTGGGTGTCTCCGATCATGGTGGCCAGAAAACCTAAGCAACCTGATTCTGTCCGCATCTGTGTCGACATGAGGCTCCCTAACAAGGCAATAAAGAGGGAGCGGCATCTCACACCCACGATCGACGACATAATTGCGGAAGTACAAGGGGCTCGGTTCTTTTCAAAACTGGATCTCCGAGCAAGTTACCACCAGGTCGTTCTCCACCCCGAGTCCAGGTACATAACAACGTTTACCACCCACCGGGGATTGTACCGATATAAGAGGTTGAGTTTTGGAGTGTCATCTGCCGCCGAGGTGTTCCAGAACATTATTAGGGGTGCCCTGGCAGACCTCGAGGGCGTCCTCAACATCAGCGATGACATTCTGGTATTTGCGTAAACAGAGGTGGCCCATATGAGGAGGCTGGGAAAGACCCTGGAATGGCTCCAGTCACTGGGCCTTACCCTTCATAAGGAAAAATGCGAGTTCATGCGCACGTCCATTGAATTCTTCGGCTTTGTGTTCAAGGAGGGAGGGGTATCGCCCGATCCAAGAAAGGTCCAGGACATCAAATCGGCACAACCTCCCGAATCGGTGTCTGATGTGAGGAGTTTTCTGGGGATGGTGACCTACTGTGGGCGTTTCATCCAAAACCTTGCCTCAAGATCGGAACCACTCCGGGCCCTAACGAAGAAGGAGTCAACGTGGCACTGGGGCCCACTTGAGCAGGCCGCTTTTGAGGACATTAAAGCTGCCCTCACGACGGAAGACACCATGGCATTCTGCGACCCCGCCCTGGAATCAGAGATTGTTGTTGATGCAAGCCCTTTTGGCCTGGGGGCCGTGCTAACTCAGGTGGACCGCAACGGGGGAGTTCGCCCTGTGGCATATGCCAGCAAGGCACTCTCAGAGACTGAGCAGAGGTACTCCCAGATCGAGCAGGAGGCCCTGGCGGTGCTGTGGGGCTGCAGACATTTTCGACACTATGTCTTGGGTCGTCCGGTGACGGTGGTAACCGATCACAAACCGTTGCTTCCAATCCTGGTAGGGTCATCGTCAAAGCCCCCGGTCAGGATTGAGAGATGGATGCTCGCCCTCCTTGAGTACTCCGTTACCTTGGTATACAGGCCCGGGGCAAACAATGCGGCGGACTACCTCTCCCGCCACCCGGGGGTGTGCGGGGGAGAGGGGCATGATATCTGCGAAGAAGAGGCTGACAGCCATGTACGGATGGTGGTGGAGGCGGCCACACCAAACGCGATGCCACTGGCGGAGCTGGAGGCCGCGGCGGCCCAAGACGAATGCTTTCAAATACTGAGGCACTCCATGCAACACTGCTCCTGGAAGTCCGTCCTCGAGGCTGTGGCCGGGCGGACTCAAGAGGCCAGAACAACACTTGAACAGCTGTGGAAAGTGAAAGACGAGTTGTCGTTTTCGAAGTGGGTCTGCTGCTCCGGGGTGACCGGATTGTCGTCCCCCTGTCAAAAGTGAAGGAGGTCATCACTTTGGCCCACCATGGACATCAAGGCACAGCCAAGACCAAGGCGCGGCTCCGGTTGAAGGTCTGGTTTCCTGAACTAGAGAAGAGGGTTGATGACTTTGTAGCGGCATGCGTGTGGTGTCAGGCAGCCTCTCCTCTGCAACGGGAGCCGGCAATAGAAGCGATGCCCCGAGGCACACGGCCTTGGGAGGTCGTCCACACGGACTTTGGATCGACGTCGGTGGGCACCCACTTCCTGGCAATTGTCGATGAGTACTCTAGATATCCAGAGGTGGAGTTCATCGAATCCGTGGCGTTTGAGCATGTGGTGGTGGCGGTGGAGAAGATCTTTGCAGCCCACGGGTTTCCCCACACTCTGTGCTCAGCGAATGGGGCTCCTTTCCAAAGTGAGCGGTTCTCCGAGCTCATGGAGAGCTGCGGGGTGCAGTACAGGAAGGTGTCACCACTGTGGCCCCGAGCCAATGGCGATGCGGAGAGACTCATGCGGACTCTTAACAAGACATTCCGAATCGCCCAGGGACAGGGTCAGCCCCTACAACGGGCCCTGTACCAATTCCTGCGGGTGTATCGCACCACCCCACATGCCTCAACTGGAGTGACTCCCGCAGAAGCGCTGTTCAAGAGATGCCCCCGGGGCCTGCTACCCGAGGCTGTGGAGAAAGAGCCTGGAGTGATTGATAACCAGCGGGTTGAAATGGAAAGGCGAGTGAGAATTGACCAGGAAAACCTGTGAAGGGGTCTCCGGCCTCAACGGCTTGAGCCGGGAGACGAAGTTCTAGTCCAAAACCGACACCCCCATGGAAAACTCTCACTCCCCTATGAACCCGAGCCCTTGGATGTTGTGGCGGTCAAGGGATCCATGGTGACGGCCTCGTATGGGCGATCTGTCGTCACCCGGAATGTGAGTTTCTTCAAGAAACTGGGTGATCCACTGATTGAAACGCTGCCTGAACCTGACCCACCAGAGGACCCCGATGATGGAGATCTTCTGGAGGATGTCCCAGACTCCCCAATCCGGGGAGCCGCGGCTGAGGGACATCACGGGCCAGAGGTAGGCAGGAGGTACCCCCAGAGGGCTGGGCGAGGGAAACCTGCTTACCTCAGCGAGTATGTACTTGGACACTTAGCCAGTAAACTGTGATGAAGGGATCCGGGTGGTTGACAATAAAGGGGTGTTGGGTGTGCAGTGGTGGTTTGTAGTGTAGCTGTGTGTTAAGAGTTATTATAGTTAAAAGTGCAGTTGTTGTGGTTCCTCCCGAAAAAGGAGGAGTGTGGCGTTGCCCGTAATGACGGGCTTACGCGGCGGCGTGACGTTGCACGCCGCCGCCCAGAGTATAAATAAAGGGGCGTTCCCGGCCACGAGCAGAGCGACCGGGAAGCCCGAACCGAAAGGCTGTGTGTGTGTGTCCTTTCGGGTGGGGGCTTACGGGCACGCCCTGGGGGCTCAGGACCGCCCCCCAACAGTAGGTGCTGGGATATTTGATCCAGTTACACCCATCCTGAAGTTCTGACATTGGCTTCCTTTGCACTCTGGGGTTATTTTTAAATTAAGGTGCCTAACTTTTAAGGCACTTGGCCTTTGCCACCCTGAACATTCTAGAAATAACGATGAATTGGAGCAAGACATTGGAATAGCAAAGAAATTCTAAACCAAAAACAGGCATTTTCCATCGCTGATCCGACTTTTCGGAAAACTTTACTGACCCATATTCGCACAGCAAAATCACTACTTCACTTTAGGAAATTGCTGAAAACTCATATTTTTTCTATGAATTGAAATAGTTAACATTATTATATTATTATTATAATAGTTTTTTTTTTTCATAATGCACATAATACCAAGGAGGTTTCTAAGCGTGGACCCAGGATGCAAGCTCTGTGGCTCTGCGTCTACTTGCTTCCAAGAGACAAGCTGGCAAGGTCTGTGCTATATATTAAATTATACAACTTTGTATACAAACATAACCGGGGAGGAGGTTCTCAGGTGTTTCCGATAGTGATGCTGCGCTTCCTGAATATGGAAATTGGAGCTAGTGACCTGCAGTTCCGATGATCTTATTGCATATGTGCACTTGGCAAGGCGGAAAAAAATTGTAGCGCAAGTACAGAACACATTATTAAGAGAGACATGGGAAAATACAATTTAATATTCCGATCTCTTCACTTCATTTACTGGAAACATTTTCAAAAATACAAAAATAATTTCCTTGTACAGAGTTGGTAATCCAACTTTCTTAGGTGACCATATTGAATCATTCCTAACAAGCTCCATGCAGACTTTATCTTCAGGTCAAGAGTTCACGATTGCTATATTCCATTCATAAACCAAGAAACTTGCTTTAACACAGCGAGGCCCTGCAAAACCTCTCCCCACTACGGCAGCTTTGTAAAACTTCAAACAGTAACACACGCAAACTTTTAAAACCATGGTAAATGTATTACTCTTTAATGAACACCACTTTCTTAAACTCCTAGGGGCGAAGGATGGGCTGTTCGTTTGTATTGACAGGCAGTTTGGGTTCATGAAACGGGATTACTGTATCCAACCTTTATTCCTGCTTCATCTACCAAAATCAAATTGTTTGCCAGCAGTCCTTTTTTTATGCTGGCGAAAAACCATTGCATTCTTAAGGAAGCTGCCTGCTTTTAGCACTTCTAAAAGCAGACAGATTCCAAAAGAATGTAGCAATCACACCTCAGAAGGGAGGCATACATGACAGGTAATGGCCAGCCACGAGGGCCTCGGTGAGAGCTGTGGGTCGTTACCAGCCTGTATACCTCCCTGCTGCGATGTGATTGCTGTTCGCACCCTGGGGTTTGCGCGACGCCAATCTCCAGAGAAAAAATAAACAAGAGGGCCACCTCCAGTGGAAAAGGGACTATAGCGGTGGCCAGTGTTAAGATGGATTTCTGAACTCTGACCTGGAGGGGCAGAGGTTCAGAAGGCCAGCCTAGTTTCTTGGAACAGGGTAACCTCTGGACAAGCCAGACCAATCAGGGTAGCGATGGCGGCAATCAAGACTAAGTCTCAAGAGGGGTGAGGGTGACGGAAAAACCTCAATGAGCACACAAAGCAAGGACACTTACAAATTACTCCAGACATGTGTTATATTAAAAATATAGACACATTTCTTACTAGGCCTTTGTAACATCGAACATAGCAAAGAATCACAATAATACTAAAGTAAACCAACACATCACAATCAATACAATATATGTACAAGACCGAGGGGTCTAAGGAGTTAGGAGCACGTAATATGTAGACCACCTAGATGGGGAGGAAAACAGGCAATGCAAGTAATCATTAGACCCAGTTCGACATCACAAATACACCTAACTAGGAGGAAGTCCGAGCCCAACAAAGAGAGGATCCTTATGCTCAAAGGTACCTGCACGCGCTGGTGCCAATGAATAAAGTAGGGTCGCTTCAAAGGGTCTCAGGCAGTTCAGGAAGATAAATGAAGCGATGCAGAACAAGTCCCCACTACTGAAGCAAGGCCTCCACTCATGGGCAGAGGCAGGGTGAGAGTGCGGGATAGAGTTGCTGTTTCGCAACAGCGGTAGAAAAGAAACAGGCTCCTGCGCGAGGGGCCACCGGTTGGGGCATGGACTACTCACCGGTCCCCGACGCAGGCAGACCCAGACTTCTCCAGTTGAGTTCACGTTGCTGGCAGGTTCAGCTGCGATGATCAGGACGTCTCGACACCGTGTAGATTCTGTGTAGCAGGATGCAGGGTCGAGGGTGTCCCAAATACAGCGGACGTGCACAGGTTATTACCGCAGCAGGGCAACACGGCAACCACGTTTACTCTGGTCCGGGCGCACTCGTCTCACTTCAGACCTGGAGAATGCCAAGTGTACGAAATTCAGTGTGAGGGTGCCATGGATGCAGAGCAAGCAGTAGACCAAGTTTCGAGGGCTTCCCCAAAACAGTGGCGCTGACAGAGCAAAGCGTCCTGCGTAAGCTTGTCAGCCCACTGGTTGGCCCAGGGACACTTCTGAAGAGGCTTACTTGCAGGGTTTGATGAAGGTGCCGGGAATAGTTGATCCCACTATTCCAATGGATCGAAGTGCCTTCGCAGACCTTCTAGGACGATCAGACACAGAGGGGTCTCGCAGGACGACAGCAGATCAGGGTGTCAAACCTTCAGCGGGTCACCAGCGGCTCCTCGACTCAGCTTCTTGTTGCAGGATACTTGGCTCCTTATCCCTTGTTTGGTGCAAACTCAGGAGATTGACATGGTAGTGGTGTTTTCAGCCTCCTCTTATCCAAAGTTCCCTTCGCGCCAAAACGGAGAGGACCCAATGGGAGATCTGCTCACAAACACTCACACCATACGTGGACCTATCACGGACCACAGTGGTCCCAGGCATTCAGGTCACTCCAGACTCTCTGGCACCCAGGATGTGTATTGGGATCGGGAACAGACATCCCGGCCCACATCCTGGAGGCACACACACAAGGCATGCAGAAGCCTGCAAAAGCTTTCGGTTTCGCAGGAAAGTGCATGACCAAATACGGACTGACCTGGGTTGGCTCGACCTGTGGAAGGTGAAGGGGCAAGACGGTCAGCGGACAGGACAAAGAACCTCGTGGCATGGCCATTTTGGGATCCAGGCCACCCATTCGTCCCAAACGCGGTAAGTGGGATAACATGTCAAAAAAGGGTTGAAAACACAAGAGAAACGATAGCTGCCACCAGTCCTGTCCATGGCACACTTGCACAGTCCTAATAAGTCCAGCAAGAGTTTCTAGGGCCTTTCGAATGACTAGAGACCCAATAGCGTGGTAAAGTAAGTTACAGTGTTTCATGTTGCACAAAAGCTGCAACATGAGGAAAGGACTAAGGGAAACAAATTCTCCCAGTAATGACTGTCTTAAAGGATAGTTCCGGGACTTTTTTTTTATTGTCCCTACGGGTCGGCCATGTGTTTGTAAGCATAAATCGGTAGATCGTAGGAAACTTTCCTATGGACCTTACCCGACTTTTCGCCCATTATCGCACTCGAAATCAGCCTCCATTTTGTGATAATCCTATCATTCCGCCGCATCGACCTGGCTCACCTGCCTTTGCGGCACTAAATCAAATCCCCCGCCCCTGAAACAGACTTTATCAAAACATTCATATTCCCCGCCTCTATCCGTGACGTGACTGAGCTGCGTAGGCAAACGCGCCCAGGCGTCTTCTACGCGACTCCACACAGACCCCGGAAATCAACACAGATCAGCTCACAATACAGCGCACCACAATTCGGAATATGAAACTGTACTTTGAAATCAAACCGCAAGATTGTAAATGTGGTAAAGTACATTTATTTGACATCAAATGTTTAGAGAATATTCAGCGATTTGCATTTTTATTTGCTCATGTTCCAAAAAGTTCGTATTGAGGAACGTGATGGTCCTTTGCTGTACACAGGGTCTTAGAGCATCTCACAATACAGCACCACAATTCGGAATGTGAAACCGTGGTTTAAAAGCAAACGGCAAGATTGTACATTTGGCAAAGTACGTTTATTGGACATCAAATGTTTAGAGAATATTCAGCGATTTGCATTTTTCTTTGCTCTCGATCCAAATTAGTTCGTCTTGAGGGAAGCGATGTTCGTGTGCAGTACACAGGGTGTTGGTTTACAATAAAAATAAGCTCTTCGGTCGCACTGATAATCGCATGGCTGTTCCAACAACGAGGCACTAGGCCACCACAACGGTAGGTATGTTGCATCTAACCGTTAGTACCGCGTAAGGGCATACTTGTACTTGGCGATCGTCCCATAAAATGGTCAGGGTGGTAACGTTGTTCACGCGGAGAAGCAACTGGCGGCTGTAGAAGCCGTCCGCCGCTGTCTGGTACTCGTGACACAGACAGTAGTGAATGATGTACCTAAAAACATAAAAAATGAAATTAGTCTCACCATCAGATCCTTATTAAAATTATTCATTTCATAGCGAGGACAGCGCTACTGGGTGTACACAAGTGTTTAAAGGCGTGGCGAGGCATGGAGGGGGGGGGAGTGGAGTACAAGGTAAGTAGCATAAAATAATAAATAAATAGGGCCAGCTGGTGGCAAGTGCAAGGTAAGTGCAGAACAAGTGCTGGGAAGGGGGGGCTGTAGGATACTGAGACAGTCCCCCAGTGCAGGGGTTGACAGGGAGGCAGTGCAGGTGGAGAGTGGAAGGGCCCAGGACCGAGGTCGCAGACAGTGGACCAGTTGTAGCAGGGGAGAGGGAGAGAGAAAGCAGAAGCAAAGAGGAAGGTTTTGAGGTGCTTCAGTAAAAGCAGATGTTTCTTCTCAAGATAGTGTGCGGTAGAAAACAATATGCCACATAGAACAAACAAGTACAACTGAACCCGTCTTTAAAGCCACTGTATAGTAATGAAATTGCGATATAAACTCATCAAAAGTTACTTACATTATATTTGCATTTTCCATTGTGTCTCTGTGTAGGGCAGACCCGAAACACCACTCCTTCTTTGCCGACGTTACTTCTTCTAATGAACGTGGCTCATCGTTTCGTTTCTGAAATTTTATTCATTATCTTTTCTTAGTCTTTCAGGATGGTCCCGGCCTGTCAAGGTCAAATCACAATAGAACCTTATATTGGGTCGTGGGCCGTTCCGCCACCCGAGCAAAACATCAAAGCAGCTGACCTTCACTTTGAGCGAGCACACATTTCTAGTTAGCTGCAGTTAGTGTAAGGGCATCTTGTCTGCGTGCCTTTTTTTTATTATCCCTATGGGTCGGCCATGTGTTTGTAATACGGAAACATTCTATAATTTTTGTAAAAATGATTTATATTACTGTTTGGTTTAATTGCAATGGGCCTGCAACATGAGGAGACTCGAGAGAACAGACAATCAAATTACAATCATTTAAACCGTGATGTGTATTTCTCAATGAGCTCTGCTTTAGGTGGACATGGAACAGAGGCAATGTTGGGTGGCAATGCAGTTGTCCCCTGCATAGGTTCGTTCACCACTCCATGTATGTGCCTATCGAGGACATCTACGATAAGTCTCTCAATAAACTCATATTGCATATCCTCAAACACTGGTTTGATCACCCATTGTTTACTTCTTTTAGTGAAGGCCTTATTGTAGCGAAGCGTCCCTAAAGTTCCGGTCGTCCTACTTTGTTGACGGCCAACATTATGGTTATGTGCCCAGACCGCTAGAAGAGTCCGATTTATTATGCCTTCCATGCCAAAATGCAATCTTTTGGGCCTGTACTTTAGGCACATATTGTGGAACACCTCCAAATCTCCTGTGTGGCAGAATTCCGTGAGTCCCCTCAAATCTCTTGTTATAGTTTTATCAAATACAATCTTTTCAATGGCCTTGTGAGTGAGTGATGAAGGAATCAACCACTTCTTCTTCCGTGCCTCCTCTGTGGACAAATGGCCATGTTCACATTTGTGGAAATGCTCATTTGTCGACCATCGATGTACGTTGCTACAGTGCAACATTACTGACCGCCATTTTTCCAGTAGAATTTCCAACGACCCTTCACATGTTTTTGAGCTCCACCAAAGATGGTTGCTGATTGACTTGGACCACTGTGAAATACCTTGCATATCTTTTTTTTTTCCTGCAGCCGACAATTTTTTATTGATTGTTTTTGCAAGATGCCATACGTCAAATTGGTGATTTATATTTTTGTACTCTTCTCTCATTGTCTTGGCAATTGAAACGTGTCTGTCCGTGGCTATCAGGTCGATCACCATTCCCCGCGATTGTAGTTCTTGCAATGATGCTACAAAGCCAACTTTCTCCATGGCCACTGAGGATGTACTTTGTGACACCTGCACGACCACCGAACTCACAATTTTCTTACTTTCCATGTCCTGAAAGTGGTAGGTGCAGTACTTGGCTGAAAATCCTGGGCTGTCGCACTGTCCATCACTGGCTAGCCTGAAGCGTTTGCCCGCGAATGTACTTTCCATTGACATTTTTTCCATTCTCCAAGCTTCGCTGATGGCTGGAAATAGATAATCGGTTTGGTATTTGTAGAACTGACTTTTCGCAATGAAATGGATTCCCACAAACTGAAAGAAATACTGTAACTTTTTAAAACTTGAACCACTAAAAAGTGCGGCCGCTGCACAAAGTAGATTGCCTGCTGGCAGTTGCCCCAGCATGGGTTGTGCAGACCATGCGAACGGATGATATTGTGTACAGGTGGCATGTATTTTAAGGTTAGTGCCTCGAATTGCACGAGTCACAATAATCAATGGCTCCCCACATACTTCCCCACCAACCCAATGTCCACATTTCATCATCATAATAATATCCATCAAACAGCTATCGAATACAATGAATTTGGCCTCTTTCCTTATACTGTCACTCTGCATCCCAGCTGGTTCGGCCTGTAACGTTGAGGACATGTCACTCGCATGAAAGGTACAATCTCTGATATCGTCTTCCGCTATGCTGAGTGATATTGATGGTGTTTCATTGTCGTCCACTTCATTCTCTTCCATTGCAACATCTGTTCCTTGTCCGGAGATGGGAGAAAAAAACAATGTCTTCAACTTTCGCGCGCTCTTATTTTTTGCGGGTGTGGATTCTGTGAATTGATCTCCGACTGCATCCAAACTACCAGGAGGACATTCACTATCAATGGCTGGTGGTGGTATAGCTCCGTTGTCAATCACTTCATATTCTTCCCATTGGCACGATGCATCTCCAGTCTCAAGTCCCTGCCAAAAGGTTTGACAAGCAACATCTCTCGTTCGCTTCACTGTCTGTGTAGATCTAGTTCTTACACCCACTCGCAACTAGAGGACAGATTAGAAAAGGGATGTTCAGTTTAAACACAACTTACAGTATTGAACTATTGACAGTGAAAGACAACATAATATAGTGAACAGGACACTAACCTTCTTTTGCTTTCTTTTCTTTGAAACTTTCTTTCCTCGAACTTCAACATCTGGACGCTGTTGCTCCGACTTGTGTGTGCATGTCTCCACTTCCTCTCGCGCTGCAACGACTATATTTTCATGATAAGCACATCCATCACTCACTGAGGCTCCATCGACTCCCTGAAACATAGAACTTTCATTAGTATGTATAATAATATTGAAAACACAAAATGTACTTGGGGACCAATACCCATACGTACATCTCAATAGCAAAACACGAATGAACGCATTGTGTAGAACATTCAAACGACAATAGTTCACGCATTGTTGATCTAGTTAGATTGAACTGTCAAGATCCATACCTCGGGCTCCGCATAGACTTCCATTGATGATATTATTGAAGATGACGCTTCAGCAACTCCCTGAAACACAGTAATTGCATTAGTATGGTTTTCTATTTTGTTTAAAAGAACATAAACTTTCTGCAGGCGTCAACGGCTCATCTAAATAGACCTGCACAAATGATCAGTTGTCTAAAATAAATAATGGATATCTAAATATGATTCGATTTGCTCCATCGTTGGAAGTGTCACCACCCAGAGATCTGCATCAACTACTAGGGGTGATGTTCTTGTTGAAGAAGCTCCGTCAGCTCCCTGAAACATAGTACTTGCGTTAATAAAGAAGGAAGTATAGCGGATGTAATCACGTCATTTGATCTCGCATGATTGATCTGTCAGTATCCATACCTCGAAATGCATAAGAACATCAAGGGACGCTGTAACTGCGGTGCACACTTCTGCAAGCTGTTGCGCCGACCCGTAACTGCATACTCCCCCTTCTTCTTGGACTAATGCTCCATCGACTCCCTGAAACATAGGACTTTCATTAGTAATGAACACAATATTGAAAAAAGAAGACACATAGGAGGGCGACGACAGAAGGACATACCAATGGCTAAAAACGAAAGAAACATTGTGTGTAACAATCACGCTACAAGAATGCAAGATCTGATGATCTCCATCGATGGAACTGTCCGGAAACGTACCTCGAGCATCTGAGTGACATCTACGGTTGTCGTCAATGCGTTGGACTCCTCAGCATCTCCCTGAAAGACAGTACTTGCATTATTTTGGATAACAATAATTATAACTGAAAACAAAGACTAGAGGACGAGTACTGTGGTGTACCATTAGGTAAAATAATTACACGATCAATTAAAACTATTGATTTACATGCCTAAAACAAGTCAGTGTCAGAATAGCTAAGTAAGATTACCCGATAGGCGCTTGAAGTGGCTGATGACTGCAATAACGACACGGATGGAGAATCTTCCGCCTTCATATTGAGTGGATACATAAATGGGGAAATTATTGTTAGCTAATGCTACACACTACCGCAATGCCGAGAGATAAATACGTAAACTTGACTCACCAGTGGAGGGATGTGGACGAATAGAGTGGGAATAGCGGTTGAGAGCAATTTTCGCCTCGCTCGCGGTGTTTTCTTCTTTATTAGCAATGATGTGGAGTACATGTCTGGGCTAAAGTGCCTGCTGCAGATGCGGTATTGATCACCCCTCTTGTCCGCAAAGACTTCTAGGACTCTACTTTCTATCTCAGAGGCTGGATATCCGCAATATCGGACCCATTCTCTTATCTGATCTATTGTCTTAGGGAAAACATGCATTATAGTACCTTCAGATTTGTTATGGGTCTTCGAAGGGCAACCGCCAATGGAACAGGCAGGCATTATGGAAAGTTCTGAAAAGTAAAGATCAACAATTCTCTATGAATACCAATGTGTTAAAACATTAAATGACACATAAAAGGTTCAATGCAAGGTCCGTTTTGGTTCTTGGAACTATACACGTTATTCACATGCGGATAAGTATTTCAATAACTTTCAAAAAATAGAAAAAGTAATTTGACTAAATTCAGAACATGTGACTAGTTCCTTGCATGTACTGTCGTGAACGAAAAGAAAACATGGATGCAATTTGATGACTACTAGCAAATAGATATAAATTAAAAAATTGGACGCAAAATGATTATGGTACATGGACTTACCTTGACGAACAAACAGTTAGATGCAGGGATCAGAGTAGTTTCTTGTCGTAGAACAGGGAGCAGTTCACAGGTTGCAAACTGACGAGTTTGCTCAAAGTGGTCACGGAAGTTCACAGAGACGAAGAGCAGATAACCAGCACCTTCACGGGTTGACTAGCAAAGCGCAAAGAAGTTCTCATTAGAAATATGAAGTGGGTTATAAAGAATTCGAAACAGGGGTGTGTTTGTGAATGAATGACGTGTATATGTCGTGGCATTATGCGGTCTGCAGGGGGCCTTCCAGCGTGAGGGGGGATGCTTGGCAGGAGACACGGGGTCTGGAGGTAGACATGGGAACAACAAACCCATGCTCTATAGACAACTTTGAAGTGTACATGGTCTTTGGCACCTCTTGGCCTTTATCGCTCCCTGACAGCTCCACTTGCCAGCAGCGCAAGTACCCCGGTGCGAACTGCCTTTGATAAGGCGGGGGTGGATCGGGGCGGTGGTCGTGCAGACAAGACACAGGAAGACTCGTGAATGGAGACACACTTATGTGGATTGCAGGGGGCCGTCCAGCGTGAGGGGGGATGCTTGGCAGGAGACACGGGGTCTGGAGGTAGACATGGGAACAACAACCCATGCTCTATAGACCACTTTGAAGTGTACATGGTCTTTGGCACCTCTTGGCCTTTATCGCTCCCTGACAGCTCCACTTGCCAGCAGCGCAAGTACCCCGGTGCGAACTGCCTTTGATAAGGCGGGGGGTGGATCGGGGCGGTGGTCGTGCAGACAAGACACAGGAAGACTCGTGAATGGAGACACACTTATGTGGATTGCAGGGGGCCGTCCAGCGTGAGGGGGGATGCTTGGCAGGAGACACGGGGTCTGGAGGTAGACATGGGAACAACAACCCATGCTCTATAGACCACTTTGAAGTGTACATGGTCTTTGGCACCTCTTGGCCTTTATCGCTCCCTGACAGCTCCACTTGCCAGCAGCGCAAGTACCCCGGTGCGAACTGCCTTTGATAGGGCGGGGGGTGGATCGGGGCGGTGGTCGTGCAGACAAGACACAGGAAGACTCGTGAATGGAGACACACTTATGTGGATTGCAGGGGGCCGTCCAGCGTGAGGGGGGATGCTTGGCAGGAGACACGGGGTCTGGAGGTAGACATGGGAACAACAACCCATGCTCTATAGACCACTTTGAAGTGTACATGGTCTTTGGCACCTCTTGGCCTTTATCGCTCCCTGACAACTCCACTTGCCAGCAGCGCAAGTACCCCAGTGCGAACTGCCTTTGATAGGGCGGGGGGTGGATCGGGGCGGTGGTCGTGCAGACAAGACACAGGAAGACTCGTGAATGGAGACACACTTATGTGGATTGCAGGGGGCCGTCCAGCGTGAGGGGGGATGCTTGGCAGGAGACACGGGGTCTGGAGGTAGACATGGGAACAACAACCCATGCTCTATAGACCACTTTGAAGTGTACATGGTCTTTGGCACCTCTTGGCCTTTATCGCTCCCTGACAGCTCCACTTGCCAGCAGCGCAAGTACCCCGGTGCGAACTGCCTTTGATAGGGCGGGGGGTGGATCGGGGCGGTGGTCGTGCAGACAAGACCCGTTTGCCGCAGGGCCTCACCAAGGAGAGGCCATCTAACTGAATGTAAGAGGATGGCTGCAGGATCTACTACATGGAAGGCAGGGGGGTGAGTTTATAAATACCTCACCCTCCCAGGAGAATATACACTAGATTCATTTAAAAAATCAAAACAACCATTGTTAAAATATATGTTGGGCTTTATTTTAGATTTTAATTAAACATAAATAATAAACATTACACATTGTAAAGTTGAGGTTGCAGCACATCGAGGGAAAATCCGCGGTATTGTCCACTGTCACTGGGGAAATGTTGTCTAATGGCAAGTACCGCACAGGCAGGTATTACTCTCCGAACGCGGTGTCCGAGCCTCCCGTGAAGCCACCAAGTGAAGCAACGATAGGCCACCAGCCTGTACCACCTGTGAAAAAAAAAGATGCAAACTGTATTAAACTGACCAAACTTTCTTATCAATGTCGATTCAGGTAACACATGTCATTTTTCTTAGAAAAAAATTATATCTAGAAAATGCACTATATGGAACCAATTTACATGCGTTCGAATGATATGTAAATGTAATTTTATATGTGGGAGACGACCATGAAATAGTGGTGGCATCACTGACATCACAAACAGAGTATACTTACTCGTTACTCGGATTACGCGGACGAACAGTGCCACGAAGTTCGTGCATAAGCACCATCATCATCCTCAACACTGTCCGTGAGAGGCAGGCTTCCCTGAACTCTGGCAGCTCGGTGATGCATTGCGGACTTTGCTCGCCTTCCTGCTGACTTTGCTCGCTTTCCGAAATGTAGGCCAAGCACCAGGAATTTTCACGGCAGCAGCAGTTCTCCTCCTCAGTTGGCATTAGCTCGCACCGATTGCACGTGCACCAGGTGGAGACGCCGTCCATGCGACATGGTCCAGGCTCTTCATCCGTTGACTGGTCCTCCCAACTGCCGTCCGAATCCCCATCGTTTTCGCGTGCTTGCCTTTCCAGTAGTTCCTCCTCGGTGTACTCGGGCTCGTACATATACGGCATTATTGTGGCCATTGTGCGGTAAAGATAGTAAAATAATTTACAGAGATGGTACAGGTGTTCACACGGGCTACAAGCGGCGAAGGTAGCTGACCAGAGCACTGAAACGAGTCACAGAATACTCAAAGTAACACAGAGAGAGGAATGGAATCGAAAATCTGCTGCTGTATGTTGTGAAACGGTCTGTTTATACTTATTGGGGAAAGAGGCGTCCTGCCATTTCCATGGCAACACGTCAATAGCTGAGGCGCAGCGATTGTTGACACGAGACGTGCTTGAAATGGGCAGTACGCGTCTGCTGATGTCAGGCTCAGGGGCGGGGGATTTGATTTAGTGCCGCAAAGGCAGGTGAGCCAGGTCGATGCGGCGGAATGATAGGATTATCACAAAATGGAGGCTGATTTCGAGTGCGATAATGGGCGAAAAGTCGGGTAAGGTCCATAGGAAAGTTTCCTACGATCTACCGATTTATGCTTACAAACACATGGCCGACCCGTAGGGACAATAAAAAAAAAGTCCCGGAACTATCCTTTAAGGGCATGTCAGTTTCCTCATAAGAATTGAGAAAAAGCCCAGAGGAGTGCGGCGGAAGGCTGTGCTTCTCTGGCAAAGTCAAGATCAGGGTGAAAAACAGCAGCAAAATGTTTGGGGGTTAACACATAGAGGGAAAATTACATACAATCATGAAATCTTTCCTAACACTCGCCTCTCCCAGACTAAGGACAGGGGGAACTAATCCACCCCTGGATGAGTTTCTTGTTCAGTTCGGTTAAAACATTCTGGACAACCCATCAGCATTGCTATGTTGGACACCTGGCCTATGCTCAATAGTGAACTCAAAGCCTTGTAGACTTATGGACCACCTAAGCACCTTTGGATTCTCTCCCTTCATGTTCATCAGCCACTTTAAGGGCTTATGGTCAGTTTGCACAGTGAAGTGGGTCCCATAAAGGTAGGGCCTCAGCTTCAGTAGAGTCCACACAACAGAGAAACATTCTTTCTCTACTGTGGACCATCTGAGCTCTCTGTCCTTAAGCTGGCGACTAATGAAACCAATAGGGTGTTCCTTACCCTTCTCATCTACCTGTGATAGTACAGCTCCTATCCCAGTGTCAGAGGCATCTGTCTGCACAATAAAAGGTCTTTGGTAATCAGGGGCCCTGAGGACAGGGGCCTGGCACAAGGAGTCTTTTAAGCCATTGAAAGCCTTCTCACACTCTTCAGTCCAAGTTACCTTCTTGGGTTTCTTCGGAGTGGTGAGAGCAGTCCGAGGGGCAGCTATGGTGCCATAGTCTGCCATGAAATTTCTGTAATACCCCGAGAGTCCTAAGAAGACTCTCAATTGGGTCTGTGTAGTGTGGGCAGGCCAGTCTTGTACTGCTTGTACCTTACTGGGTAGAGGCTGTATCCTCCCTCCACCTACTTCATGTCCAAGGTAAACCACTGAGCCTTGTCCAATCTGGCATTTACTGGCCTTTATGGTCAAGTGGGCTTTCTGAATAGCCTGTAACACAATCCCAAGGTGTTTCACATGTTCTTCCCAGGTGGCACTGAAAACTGCCATGTCATCCAGATATGCAAGACAGAATTCTTCCAACCCATTCAACACATGATTCACAAGCCTCTGGAAAGTGGCAGGTGCATTCTTCAACCCAAAAAGCATTACCCTGAACTGGTAAAGACCTTCTGGATTTGAGAACGCTGTCTTCTCCTTGGCATGTTCTGCGAGGGCTATTTGCCAATAGCCTTCAGTGAGGTCAAACGTGCTGAGGTACTTGGAGGCACCCAAGGTATCCACCAGCTCATCTGTTTCGAGGCAAGGGGTGTGCATCTGTCTTGGTGACAGCATTCAGAGCCCTGTAATCCACGCACAGAACCTCAATTCAGAAGTACCTGCTTTTGGAACCAAAACCACAGGGCTGGACCAAGGACTACTAGAGGGTTCAATCACCCCAAGATCTAACATTTTGTTTACCTCTGTCTTAATGTAAGACCGTACTTTGTCTGACATTTTGTATCCCCTACTTTTGGTAGGTACACTGTCTCCTGTGTCTATGTTATGTTTGCACCAAGGTGTCAAATCAGGGGACTGTGAAAACAGGGGGGAAAATTGCCTAAACAAACTCTTCACCTCAGCCTGCTGATCAGAAGTCAGGTGAGGGGCCACTCGGACTCCCTCAAAGGAGCTATCTGAAGGACTGCTTTGAAACAGGACAGGGAGAGGTTCAGACTCTTCTTCCTCAACATCTGAAGCCAATAGCAGTGCTGCGATTTCAACTCTTGGGATGAAAGACTTCAGCCTATTTACGTGGAACACTTTTGGAGCCTGTCCAGGCCTTCCGAGGTCCACTAAATAGTTGACCTCACCCAGGGGCTCCACCACTGTGTAAGGGCCTGACCATTTATCCTGTAAAGCTCTAGGTCTTATGGGACTCATGATCAGGACTTGCTGATCAGGTGTGAAGTTGATGAGGAAGCTTTCTGGTCATACCAATGTTTCACCAGGGCTTGTCCTGCCTTCAACTTATCACTAGCCAGACCCATCGGGAGCACCATCCTTTTTCTGAGTCCTAACAAATGGTCTACTACGTTGGTAGTAATAGGGGGAGTGGGCATCTCCCATTCCTCCTTTACTATTGCTAAGGGTCCCTGCACAGGGTGACCAAACAGAAGTTACAAGGGGCTGAAGCCAACACCCTCCTGTGGTACCTCTCAGTAGGCAAACAGTAAGCATGATAAAAGAAGATCCCATTTTCTTCTCTGAGGCTCTTCCAGAGCCCCAATCATAGTGTTTAAGGTCCTGTTAAACCGTTCCACCAGACCATTGGTCTGGGGGTGGTATGTGGAATAAAACTTGCAGGTGACCACACATCCTTTCCACATAGACTGCATATACTTCGACATAAAGTTGCTGCCTCTGTCAGACACAACTTCTTTATGGAAGCCAACCCTAGTAAAGATGCCAAGTAAAGCTTTTGCAACTGACTTGGCAGTCACAGTTTTCAATGGGATGGCCTCAGGATATCTGGTGGCATGGCCGACCAATACCAGGATAAACCTATTGCCTGAGGATGTTTGGGGGTCAAGGGGACCAACTATGTCGATCCCTACCCTCTCGAATGGTACTCCCACAACTGGGAGTGGTACCAATGGAGCTTGGATTGTTGAACCACTCTTACCAGATAACTGGCAGGAGGCACAACTCCTGCAGTGACTTTCTACTTGCACCCCCATCTTGGGCCAGTAGAAGTGCATGGATAACCTTTAATTGGTCCTCTTAATACCAAGATGACCAGCAAGGGGCACTTCATACGCCAGCTGCAGGAGGAAGGGTCTTACAGCAAGGGGAACCACCAACCTCCTATCGTCTCCTTCTGTAGACTCTGTGGGCTCACTATACAGGAGTCCACCTTCCCAATAAATCCGATGCTTCCCAGGAGGTTCACCCTCAAGCTGGGAGCAGGCCTGTCGCCTCAGGCCTTCCAGAGATGGGCACTCACGTTGGCCTTTACTGAATTCTTCCCTGTCAGGACCACCTTCTACTAACAAATCGTTTAGTTCAGGATGGTCATTGGGGTCAAATACTTCAGGCATCACCACCTCCTCGTCAGGTCCGGGTGATTGACCAACTACCTCCACTGCAGTGGTAGGCGAGTTAGGGGGAATATTTTCTTTCCCTCTTTTTGGTTTTCTGACTCCTTTATCCTTGGGTTTCCCCTTTGGATGGGGCAGGGCATTGGTCTTGGCCAATTCTGCCCTCGTTTGAGACCTTGTGCAGGGTCTCTCAGAAGTATCTCCCACAAGCCCTAAAGCTCTGAGATCATTGCCCAACAAGACCTTTCCTGGACACTCCTCTGAATGCTCACTGGAACCCTGACTGCTGTACCATTGATAGTAAGATTTACAGGTATTACTGGGAACATGAGAGGTGGGCCGTCAGCCAACTTAGTGGGCATCAAAGTAGCTCTGGCAACTTCCTCTGGGTCTACCAAGGTAGAATCCACTACAGTTCGACTGCACCCACTATCAGTAAGAGTTGGAGTATCTACTCCATTGATCAGCACACTGTCTTTAAAGTAGTGCTTGGTGCTATCTGGAATCCTAGCATAAGCCTCTGCAACCTTAGGCTCCCAGGAACCCAGGAAAACTAAAACTACCTCAGCTTCTATCCCACTGGGGAAGGAGTTGGAGGAGAAGGATGCTCCGGTAATCTCTTCTTCCTCGTAGGAGGAGAAGGCCAGATTAGCAGAGTGGACCCCCAAGGTTTTGTCCTTACATCTGGGGTCCCCCTTCATGTGGCCAGTTGCTCCACAAGCAAAACAAGATCCATTGGGTCTGTTTACATAGGGAGGCTTATTATAACCAGAGTTCGGTTTCGGAGGCTGACCTCCACTACCCTATGAGTTCTCTTGTGTCTTACCCTTATTTTTCTTTTTGTGGCCCTTTTGGGAAGAAGATTCATCAGTTTCCCCACCCTCCTTATCTTTGGACTTTTTCCCTTCCTCCTGCTTACCAGGATGAGTCTTGTCCTTGTGGGACACTCGATGTGACACCCATAAATCGGCGGCAATGGCATGCTTCTTAGGATCTATCTCCTTTCAATCTGCCAAATGCTGCTTAAGCTCAGGGGAAGAAGATGCAAATATATGTGCCAGCATGACAAGACTTATCATACCTTCAAAGGTAGAAACCTTATAACCTTCGACCCAGCCAGACAAGTTTTTTAAGGATTCAGTTACATAAGATACCCAAGTACCACCTTCTTTTTTCTTATACTCTCTGAATCTTTTTAAGTATTGGGCAGGGGTCTTTCCAAAATTTAAAATGAGAGTCTGCTTCAACATTGCAAAATCTGCTCTCTCAGCCTTCAACATTTCCATAATGGCACTGCAGGCAGAATGGAGCAGTCTGCTAAGTAACCAGGCAATTTTATCAGCATTGTCAACTTGTTGAAGTTCACATGCATACTCAAATGTATTCAGCCAGTCCATAATGTGATTCTTTTCCTCATGCACACTTTGGAAACCTTGGATGAGAGGAGGCCCCAGACCCATGTCCAGAACCCTTGGATCCATTGGCAACTTGAAGCTTGGCCAGTTCCAAGTGGTGATCCCTGTCTTTCTGTTTTTCTGCCTGTTCGATTTTTAGTTTGGCCACATTGAAATCAAGCTCCTTCTGCCTAAACAGCAGTTCTTGCTTCTTGAATTCAAGTATGGCCTCCCCATCAGCACTGGCAGAGGAAACATTGGACATTTCATCCTCCCTATCCTCATGGTCGCTGTGGACCAGTGCATGGGAAAAACTGTCAGTTCTACAAGTGAGAGCAGCCCCACCTCCTTCTGCACTGTCCTCTGAAGCTATAGCGCTAAACTGAGCTTCTTGTCACGCCATGATTCTTTGGATCATTTACATTTTGGTGCCTTGAGAGGAGTCACCTCTCTCAGCACACATCTTTTTCAATGTTTCAGATTTAGAAGCATTTAAAGTTAACAAGGTACTTGTTTCCATACTGTTAGAGACGACTATGGTCTTTACAAAGTTATACTACGACAATTCACTATGTGTCCTGGTAGGAATAACTTGAAATGCCTTCACTCGTGCGCAACACTGGATACCTTCCGTCCTATCCCACCGCTGTACACCAATTTGTTAAGATGGATTTCAGAACTCTGACCTGGAGGGGCAGAGGTTCAGAAATCCAGCCTAGTTTCTTGGAACAGGGTAACCTCTAGACAAGCCAGACCAATCAGGGTAGCAATGGCGGCAGGCAAGACTAAGTCGCAAGAGGGGTGAGGGTGACGGAAAGACCTCAATGAGCACACAAAGCAAGGACACTTACAAATTACTCCATACAGGTGTTTTATTCAAAATATAGACACACTTATTACAAGGCTTTTGTTACATCAACCATAGCAAAGAATTACAATAATACTAAAGTATACCAACACATCACAATCAATACAATATATGTACAAGACCAAGGGGTCTAAGGAGTTAGGAGCACGTAATATGTAGACCACCTAGATGGGGAGGAAAACAAGAAGTGCAAGTAATCATTAGACCCAGTTCAACATCAGAAATACACCTAACTAGGAGGAAGTCTGAGCCCTACGAAGAGAGGAGCCTTATGCTCAAATGTACCTGCACGCGCTGGTGCCAATGAATAAAGTAGGGTCACTTCAAAGGGTTTCAGGCAGTTCAGGAAAGTAAATGAAGCGATGCAGAACAAGTCCCCACTACTCAAGCAAGGCCTCCACTCGTGGGCAGAGGCAGGGTGAGAGTGCGGGATAGAGTCGCTATTTCACAACAGCGGTAGAAAAGAAACGGGCTCCTGCACGAGGGGCCGCCGGTTGGGGTATGGACTACTCACCGGTCCCCGACGCAGGCAGACCCAGACTTCTCCAGTTCAGTTCACCTTGCTGGCAGGTTCAGCTGCGATGATCAGGACGTCTCGACACCGTGTAGATTCTGTGTAGCAAGATGCAGGGTCGAGGGTGTCCCAAATACAGCGGACGTTCACAGGTTGTTACCTCAGCAGGGCAACACGGCAACTGCGTTTACTCTGGTCTGGGGGCACTCGTCTCACTTCAGACCTGGGAATGCCAAGTGTACAAAATTCGGAGTGAGGGTGCTGTGCAAGCAGAGCAAGCAGTAGACCAAGTTTCGAGGGCTTCCCCAAAACGTAAGCTGGTCAGCCCACTGGTTGGCCCAGGGACACTTCCGAAGAGGCTTACTTGCAGGGTTTGATGAAGGTGCCGGGAATAGTTGATCCCACTATTCCAATGGGTCGAAGCACCTTCGCAGACCTTCTCGGACGATCAGACGCAGAGGGGTCTTGCAGGACGACAGCAGTTCAGGGAGCCAAACCTTCAGCGGGTCACCAGCGGTTCCTCGACTCAGCTTCTTGTGGCAGGATACTTGGCTCCTTATCCCTTGTTCGGTGTGAACTCAGGAGATCGACATGGTAGTGGTGTTTTCAGTCTCCTCTTATCCAAAGTTCCCTTTGCGCCAAAACAGAGAGGACCCAATGGGAGATATGCTCACAAACAGTCACACCATACGTGGACCTATCATGGACCATGGTGGTCCCAGGCATTCAGGACACTCCAGACTCTCTGGCACCCAGGATGTGTATTGGGAAGAGACATCCCAGCCCACATCCTGGAGGCACACATACAAGGCATGCAGAAGCCCGTAAAAGCTTTGGGGTTCGCAGGAAATTGCATGAGCAAATACGGACTGACCAGGGTCGGCTCGACCTGGGTAAACTGAAGGGGCAAGACGGTCAGCGGACAGGACAAAGAACCTCGTGGCATGGCCATTTTGGGAGCCAGGACACCTATTTGTGCCAAACGTGGTAAGCACGGATAACACGGCAAAAAAGGGTTCAAAACACAAGAGAAAGGATAGCTACCACCAGTCCTGTCCGTGATACACTTGCACAGTTCATAATAAGTCCAGCGAGAGTTTCTAGGGCCCTTCGAATGACTAGAGACCCAAGAGCGCGGTAAAGTAAGTTACAGTGCACTCTTGTTTCATGTTGCACAAAAGCTGCAACATGTGAAAAGGACTAAGGGAAACGAAGTCTCCCAGTAATGACTGTCTTAAGGGCATGTCAGTTTCCCCATAAGAATTGAGCGAAAGCCCAGAGGAGTGCGGCGGAAGGCTGCGCTTCTCTGCCAAAGTCTAAATCAGGGTGTAAAACAGCAGGAAAAAGTTTGGGGGTTGACACATGGAGGGAAAATTACATACAATCATGAAATCTTTCCTATCAGCCGGGAGCAGGAGGAGCGCTATGACCATAGCACAAGGATCTGGTACAGCAGGTAAGTGGGGAGGGTAGTAGGGTGGGGATAGGGTTTGATTTCTTTTGGGGAGTCGGGAGGCAACAGGGAGAGCCTCCCCACAATAAAAAATAAAAAGATTGCACCACTCGGGGAAGGACCTCGGGTGGCTGGAAAGAGTGGGCATAGTCTTTGTATTCTCGTCTGCTGCTCCAGCCACCTGATTGGCTGAGCGCCCTTGCCTGGATGACAATACACTATAAGGGCCTCCTTCCATGCACAAAAGATAGGAAGCATTTCCTTTTCTTTGCACTACAAAGTGCAAAACAAGCTAGTCAAACAGGATCTGCAAGGTTTAAAATGTGCTTTTTCACAATGTAGTACAAAGCATGAAAATTGTCTGGGATTGCAGTGCACATATGTACATACACAAGCATGCAGTTTACACTTCAAAAATCACCCACAAGGCATACAGAATTGTTATTTTTTCTTCTGAAGCGCTTATTTTATCTTCCAAACCTTGGTGCGCAGTAGGCCAAGACAGACTTCTGCAACACAAAACTATAAAAATGCTTTCATTCCAAAGAGCACTTATTGTATATGTGTATTAGATTTGAATCCAAATGTAAAATATCCCTAGATGAATGTGTAATGCTTCATAGATACATATTGAAAACGATACCTAATTCAGGTTACAACAAATCTTTTGTGCCTTTGTTTAAGAGAAATAGATGGATATTACATGATCCACAACCTTAGAATTATCAACTGGCAACAATTAACTGCAAATTCAAAATGTGCTTTCGTGAATTTTCAGAAAGTAGAAATGTTGCATGTATGGCTTGTGACGATGTTAACCTTTATACATTATAGACTGAGGAGTAAACAGGGGCAATTTGAATAACAGCAACTGATTCTGCCCAGCACGCAAGCACCTGATTGAGTATATGGCCCTTTAGTAACGTGCATGCAATGGATAGGATTGCAGAGTAATTCTGAGTCCAAATAATCGAACAAAGTCAGGAAGATGGTAAAGGTACTGTTTTATTAACAAATATCTAAAACAGGAAGGTTGCAATGGACATCAATGGACGTTCACTCAGTATTCGATGATTTTTTCATAAAACATCTGTATATGCAAAATATATGTCAGAAGTGATGCAATAATAGAAAACCTATCAAAGGCTGTGATAGGCTTAAGCTGAACATCTAAGTATACATTGCATAGGACTAGGATTGTGATTGGCTGCCCACTATTAGGTGGACAATGTATGCCTACCTCTAAAAACATTTAATCTTTAACACTATTAAGTGCACAGTTTATCATTGGTCTTCACGCTATAAGGCCCTTTGTTATACAACCCTCTACAATTGGTTGGCATGCTCGTGCCATGTCTGGAACATTCGGTTCACTTTGCAGCAGGTAAGCTCAAACCCAGGTGCCAGGAGGTGGACTTGACTTTACCTCCCCATCCAATTAGCCCAACATCTCTCATCACCCATGCCTTCTGCCATGAAGATTGTCTTTGAACTTGGCCTTGCAAAGTATCCTTGTCTGTGGGAATATATGGAAGTGCAGGCTCTCACTATGGTTGTTCTAGGACTCCAAGCTCAACTCTATTTCCATCCTTGGCTCACGTGACAGGAGACCACGATTTGGTCAATTTTGCAGCATTTAAATGTCTTAAATGAATACAATTTGGCACTCTTGGTGTTCCTTCTTTGCAGCTTAACAAGGGAGGATTCATCCTTTGCACATTCACTGCTTTCAAGAATAGATAACTCACCTTGACTGCTTAAGTTTTGATACCAGGCCAGACAGACTTGCCATGCGCTTCCATGATTGCAGCTTATTCTTGCTGTGACATAATTCTCATCCTTTACTCTCCATGGGTACGGGCTAACTATTTTCATGACGCTGATGTCTATTTCATTTGCGATGACGGCTTCACCTGCAGTCTAATCACTACATACAGCCAGCTTCTATGATGACTTAGTCTACTTGCATTTCAGCATCTGTAGAATTATTGAACGGTTGACTTTCTGCAGCAGTTCACACACTTGCAATCTTCTTTTCACATAGAAAAGTTTACTCTATTCTTAACTTCGTCATCAGTTTATGTATGACCCATGCATTCTCTTCAGCCAGTATTCTCGAGGTGTCACGCATGTCTCTTGGGACATCACTAGCTTCTTCTCTTCACTCGTTTTCATATTCCTTCAGGGAGTTACTCGCTCAGACTATCGTCTCTTCGGGGATACATTTGATACGGTGGATCCCTCCTTTTGAATATCCGCTGCGGTATTGGCACAACTGTTGGTGTCAAGCATGGCACAATCTCAGGCCTCCAGCATATAGGAGGTAGGGAGGTGGGATTTGCTGCAGAGGCATGTAACTGCTCCTCCCTCCTCTGGGTGAGTCTACGACCACCTCCTCAATTGTCTCCACATCTTGATATTTTCTCTTCAAGCAGTTCTTCTTCGGAGTCCAGATACTCATCACCCCTCTCAGGGTGCCGGCTGATTTAACATGCTCATCTACACTCCAGGTCCTGTAGTTGCATTGTCCAGTCGGGTTACAATAGGCCCATAATCCTACGTACTTCTTATGATTCTATGGATACAGGAACTTTGTTCCTTCAGGTGCTCCGATACTGGTCACTATATATTTTCTGATATCTTTATCCATCAATTTCTTTGGTCCAAACCCACATTTGACATCAATCATGTTCTTCATTCCTAATGCCTTCTTAGCTGTTTTCTTGCATTGGACGTTCACTATCCTGATCACACAGAATCCATACATCCATACATCACCATCACCAGTATTGCTCCAAGAATCCTTTATATGTTTGCCAACCACTGTGGAATCCATGAGAATATGGAGGCAAACCAACTGTCATCTGCAATGTCCTCTGTCTCATCTCATCTTCCATTTTATTATGCAGGTTTGTTAACAGTGTTATGGCCTCTGTAAAAGACCCATTCTCGTCATCACGAGAAAGTATGAATGTGAAACATGAAGGCCCGATTTTGGCGCAAACTCCTCCTTCCATCGTTGTGATCATGTCAAGGACATATCTGATCTGCAGGGTCATTAGTTGTATGGCCCTCAGCTCTTCCTTGATAGCATTGAATCCCTTTATGGTGGTATTGATTGTCTGCAGGAGCTCCCATCTCCTAATATGCAGCCACTTGGTGTTGGCCATTGTTTGGATCCCAGGCATGAATATAGTGGTAAATATTGAGGCAGTCTTGCTGAACAAAATGTGTTCATACAGAATGGAGTCATATGCTTCTATTGACTTGGCTGAGAAGTAATTCTCTCTTCTGGTCCGATTGAGAAATTCAAATGATCTTCTTTTTCTCAATTGGGCATCTGCGTTTGAAAATTCTGCAATGTTCAGGTCACTCTGATGAATCACTAATGCTGGAAGATGGATGAGCACCAAGGAGCATACTCCACCCCAATCCTTGGGCAACTTCATGTAGGCTCTAGACCCACAAGCCTGATATCGATCCAGTAGGACGGCTTTCCTTTCTCCCATCCTTGAATACTTCTGCACTACTGGTTTTATTTCCAGTTCTCTTAAACACACCATGATTTCACCCTTGTTGAAAAAACCTCATCTTGACCCTGTAGCGGCTGAAAATTACCGCCCCATCTCTCTTCTTCCGGCTATGATGAAACTGCTTGAGTCTATTGTCACTCCTCAGCTCTCAGCCTATTTTGAGACTAATCACATTCTTCACCCACTTCAGGCTGGCTTCCGTCCTGGCATGGGTACTGATTCTGTCATGGTTGCCCTTCATGATGTCATCGCAATGTTGCAGGAACGCAGAGAGGTTGGTGCTCTTATTCTTCTCTACCTCTCTGCGGCCTTTGATACGGTTGATCATTGTATACTTCTCCAGTGTCTCTCTGATGTAGGAATTTTGGGTATCCCTCTTAAATGGTTTTCTTCCTTCCTCTCTAATCAGACACAGACAGTATCCTTGCCCCCTTTTACTACACCCCCCATTGTGTTTGACTTCTGAGTCCTTCAGGGCTCTGCTCTCTCCCCATTGCTTTTCAATTTGTATATGGTGGCGCTGGTCAAACTCATTTTGAGATATGGTGAACATTTCTTTTACTTATGTAGATGATACCCAGATTGTCTTTCACATAAATGTTCCCAAGGAAGATCCTCCCCAAAAGCTGAAAGATTGTCTATCAGCAGTTGGGATCTGGATGATCAATAATTGGCTTAGGCTAAATGGAGAGAAAACTGGGGTTCTGGTGGTTGGCCCTGTCTCTGGTGGACTGTGCTGGACCTTTGAATATTGGCCATCATCCCTGGGTCCCTGTCCTGAATCCTCTACCTCAGTTAAGAGCCTAGGTATACAAATCATGGCCTCTGACTCTAGAGAAGCACACATTTCTTCAGTTTGTCAAACAGGTTTTGTCAAACTTAAATTTCTGAAAAGGTCCTTTCCTTTCTCCCAAATGATTCCAGGTCAAAAATTATGACTACTTCCATCCTGGGATCAATCGATTATTGCAATGGAATCTATCTTGGCCAAACTTAGGCTCTACTACATCGGCTTCAGATCCTCCAAAATGCAGCAGCCAGGCTGGCCCTAAATGCCCTTAGAATGTTGCATTCTGATGATCTTGTTCATCGCCTCTACTGGATCCCTGTCCATAGCCGAGTGAATTTTAAGATTCTATGTATCGTTCATCGCTGTTCATCAGGCTGGAACTGAATTTCTTCACTTTACCAACCAAAGAGAACTCTGCGTTCAGTAATTCAGTCCCTGTTGGTCATCCCCTGCTATCGGCTGGCATGGGCTGGAGACAAATCTTTTTTCTGTACTTGCTCCATCACCCTCAAACTGTCTCCCCCCCCAGATGTGAGGAATCCCTGTCTTTGTTTCCTTTAGAAAGCAGCTTAAAACACTGCTATTCTAATGCCTATTGCAACCTTATCCTCTCTGCTTAGCACCTTGATGCTGCCAGGTCTTTGCTGCGCTTTATAAATCTGTACACAATATAATACAACTGTAGTTCTTCCTCCCTTGTTATCTCCCACATGATTCTTCCTATGTCTTCAGAAGCACAATTCCGCATTAGCCAATGGGATTACAACCAATGGGCATGATTCCTCTACTACCCACATCAGTAGTTTGGCGTGTTTAGCCCATGACTTTAAACACCCATCGTTCACTCTTTGCACCTCCTGTACATATGATGGCTTCAGTAGATGAGCTGCACAGGACATCAATCCTTCTTACCATCCCTTCTTGGACTTCACTCAACACTAGACTAGGACTTGAGTTTGCTCCCAATATCCAGGTGATTCAGCTATGTCTGTCACATCAGAACAGTTCATTTTCTTCATCTGTTCAATGACCACCTCGTCCTCTCCTGCTGCAGGATGCACAAGCATCTTGTACTTCCATCCAGGTTCCTTTTCCATCTGTGTGGTCTTGATATAACCATCCTGGTATGGAAATGACCATTTCGATAGAGTGGCCCAACTTCCCTTAAATTGTCCTCTGGTCATACATGCTGCTAGATGACTGAGGCACCTTGCATCGTGTTCTGGGACTTCTCTGGCAATGAAAGTGTACACTGTAATTATGGCAAAGGGGATGAGAGAGCAGACGTAGCAATTCTCCTCGGATGTTCTCTCTCCCACTTTTCGCATGTATTGGTTTCACATGTTATTCCCCAAGTGTGCTGCATTATCTAGATATGCATTTAACCACTCATTATCTTCCTCTGCATCTCTCTTGTATCATTTAGAAGCCTTGTACCATTCATGAAGTATGCCAAAAGAAGTTCCCACAGTGGGAAGAACCATAGGGACCTCTGCCTCTGTGGAAGTACTAACACGATCAAAACTCTGAAAGATGAGGAACAGAAAGACAAAGAAAGTAATTGTACAGGTATATATTATGCATAATGTCAAGGTCACTGTCGGACACAGGACTCAAAAGTAACTCCTCACCTCAGCCATTGAGATGCTCCTCATAGGGTTTATTTTTCTTTTCTCTGCTTTTGTGCAGTATCTTTTTCTCGTGAAGATGAGGTCTGCCGCAGGACGACACCACAGTGTTCTGTAAAGAAACTAGTAGACCAGTGGCCCCTGTCCTGCAGCACCCAACATGGGGAAAAAGCCACAATAGGTAAGGTGGTTGATATCCGTGTCCCCTACAGCAGTGTTGGAAGAAGGTAACTCCAAGGTGAAGTATGGAAAAGTATCAAAAAGTAAACAAAAAGGATTTTGGATGGACAAAAGCTGCTAACCACCGGGGCTCACAGAGAAGGACAACAGAAGGAACTGTGTCACTCACCAGTAGTTAGTAGAGCACAGCGGAGTGGAGCAGAACGGTGTAGAGCACACCGGAGTGGAGGGCACCTATAGAGAAGCTAAGGGAGATGAAAGCGGAAAAGAGAGAGAGAGAAGACAAAGCAGAAACCGGGAGAGCTGGTGGCACTTGAATGCCGATGGAAGGGAGAGACCACACCTTGGCAAGAGGGCGCGTGAGACCAGTCAGAGAGGAGAAAACAGGAAGAAAAATGGCAACTCACCTAAGGGCGAAGAGAACAAAGGAAAACCAGCCATAAGGCCAAAGAGGCAAACTTAGAGCGCAGGCAAAAACAGGGGAAAGCAGAGATCACTAGCAGTTGCAACGCAACGACTGCTATGAGTGGGAGGGGTAAATCCCCTGTGGCCGCCTGGGTAGAAAAGACTAGACCGCTGCTATGAGCATGATGTTGCATGGTGGAACCATTCAATAGTGGATCCTCCGCCCGCGGTCCCAGAGGAGTCGGTATAACGGGTGCATGACACATAAGGACATAGGTAGACATCTCTCATGCCATCCTACTACTCATTGCACTTGTTGTTCGCCTATAACCATGCCATTTTCTTCTTTAATTGTTTTTCATACAATCATCAATTTGCTTATACTTGCAATTGTAAAAGTCTGCTCGATAATTACAATAAGAAGCCTTCTTATCGCTGGACAATTTTTAGGATCCTGTAAGAAAGTATGACTATCAAAGTCTCTTCTCACAAGAGCAGGGTCAGCTCGAAGTATAAACACAAAGACAGCAAGCACAAGTCGGTGGATGTCACTATCAGTAAGTACCATATGTTTAACCTCTCAGAACAGGTGTTCTCCAAGAAATGAATCTGGACACTGATCTTGTTTCCAATTTCTAATCAAGAACTGACATTTGGGTATAACTCTGATGCTTCAATGTATCTCTAAAGGTTCATTTCAAAATTCCTAGAAATCTCTGCACGTAAATGAATATTGTGGAAAAGGTGACCCAAGAAATTGTGTGGATGCGCAACCTAGAGATATTCACAAATCGCGCTAAAATAAGTCAAAATAGAAACAGCTGCAGCCTTGTGGTTAGACTGGTGATTTTCCACTGTCACCTTGAAAAACATGTAACTTAAAAAGTTGCTAGCCTCACAGACTGCACTCTCTGCTACAATAGCTATAAGGAGTGTCCACTTAATTCTAGTCCAATACAAAATCTGTATTAAATGCTGGCTGCTTTATCATCCTTCTTCTTCGTCATCAATCGAGTCTACAAATGCTGAAATTCTTCTTCTTTTCTTGCTTCTGGATCAACAATGTTGGGAGGGCGGGTCCCGGGAGGGCGGGTCCCGGGAGGGCGGGTCCCGACTTTATAGGCCTTTAGGTCACTCAGGTGAAGCCAAGCTTGACTCCTTTGGACCTTCACAGCTGAATGGGTTATATTGTCAACACAAAAAGGACCATTAAAACGTGGTTAATGCCACCTTCTAGTAAAATTCTTAATGAGAACCAGGGCTCCAACACATAACTCAGGTGCCGATAATAGTTCAACTGGGTTGGTTGTTGAATGGTCTTCTTCTGTGTTCTGAGACCAACCCCCTTACGGTAGATTTGATATGAAATTAAATAAATGCTAGACGTCATACATGTCAAATAGTCGTGCATTTCATCACCTAAAGTTTTAGATACACTCTGGGCATCACTTTTACTTCTAGATGGAGGAGTAAGGGGAATTCTCATTCGACGCCCGGTCACTAGTTCATGAGGGGTGAGGTGGTAGTCTGATCCTGGCTGATTCCGAAGTGCATATAAGGCTAGGGGTAGGGAATACACTCATCCCTTCTTCAAAGCCAATCTAATTTTGGCAATCCTTTCTTTAATTTTATTTGAGTCTCTCACATATCCTGTTCACTTGCGGGTGATAAGCTGAAGAAAATGTGTGCTTTATACTCAATTGAAGTGCTATCTGTTCAAATAGCATTAACAAAATGGGGCCCATTATAGGATCTCAGCACTTCACACACACCCCATCTTGGGAAAACCTTTGCTGTGCAACTGGCATCAGAGTGTGTACATGGACCTGCCTTGATTCACCTAGAAACGGGACACACCACCACCAATATATACGTATATCCATTGCATACTAGCAGCATATTGACATAGTCAATATGCAAATGTTGAAACTGACCATTCGGTCGAGGATTACCCCCCTAATTGTCCTCAGTGTATGCCCAGCAGTAAACTTCTGACACATAATGCGGTTTACCATAAAAAGTGCAATGTGCGCCAACAATTTAGGAATGAACCAGTCTTCTGCAATTGTAGCAGCAAGTCTCTCCCTAGTTACATGCACAGTGAAATGCAGCTGTTCAAGCGTGACCTTTAATAATGCTACTGGCATCGGAGGATTTCCAGTGCTGTCTTGTCACCATAATGCTTCTGTGGGGGACGCGGAACACCCCCTTTGTTTCCGCAATTCCTGCTCGTCCTGTGGTGCACACCCTTGAATCTCCATTAGTTGGGTTATTGACAATGTATTAAACCCTTCTTGCACTAACATGGTTATGACTACTTTTTCTTTAATATCCTCAGTATCAAAATTCGAAATGTCTGGGACAATACAACCCTTTTGGCTTCTTCATCTGCGGCTTTGTTCCTGCAAGAGATAACATCTGTTTGCTTAGTATGCGCTGTGCATTTAATGACTGCTATGGCCAGTAGGAGTTTTTGTGCCTTAATAAGCCTATCCAGTAAGGATACATGTTGCACTGGAGTGCCGTCCGCACAGATGCATTTCCCCACTAGTCTGATCAATTTTTGAAGAAAAGTCAATAAACAGAATTTCCATCCTGCTAAAGCATTTTCCTTCACATGAGGTATATTGCAATAAAATTCAACATAATTAGCCCAGCAATGCACATGATCACCTTCTTTTATTGGCTCAGCTATAAACATGGCAGGATTCACTATTTTACATCTTACAATCTTAAACGTTGGGTTAGAAATCATTACCTCATAAGCTGAAGCTCTTTGGGATGTTAATGTCCCTTGGGATTCTCTAAAATGGCAAATAGAGCATGGTCTACAAAGAGAGTCATGGAGCAGCCCATGACAATACTTGTAGACTTCTCAATTGTGAATGTGGCAGCAACCCAAAGATTATTTGCAAGGAAAGTGTCCTATCATATCTGGGTCTAGAATCCCACTATTATATGCTGTCATTAATGTCCTGTTTGTCTGTGAAAACAAATAGAATTCCTCAGCATATTGAGAATTCATAAAACAGGGGCTGTGCAAGTTGCTTTTTTCAATTCCTCAAACCCTTGCTCCATCTCTTCAGTCCCTTCTATTTTTATTTTCCCTACTTGTGCCTTCTTTAAAGCTTGCAGACGTGGCCTTGTGTACGTACTGTAATGCAACACCCAGGCTCTACATAGTTGCATAACCCCAAATACTATTGCATTTGTTTCACTGTATTTGGTTTTGTTGTCTTCATAATTGCCTCGGCTCTCCCAGGTGTCACTTTCTTTCTTTCATGTAAAAAACAACTGACCTATGTATAACACTACTTCTTAACAATATTGTAACTTCTCCTTGTCTACCTTATATCCCTTGTCTGCTAGAATGGTCATTAACTGAATAGATCCTTGTCTGAACTCATCTTCTGTGGTGCTGCAAATTAAAATGTCATCTATGCACTGTATCACTGCACTTTTGAGATCAATATTGCCTACATCCATCTGTAAAACTCTATTTAAGATTGAGGGTATACACAGTACCCTTGAGGCAGCCTGGTATGTTTTAGTCGAGTTTGGCGGAATGTAAAAGAAGTCAGGTCTTGTGAGACCTTGTGCAACAGGATTAAGAAGAATGCATTCTTCAATACGATCACTGTGAAATATCAAGCTTCCAACAGGATACTGCACAGTATCGTCGCTGGATTAGGAACTAAAAACTCTGCATCTACAATCTGGTTAATCAGTCTCATATCTTGTATACATCTCCACGATCCTCCTTTAGATTTTTTAATAGGATACACTGTGGTATTGTATGATGATTCTGATGGCACCAGAATCCAGCGTTTCATCAGTGCTGAAATGGTCTGAAATATACTTTCATTAGCTTCTCGAGACATGGGGTACTGTTTTCCTCGAGGTAAAATCACTCCAGGCTTAAGCTTTATTTTAACCTCTTATATTCCCTTTAATAAATCTACGTCATAAGGGCCTGAGGTCCAAAGGATGCTTGCCATTTTTTCAAAGTCTTCCTGAAAAAATAGTGTGCGTTGTTGCATTATTGCCGTTCATTGTGGGACTTCCCTATTTTCTATCCTTATCCAGTCTGTGATGCTCATGAAGAACACCACTTCATTGTCTGTTCAGTCTTCCCCGAACATGTCGCCATCAGATATGTCAGTCAATCTGTACCCTTCCTCGAGAGCTATTACTGTTCTCCATTGTCTACTCTCATCATCTACTCTTTTGAACATTGCCATTTCCCTTCGTACTATGGCTATTTCCAAATCTATAGGGATAGTCTCGCCCCCCTCTTTGTCCATAGGTATTTGTGGTCTAAACAAGAACTCATCAGGTATCCTCACAATTTTTCCCACCAAGCCAGGTAGTCATGTCAGTAAAATGCTCACTCCATATAAAAAAATCCCTGGATCTACTGGAATGCCACGCAGAGCCACTTGCCCTGTGAACACCAGTATAAATTCTCCCACATTTAAATAGTGTATTCCTGGAGTGGAGCATACTATTCCTTGATCAGTGAATTAAATTGTCATGTTTAGTTTTGTCATTAAATCTCTTCCCAAAATGTTGACCGGTGTCTGTCATGAATATAACAAAGCAACAGACATGTTACATTCTCCAACAGAGACTGGTAATTCATTGGTAAAAGGGACTCGACTCATAGCTCCAGAGAAACCTTGAGCATTCATAGCAATTCCTGGCATTGGACATTTTCAATCCTGTATACACGAACGAGTTGCTCCAGTGTCTGCAAGAAAAGAAAAAGATTTGCCTCATATCATCAGATCGACACTTGATTCCCCTTGGGGGTATGGTGTCACAGATAGTACTGAACACATCAAGTCACCCTGTGAGCTGCCCTATTGTGGGTACAGACCCATCCCCGTCTCTGTAAAACGATTTCCTCCTACCACAGTCACACCTCTTATTCTGGGTGCCAGTACTTGCCCTGTGTTCTCATCCTGCCGTGTATGCATGGGGCTCGTTGTGACTGCCCTTCTGGTGGATTCATTTGCACTTGTTCTTGATGCTGTACCTTCTGTACTCGCGGTGCTTGTGTCTGATAAAATGTGTGATCCTGGGCAAAGCCCTCTCTAGTCTATGTGCTATATGTTGGGATAAGCGGTCCCCCCTCTTGCAAATTGACCATTGTGTACATTCCCTTTGCTTCCACATATGCGTGCAATGTGCCCTGTCATCCCACAAGTGCAACATATTGGTGGTGCCCGTCTGACAAGCCCTCCTTCTGTATATCCTCCTTCAGCACCCTGGTTCTCTTTCTGCGTACCTTGAAACCCACCTTAATTATTTTGAAATCCACCTTCTCTTTCTCTATACCCTGTACCTCTGTCTCGTGGCACAAACCCATATCCACCTTGATACATCAGGGGCAGATTACTCGCCTGCGATGCACCCATTGCTTCCTGCATTCCGAATCCTTCTCCGCTTGTCAATAACGCAGTTCTGTGGCAAATTTAGACAATTTTCTCTGAAATAACTTGGTTTCCTCGTTTTTCCTATTGTCATTTTTCTTCTAATTTTTTTCTTGTAAAAACCAAAAAAATAATGATGTACTGTCGTCAGCAGTATCTCAGCCAATGGCTTTGCTTCCATTCCCACTTGTTTTTTCATCTGCCTCTGTACCGGCTTGGGCAACCCCTGGCATAAAATGTGGTAAAATAATGCCACTGTCTTTACCCACGGCTCGCGAGTTTCAAACTGCCATTTCTCCGGAATATCCTAAATGTAAGCAATAGGGTCTTCATCTTCCTTCATCTTCATCTTTCGTGTCATAATTGCACCCATATCTGATGTGTTGGGGGACTGTACCCTGAGAGCCCTCCAAACATCTGCTCTACAATTATTAAACAGCACTCCATCATGAGCTGTATTCTGTGCTGTCACACTTGAATATCCTGCTCTTTTCCATATGTCATTAGCCCTCTCCCCAAGAAATTGTTTGTCACCTATGTCAAATGTGTTTCCTCTTGTCATTTTTTGGGAATTCGTATATCCATTTCCCAGCGCCCAAAGTCAATCTCGGGAGCTTTCACCTTAAATGATCTTTGCCCATCTTTGGCCATGGGATATACTGTGGTATTGCTCCCCCTTTTTCCAATAAGGGAAACTGAGTGAACCCCCTCCCAAAGTCAGATCCCATCATTGGTCTATTCATGGTAGGGACGAACATCCCTGTCTGTCTCCTCATGGGTAACAACCTTATCCTGCTCACATATGGCAGCGACTCTCCCTTCTCACTATACGATTGCCCTCGGGGATGCTCCGGATATGCTATGGGATCTGGCGTCCTATCTTTACGCTGTTCCAGATCCGACCATCTCACTTCTTTACCAATTTTCAGACTTCCTTGAGGGGCGCACATGCTCCCTCCTTCTAGCCCAAGACTGGACTCTCTTTTGTTGTCTGACATGTCTATTCCCCAACTAGTGTGACTATCACTCCCTTCACCCTTATCCAAATTCAATCTACTTAAAGACAATGCTCTATGTCTGTG